>NC_092423.1:135919743-136255576 GCF_036169615.1 Heliangelus exortis | reverse complement strand
AAACTTGTCAATATCTGCAGGTCTTGTTTTGATGCTCCAACCATAGAAGTGTTTTTCTTGATTTATCTGAAAAATTACTAAGTGGGGTTTATTTCTTATCTTTTGTGATTGCACTGGGTCTGGTTGGAGTGGAGTTAATTTTCTTCATAGAAGCCTATACGGTGCTGTGTTTTAAATTTGACACAAAAACAGTGTTGAAAACACACAAAGGTTTTAGCTGCTGCTGAAAAGTTCCTTCACAGAATCTAGTTTGTCATCAGCTGGTAGGCTGGATGTGGGCAAGAGATTAGGACAGGAAATGGCCATAAAAGCTGATCCAAGTGACCAAAGACACATTCCACATCATATAATGTTATGTTCAGCAATTAAAAAGGGGGAGTTTTTCCAAAGTAGCCTTTGCTTACAGACTGGTTGGGCATTGGGCTGCTGGTGGGAAGTGGTGGTTAATTGCCTTTGCATCCCTTGGTTTGGGTTTTTTGGGGTTTTTTTTCGGTTTTCTTCACCTCCTAAACTTAGTTTCAACCAGAAATTTTTCTTGTTTTTTCCCTTATGATTCTGTTCCTGAAGGGGGGAATAAGCAATTGGCTTGCAAATTAGATGCTGGGGCGTTGGCTGGAATAAACCCACCACAGTCATCCTAAATAAATATTAAAATTTTTCAGTAACAGAGCTCCTATATTTCAGCTGTGATGTGAATAATATTTTGATATTCCAATGCACCTATCATACTTGCCAAAGTCTCTGGTGTGGTGCTTCCAGTCTGTCTGTAGGTCTTTCTAATTTCTCAGAGCAGGTGGGACACACAGAACAAGTCCATGGGGCTGTTTGCTTCAGTGATTTCCTTTTTGTTGTCTTTTTCTCATTTTCTTTTTCACATTTTTTTTCTTCCCTTTTAGCTGGAATCTTACTATTGCTGATTTGTCGGAAATTATTTGGCTGTCTGAAGTAGTTTTTCCCAAAGGCTACTCTGCCTTAAAACTGAATTTCATCTGCCTTGTTTCAGCCTGTGTTCCACCTTCAACCTGAACTCATTGCCTCTTTCTTCCTCAGCATCTCAGAGGATGTTCCAGACAATAATGGGGTATTGAGATACACAGGGGCCCTGCACTTCTCAAAATGCAACTGTAGCAAGCAAATGGTCCCACTGCTCTAAAGAGGGTGGGGCATGGGGCCAGTCTGGTAGTGAATTCATTTTGGTTTCCAAATTATGTCTTGCCATCAGAATATTTTAAATATCAGAAAGTGGACTGGAATCTCCAGAAAGCTTTATTGTTTTAGCAAAACTTCAAATGGAGCCAATAATCTCTTGGCACTTCAAAAACAAACAGCTATCAGGAAAGCACTGAACCTACTAGATACATCGTTTTCCACTGAGGTGTGAATGAATGAGTACGACAGAGTCTCATGGAGTTCTAGCTGCAAAGAGCAGCTTTCTGTATAATTCTTAAGTTATGTATGTGTGTTCAGACAAATCTTATTGGTGCATCACCAACCAGATCTGCCAAGATACTTTAGCTCTGACCTGTAAAGTACACTCTGTATTTATTTACTCATTGGGTTTGGTCTCCTCTGAATTATAAATCTACATCTTGGGCAAAATGGTGTGAGACTGTGCTGTGAATTGAGTCCATAAATTCACACCAATATTTGTTTTTATCAGTATTAGATCAGTCCTGGCAGTTCTCCTTCCTGTAACAGAGTCCCTTCCCTGGACCTGCTGGCCACGCTGTTCCTGATACAGGCCAGGATGCCATTGGCCTTCTTGGCCACCTGGGCACACTGCTGGCTCATGTTCAGCTTCCTGTCAATCCAGACTTCCAGGTCCCTTTCTGCCTGGCTGCTCTCCAACCACTCTGTGCCCAGCCTGGAGCTCCCCGTGGGGTTGTTGTGGCCAAAGTGCAGGACCCGGCACTTGGCCTTGTTGAACCTCATCCCATTGGAATCAGCCCAACTCTCCAGTCTGTCCAGGTCCCTCTGCAGAGCCCTCCTGCCTTCCAGCTGATCCACATTCCCCCCCAACTTAGTGTCCTCTGCAAATTTGCTAATTGTGGACCCAATCTCCTCATCTAAATAACTGATGAAGATATTAAATGGAATATAATCTGATCCAGCACTGATCCCTGGGGGACACTACTGGTGAGCGGCAGCCGATTGGATCAGCACCGTTCAGCACCAATCTCTGGTGGCCTCCAGCAGTTCCTAAGCTAGCACAGAGTGCTCCTGTCTGAGCCCTCGGCTGACAGCTTTTCCAGGAGAATGCTATGGGAGGTCATAGAATCATAGAATCATAGAATTGGCTGGGTTGGAAGGGACCTCAGAGATCACCAAATCCAACCCTTGATCCACTCCCGCTGCAGTTACCAGACCATGGCACTGAGTGCCAGATCCAGGCTCTTTTATAATATCTCCAGGGATGGAGAATCCACCAGAATTCCCAGGGCAGCCCATTCCAATGCTTGATCACCCTCTCAGTAAAGAAATTCTTTCTAATATCCAACCTAAACCTCCCCCGGCACAACTTGAGACCGTGCCCTCTTGTCTTGCTGAAAGTTGCCTGGGAAAAGAGACCAATCCCCACCTGGCTACAACCTCCTTTCAGGGAGTTGTAGAGAGTGATGAGGTCTCCCCTGAGCCTCCTCTTCTCCAGGCTGAACAGCCCCAGCTCCCTCAGCCTCTTCTCATAGGGTCTGTGCTCGAGTCCCTTCACCAGCCGGGTTGCCCTCCTTTGGACCTGCTCCAGGACCTCGATATCCTTCCTGAACTGAGGGGCCCAGAACTGGACACAGGACTCGAGGTGTGGCCTCACCAGCACTGAGTACAGGGGCAGAGATGGTGTCAAAGGCTTTGCTGAAGTCCAGGTAGACTCCATCCAGAGCCTTCCTCTCATCCCCCAGGCAGTCACCTGATGGTAAAAGGAGATCAGGTTGGTCAGACAGGACCTGTCCTTCCTAAACCCGTGCTGGCTGGGTCTGATCCTCTGTCCATCCTGTAGGTGCTGTGTGATTGGCCCCAGAAAACTTCCCTGGACAGCCTATCCCAGTGCCCAACAACCCTTTCAGTGAAGAAATTCTTTCCAAGATCCAGTCTAAACCTCCCCCATTTTACACCCAATGAATTAAGTGATTAGTAAGACCAAGAAGTTTGTCCTGTTATACTTTTTCATTAATATTAAAAAAGTAGGCACAGTGAAAAATATATTCATAACCTCCCATAATTTTCTACTCTTTATGGTAAATAACATTATTCGTTACTTGTTTTGAATAATTGAATTATTATAATTATTTCATATAATTCTAGTTATCTAATTAGAATTCTAAATTATCTAATAATACTAATTCTAGAATAACCAGAATTATTTATGAGTTGTTTTACTCAAAGAAATGAGAGACTGGAGGGGCACCTTGGTTATAAAATTTAGCAAAAAGACTTTGATTGATAAATTTGGGCACTGAGAGAAAAATCTCATAAAAGGTATTGTGGTCTTGCTATTCAAGTGCTGAAGAATAGGATTTCTTTTTGCCTGTTGTATAAGCTGCCCATCCATTTTTTTCTCTGAGCTTGGCAAAAGCAGGTTCATTTATCACTTTGACTCTTTTGGCTTTTGAGGCAGAGTTGAATTTGAACACCCCTCACATCTTTTTCTCCTTAATAGTTTTGAAAGACAGCCACAAGTACTATGTTGGGCACAAACAAAGACAGACTTTCTCCTGAAGAGTTTTACAGGTAAACACTTAAAGACTTGACATTCTAGGAAATCCAGATGTTTGGAAGGACTTGAATGAGGAGAGGGTGATGTCTCAGCTGAAGCTAAGAATGAATGTTTTTACCAAAATATGCTACTAAATTTAGCCTGGATGGCTCAACACATTTCCTATTTTTACCCACAGATTTCTCACTATTATGTCTTAGGGACTCACTTGGCTCATAGAAGGGACCACGTGAACAGCTCTGGAGACAAACAAGTCCACTTATTCAGTGAGCTTCAAAGAATTGGAATACCAGCATTTTCTTACCTCTAACTAGGGATTGAACATTTCTTGTAGTGTGAGAGTGTCTATGCCTGGTCATTTTTCAATGTCTTTTTTAATACAGTCAAGTTAGTGACAATTCCATTGAGAATCCTTTTGGGTTAGTCTACAGCCAAATCATCTCTGGACAACCTTATTACATATAGTGTCTGCATGTAGCTACTTCAGTCAGGGCAGCTCCTGAATTCACATATTTACCAGACTGCACAACTGCTCTTAAAATGAAGCAGTACTTGATGGTTCTCACTTTTTTTTTCTGTCAAAATTCCCATTGCTGGTCAAGAGAATGGTGGCAGTCCCAGGATTTGGACACTGCTCTAGATCTGAACAGACCTCATGTCCTGATGATTTAGTGGTGGACTTGGCTGGATTAGCAGTTGGGCTGGAATATTTTAAAGGTCTTTTCCAACCAAAATGATTCTATGATTGTATAATGCAAATCTTCTGAAGTCTATTATAATAAAGCTGCATTTTTGCCACATTATGGAGGTGTTGGGAATCTAATTGACTCTTCCCTCATTGTAATTTTGTACTGGTGAAAATCTTAGTATAACTCTGCTACTTCATCATGGGCAATTTTGAGGATGTGGTCAAGGAAATTAGGTCTCCTCCTAAAATAGATATACTTGGGAGTTATGTAACCACAGGTAGAGAAGAATATATTCTACATTTAAAGTGAAGCTACTGCAATAAAAAAAAGAAATACACCCTTCCAATTTTTTGGAGTAATTCTGTATTGATATTAGTAAGAATAAAATTTGTGTCATTTATGGTTTTACCTTTATGCTTATTCCAGAAATTTTAAAAAATCAATTGATACAGAATTAGAGTAGAAGTATTTTTAATGGTAAAAAATCTGTCCAAAACAAGAGATCAACCAATTCTCTGTAAATTCTAAAGTGCTTTTTAAATTTGTGCTATGGAGAGAAAAACCCTGACATATAGAGGTCTCAGAGGAGCTGCCACTCATTAATGTTTTAAACAAATGCTTCAATGAGCAACATATTTAATTAAATCCATGAGTGTTGTGCTTAAACAAGACAGATTTTTATTGGAGCAAGAATAAAGTTGAATGCACAAAACAATTAACCAGACTTCTTTGTGTGATGTATTTTATCAAACAGGTAGAGTGGCTTTTCAAAGACATTCATTTAGGTGTTGATCATCATTAAATGCTCAAAATCATAGTATGCTTGCAGACACTGCATAAAAATGTAGGTGGCTATTTTTTGTACAAGGTCTGATGTTATTTTTATGAGACTTAATGGGAGCAAGATTGAGCTTTTACTTTTTCTCAAAACAGAGGTTTTGTTGATATATGTTTATGCACATATGTATATGTAAAAGATTATATTCATATCTCTACATATGAATTAGTTATGTATATAAAAAGTAATGTTTTGTGAAGACCAGCAAGCATATGGCACAATTGCTACCTTGTATACAAACAAGTAGGAACCACTTGTTCTTGGTTTCAATACACAACCTATAGAAATGTTAAAAGGACCACTGGCTAACACAAGACCCAAAGCCACACGTTCTGATTACACGAAATATCATACAGTTATGGCCAGGACTAGAGTACATAATGACATCTTCACTTCCCTAAGATCTTTGCCACAGGAACCTCATCACGTTCTAAGCAATTGTTCTAGATTAACTCAGGAATTGCGTTGGTGTTGTATCTGGTCTTCCTTTGGTGAAAATAGTAGCTGAGTAATATTAAGATCCTTTTTGAAAAGCTTCTTTGGCTTCATTAAAAGCAGTGTGGTCAGCACATCAAGGGAAATGATTCTGCCCCTCTACTCCACTGTCATGAGCCCCCATCTATATATTTACAGTTCTGGACCCTGCAGAACAAGCTCTTGGAGATCTTGGAACAAGTCCAGAGGAGGGTCATGAAGACAATCAGAGGGCTGGAGCACCCCTCCTATGAAGACAGGCTGAGAAAGTTGGGGTGGTTCAGCCTAGGGAAGAGAGAACTCTGGGTAAATGTTATATCAGCCTTCCAGTACCTGAATGGGGCCTACAAGAAAGCTGGGGAGGGGCTTTTTATAAGGGCATGCAGCAACAGGACAAAGGATAATGGTTTAAAACTGGAAGAGTGTGTTTTAAGTTAAACATCAGGCAGAAATTCTTTAGTGTAAGACTGGTGAGACACTGGCACAGAATGCCCAGGGGAGTTATGGATGCCTCCTTCCTGGAAGTGTTAAAGGCTCTGTTGGATGGGGCGTTGAGAACCAGTTCTAGTGGGAGGTGTCCCTACTCAAACAGGGGGACTGGAATGATCTTTAAGCTCCCTTCCAGACCACGCCATTCTAAGATTCTACATAGATTTCACTCTGTGTTATCTTCCTTTGTCTTTTCATTAGAGTGCCTTGGAAGAAGCTATCTTCTTTCTTCTCAAAAAGCAGAAGGTCCTTAACTGTTTTTTTGATGTTAATGTCATTAATTCAGGGAGGAGACTATGTTTCATCTGCTGTAGCATTGCAACGTGCAGTACTCTACAGACCACATGAACACATCAGAGACATATCAGGATTTTTTATTGCAAGGAAGGATAGAAACAGTTGCAGCCATGATTCTTCTATGTCCTCATCATTCTTTATGTTTAGGTATTTGTGGTGTAAAAGACACTCTTGTTTTTGAGGAAATCTGGTTAATTTATGTCAACATTTATATAAACTATGACTATCTATTCGTAAAAGCACAAAAGGAAGATCCCAGACATTCTGTCACTACTCTGCCACAGGCTCCCTATGTCAGTAGAGGTCTGAAGGTCTGAAGCCTTCTTGATTTTTTGTGTCCTCTGACTCTTCTTTGCCCCATATAATGTGGTCTGTATATGTTTGGTGAAAGACTGTTTTATGTGCAAACAGGACCTCATTTTTGTTGTGATAGCTAAGTAGCACGGTAATGCAAATTATAACTTTAACATTCTCTATTTCATTAATAGCGCTGTGTGCATAACTTAATTTATTCAATATTCAGAGACCAGTCAAAGCACTGTTTCATCCTATCATGGCAGAAAAAATTATCTACTGTATTTCTGATTAAAAGGCTTTGAGTCAAAGTACTTGTTCCTACACAGCCTCATAATGCTGCACATGGAACAAAAAATCTTATGGGTAGCTTACACATTTATTTTTTTAAGCTCCAAAGAAAACCAGCTTTTCTCCATTCCAGGGCAACAGCCTATCAGATCATGCCACAAAATAATTGCATTGTCTGGTAAAATGACTGAGTTGTTGCCCGTGACAAAAATCTTTGTTCTTTTGTGAACTTGTGCAGAAATTTTGCCCTGGGTGAAATTCTCAGTTTTGCTTAATCATTTGTTGGTATTACCTATTTTTGTAAGAGAAATTCAGAATCAGAATGGTAGTAGTTTGGGTTTCCACAGCTCAATGAATTTCTGAAACACAGAATATTTTGATAGCTTGTGCACCAAGCAATAAATAAATAAACTAAAATTCATAATATGGTATTTTCTCAAAACATTTACAAAGGTCTAGACAAGGATGTTATTTTTGCAGTTTTGACAGCCTTCCTTTTGATTGTTAGGCTAAGATATGAAATAACACATATTCCAAAAGAGTGCTAACATGAATTGCCTTTGAACACGCAGAAGAAGGGAATGCAGTCCTCCTTTCATCTTTCTCTCCATCACTTACTTTGTCTGTGAAGTAATATTAGTGTTAAAAAGTGAAATAATGAAAGGTGTGAAGACTGTCAAGAGAGTTTCCATGGTTTTAGAAGCAGTTGTAGCCAATGAAGCCAGAAAACACTCAACACAGCAGTAACATTAACAAATCTAAGGAACAGCCAATAATGTTACATGGGAATACACCAGTATTCTGACCCACTCTAAAATACAGGGACCAGGGACCAGGGACCAGGGACCAGGCCAGGTCTGCTTCGTATTTGGTGGTAAGAATCTGATTTAATTCAATAACACAAATTTTAACTTCTCTTTGGAACAAGATTATTATAATTATTTTAGTTGGCTGAAGTTCTTGTTTTCCTGTTTCCCATAACTTGTCTGAAACCTGACTTTTCAACAACAGATGCAGCATACTATACTACAGTACCCTCGTTAGTAGTAGGAGGTGTCAAAGAATTCACCATCTACAGATAATGACTCTTTTCTAGCTGCAATTATTACATTTAATTTTGTGAAGTAACACTGTGTTTTCAAGATAAGCTGTGTTTCACTGTAACATTCTGGATGCATCTATATGTAATTGAAAGCTCATGGGTATTTAAATGCTGTCTCAGTGTTTGGAAATTCAAGACACACATTATTCTTGTACTATAGATATTCCAAATGTTATCCAGTAAATTGCATTTCACTGAGCTAACTTAGAGGTCAGAGAATAGTACAGCAAGAAAAAACAAAAGGTGTATGAAATAGAAGCTCAGAAATGCAAAGATTTCATAGGTAGAAAAGGTTAACATTGCAACTTGGCTTGGGATACGGTTTTACTAAAATTGTATGACTAGTTACTAATAAAAAAAATTATTAAAATCCTCCTTGACACTGGAAATATAGTTCATATTAAAGTAATGAATGGACTGAGGCACCTAAAGAATCAGTTGCTTTTTCAAACACATTGCCTCTAGAACTAATTTCCATAGAGATTATTTTTATTGTTATTATTATCGCTACTACTACTAAAATTACTGTCAATGCTATTTGTTATTTACCTTTCTCTTCTACAGTGTCTTTAATGAAAATCTGTATTTCCAACCTTTTTTCAGGTTACTATGTATCATATCTCTGTGAATCAGTTGATTTGTTTTAAACAAAGGAACATTTCACAACACAACAGTGATAGTTCCTAAAAGTATGGTCAGCCACACACCACTTTCTTCATTAAATGTGAATGAGAAGTTTTGATAAACATAGCTATTTGAATAAGACTTAGTTTTAATGCCAAGTATTTACTGACCTGGTAATTAAATGGTCAATTGAATTTATTTGATATAATTTATTACTTGGAAAACAATTTTCATATTTTGTAATTTTAGCAAAAATTGTGAATAACTTCTCTGTTTATATATATATATATATGGAAGGATCATATTTTTGGAAACACAGAGATAACCTAAAACATATGGGTTCCAAAGAGTGACTTTATACAAAACCTTTTTCAAAACAGGTTCCATCAGTTCCATGGTATTTATGCTGCACTTTCTTGTACACCACAACAGGGTGAGATGAGTAACTGAGGTGACTGACGTGACAGGGCTGCTGCAGGCAACTGCGTCTCTTGGATGAGTGAGGTGACCAGGGATCCTCAAAGAGAGAAAGGACTTCTGCTAACTCGGCCAAACCAGGTGGTTCAAGTGCCTGCAAGACCTGGATATCTTGAGTCACCAGCATGACTGCAATGACCCAGCCACTCAACCTACTGAGGGCAATTCTGTCTCTTATTACAGAAAATAGGTGAACACAGATACTATTTGAAATCTCTGGACATCAACTGCAATTCAGTAAAGAGGTTCCTAAAAAAAAAAGCCTGATACTTTTTAAAATTACTTTGGGAGTCTAAAATACCTGCCCTTGAGTTGCCTAAGGCCATTTCACATGGTGGCCCAGCAAAAAAATCTCCCTAAAGATATTTGCAATCATTAGTGAGAGGCAGACTTCAATTTTTCCACTCCGGACCCCACTTCGACTCGCCCATAGGATGAT
Organism: Heliangelus exortis; assembly: GCF_036169615.1. Classification (NCBI taxonomy): domain Eukaryota; kingdom Metazoa; phylum Chordata; class Aves; order Apodiformes; family Trochilidae; genus Heliangelus; species Heliangelus exortis. The sequence continues at coordinate 136,245,853 of NC_092423.1, read as the reverse complement.
AGAGAAGCAGACACCTTCTACAGATGGAAGGCAGGGGCTAATCCAGGTCAGCAAGAGCTGCTGACAGTAGATACAGTCCAAATGAGGCCTTAGAGACAGCCTAAATCCAAGCTGCTGATGGGGCTAGTGCAGAAGCATTTTTGGTAGTAATAGTGGAGAAAGAAAAAGATGTGATGAGTGGACACAAATGAAAATCCAATGCACTGTCTTATTGTTGATTTCTAGTTATTTTAATTCTGTCTTTTCTGAGACCAAAATGTAACAGGGCCTAGGAAAGAAGTCCAAATGATGTTCTCGATGAAATATAGCAATTTTTATTTTCCCATGCCAAAAGTATGTTTAGCTTTGGTGCAATAAATCTATAATTGTACTGATGGAAGCAGTGAGTAAATACCATAAGCAAAGCACCTACTTATGAAATGATTGTGCCTCCAGCCCAGTGGGATCCTTTTTTCAAACTACAATGGCTCACGGACACTGGACAGCTTTTTTTCTTTCTTTCTAGACAGTACAACAGAATGTGCTGTGTGCATGAGAATTGGTATAGTCTTGAAAAAAACAGAGCAGTTCAAGTAAAGTCTGCCCTCTAGTATACCCCCTTGTATTGCACCAAGGAGTTCACTTCATGCCCAACACTACAGAAATTTAGTATTTCTGGAAATATATTGTACTATTATTTTTTCCATTGCCTCCTCTTACCTTTGTTCATGTTGAGTTGATAAAAATAGTAACATATTGTATATTTAGCTATCTACTTATTATAAAAAAACTCATTCTCCATTAAAGCATTATATTTAAATAATTTCAATATAAAGCAGACATTTTAAACTAAGCTCATTGAGACTTGTAAGTATTAAATCATAAAGGGCGAGTTTCCTTTATTGAACTGTGAGGTGTGTAATAACATAGCAGGCAGTTTTAAGTGGTGCTAATCACCTCTAGGGATATGTTAACAGCCTCCACTCTCACTGAAACCATTGATTTGTTTTGGGTCTATTTGGTTTTTTTTTCACATCTCTTCAGGTTGTATTTCTCAAATAAAGGAAATAAGAATAATACCGGTGCAGCACACCAAGATTTGTTTTCCACCTGGCACTGTCAAGAATGGAAAGTTTTGTGCATGCGCGCAAAATTTTCATGTTAGAAATCATTCTTTTATCTTATTATCCAGCCACAACTGAGACATGGTTTGCTCTTCTCCTCCTTTGAGTTTGATAAGAGAGTCTCATATTGAAATTAAACAAATATTCTCTTGGAATCATCTGATGACATAATTGTATGATGAATTTCTAGTGTCTCAACTCCTGGAACTGTGAATGTACTGAACTTTTTATTAAATATCTTCTTTCATAGCTCAGATGATCTTTGTACTGAAAACTGTAATGAAATTTAAGATGCGCATGCAAGGCTGAACAGCCTGGAGAGAATTTGGTTGTGCAAGAAAGGTTTATTATGAGGGAGGCTGAGAATGAATTAGCACTGAAATTGTATTATATCATTCTCAGTAGGAGTATATTTTAATTGACCTGTGTATGAAAAACAAAGAAATGTTAATAGCCTTATTTACTGAAAGATATTAGCTGTATAATATCTTTGACTGCTTCTAACATGAACATATACATTATTTTCAAACACTTATGGTTACAGTCTTCTTTATTCCTTCCCTCTTACCATAACAGAATAAACCAGATCTTAAACCACACTGGGTGATACTGTGATAAGCATCAGGGTGTACCCACACACTTCAGCAAATATTAAAGGGATTGAAGGCAGGAGTCTGGGATGACTTTTACACGCTCTGTAATCTACTGGTTCCTCCAGGGTGTGAGTGTGTCAGAAATATGGGAACTGGGAATCAAGCCTTTTAATAATCAAATGCAGAAGGTGGTCTGAGTGTTTTGACAACAGCTCTTTCAGCAGTTTTGGAGTACAGGAAAGATATTGGTGCTATGAAATATTTTTTTTATATATTTGCCAGTGTATTCCAATCCATTTCAGGATTTATTTGCTATACAGGTATCATTCGGTTCAGTAGCTTTTCCAGTTATTTGTATATGAATCATAACATGCATACCTGCACACAAGCCACTCTCCCTGTTCCATTTCCTATTTGTGCAGCCTTGTCACTTTGCTGGGATGTCCCCACTTTCTGTTTCACTTGAGTCTCTGAGTTTGTCATGCTGTTCTCTCTGCTCAGCCTCTTTTCCTGCCATCCCTAGGCACTGCAGATTTTCTTGTTCAGTGTCTCCAGAGAGGCTCCAAGACCACTGCCATAATGCCTGCATTCATGTTGCTCCACAGGGAGACACTGGAGATGGGTTTTAGCATGGATTTACCTCAAATGATAACCTAAAGCTGTGACCATAACCTACAAGCACCCTAATGACACCAGAAGATTCTGTAGCCCAGCAAAACCATAATGAAGTCCAATGGCTGAGAGCTGAATGCAGATAAATTTTAAAATATTAAAACTTCTTGATTTTCTTTCTTAATGGTGTCACTAATTAAATATGGAGGCAAGTTGTGGTAGGTTTTTTTGTCACTTCAGATCTTTCAATGAAAAATCAATACAGTACAAAAAGACACTGTAGTTCTGAGGGAAATTAATTTGCTGCAGCAGTTTCTTAGAGCAAGGGCCTGCATTACTTAGGAGGCAGCCTGGATGTTCACAATGATCCTTCTAGCTTCAGCTATCAAGTCATTGTCAGGAATTATATAGTCACTATTTAACAGCTTCATTTTTTCCATTTTCTCCATAGAAACATAAATTTTCCATTTTCTCCATAGCCTATTCTCCTTTCCTACATTTATCTGCAGGCCATCATGAGTGTTACTACAAACAAAAAACATGTGTAGGAAATACTTTTCAGCAGCCATAACTATTCCAAACAATACAGTATGAAAAGAAAAAGCAAAGCTATTATCATCATTTGTGCTGAATATTCATAACTTTGTCTATTCTCCCTCGATAATGAAATTACAGATAATTCAGGGACAGTTTATCTACACTTCAAGTTATAGCTCATGACCTACATCTGTGTACCAAAGGAAAAAAATAATCTAAAAATACCTTTTCCAATAGCTTTTTACAAGGATGAGACTTATTTTCTGTACAAGAGAAAAAAAAAAAAAAAAATACCCTCCAAAAAACCCCACCAAAAATACAAAAAAACCACCCCAAACACTCTTGACTAGTTAATCATTTAAAAGTATCCGATGCATTTCAAAAGTGTAGATTTCCACTCTGTCACACAATATTTTATATATATGCTATAGCCAGTATCCTCTATTTAATAAAGGCTATGTTCCAGAAAGGCATCAACTGGAAGACACTAACAGGGATCAAAGACTCTGACTGTAAGAATTCAGACCTACAGAAGTCTTCCATCATTAACTGTTTGCAGTGACTAATCAGTTAAAAGTATATATTTTGTGTGTGTTTCTCTTAAGTTTTATTCCTGTCCTAGTATTGACAAATGTATTGATAAGGTCTCTAACCTATTCTTTGCCATTTCATGACAGTGTAGACCACCACGTGGTTTGTGGGCAGCCTCAGAAACTATGTGCAGTCTTCATTTTCCTTTTGAATCTTGTGATAGCTGACTACAGAAAATCTTTGTTCTATAAAACCCCTTAGAAATCATGGAATTTGGGATCCACTTAAAGTAGTAACTTCTGGGGTCAGAACTTTATGCAGGGACTGCATTTAATTCCCCTGGAGAGAGTACCATTTTTCAATCTTTTCAAGAATGTCAACTTGTTATATTTTCCTTTCCTTGTTTCACCTGCAGCAAGTAGAGATGCAGTGACAGTCCTTCCTCCTAGGGAAGTGCTAGACTGAGTGGTACTCACGTTCCTAATGATCTCAGAGAAGAAAGGAAGAAAACTTGGCATGGCTGCTCATGGCTCTGCAGCAGCTGAGGGAGATGTGACCCCATAAAAGGATTCGCAATGTCATATTTTCTATCTGTGACTGCCACTGCAATACTGCTGTACACTGGACTGATAGTGTTTTCGTGATATGACACAGCATTTAATCTATTATCAGGGCTAAATAGCTATCTAATGCCATTTTTTAGTAACCATTTACTGTAAAACAGATTGCTCCACTTAAGAGGAAAATGGTACCATGTTCATAATATTCTCTGGCATATAGTGGGTCTAATCAATCTTTCTTTACTCAGAATTTGAGAATACATGTAGAAGTGTTTTCTGATTTATTGTGATCATTTTTACAACTGTTTGTTACATAGTTAATCAATATTCTTATATATTGCCTGATATTTTCCTCTCCCCCTATTCCATGCTTCTGCTTTAATACTCTCATTAATAAATTCCATGATGGATTAATTCTCTGAACATGCAACAAAAACTTCAGTAATGGAAAGCAAATGCATGAATATTGCATAAATTCCATATATTTCCTTCATGCCTGGAGGGCACTTTTATACGTACTAGATAGTGTCTCATGAACAGTTCTAGTTCCTGAAGTGTGTTTGTTGTTTGTTTGACCAGCTGTATTCCAGGATATTCACAGATGAAACCAAGAATAATATATAAAAACAACTCTTCAGGGCAGCATAAACTTTTAAGGCCCAGATCCTGGTGTCAGCTACAACTCCCAGTGATGTCAACATATCTGAACATATCTGAAAACAGATTGTATCCTTTATGATAAGAGAAAACATGAAGCAACAAAGTTTCAATTAAACCAAAAAGTGGTGTTCATGAGAGGAGCAGCCTGAGCACTTTTAGCCCCATAACAGTCACATTCAGGTTGCTAGGTTTAGTCTGTCTGTCGCTTAGCAGTCAGAGCAACTCTCTTAAAATTCTGTTTTTCTATAGTTTCAGTGGATATCTTGGAGGAGGTATGAATCACATCTGAAATATTCTGGTTATTCTGGTTTCCAGCTGGGCCAGCTTCATTCATTTTCAGGGATGGACAGCAAAGTCCAGAGGGCTTGCAGACACAAGCACTTGTCAACACAGGTTTCATAAATTGATGCCCACCCAATTGTACCTGGAGATTCATGACCCATATTTCCATTTTCTTCCCCATGTTTCTGTGAGCTACCTGGGGGCACTGAGAGTATCAGTTGCATCAGCTGCAAAATGTCTTCTGGATCCACCCTACAAGATTTTGGCATCCAAATGGCACTTGGAGGCCAGTGTTTGAAGACAGGTGTTTCTGCAGCCACTTCATCTTGTACTTGGGCTGAATCCTACTCTCAAGGCACCTGGTCCTCTTCATCTGCTCTACAGAGAGACAAGGGAACTAAATAACGGAGACACCACAGTTTGGATCCTAAAACTTAGCAGAGTTGCTCTAGAACTGAGTGCTTACCACACTGTAGTTTCCTACCCCATTAACCAGCTATGAAGTGGTGATATTATGCCGATACATTACAGTGTAAGGATATCTGAGTTGAAAATAAATTAATTATACATTGCAGAAGCCAGTTATAAAGCTTACTTGAGCACCAGAGAGACCGACAGTCATTCTATTAGTTTAGGTTTGAACTCAATTTGATGACTCGACCAGTCGTCCTGAACTCCTCATTTGGTTCACTCTTTGACAGAAGGGAAACTCTAGTCCCACATGTTAATAGAGCAATTGGAGAAATTACACCAGGATCCGTGGGTGAGGAAACAGCTTTAATGCTAACAACAGTTGCTTACTCAGCAACGCATGCAGTCAATGAATTTTACTAATTGTCTATTTATTCCTGCACTCTTTGGCTGTTGAGACTTCGTCATGAGACAGGCCAGATGGCAGAGACATTGACACCTGTAATTAAGAGAGAAATAAATGATGCAGCATCATGGCTTACTCCTGCCCTTGACTTTTTTTTTTAAATCCTGTTGGCTGTGCTTATGGTCTGTGCTGTTAGAGCATAGTGTTGTATTTTGAATGTTGAATATCTTAGAAGAAGCCATAACTTTTGTAACATGGCTCCTAGGAATCAATTTTCATTTCCAAAATTAGCCGATGACAGACCTCTTCTGAGATTCCCTTCTTAGTGCACACAAAGAAGAGAATATATTTAATGCAACCAGGAAGGTTTAAACATTAGAGCTGAAAGGCAGACACAACCCCAGCAGATGTGTAATACCAAAAAAATTAATTATCACATTCAAATTTATACAAAATTACTTCTTCCTTTTTAGATAAATTGAACTTTTTAAACTTTTCCCAGATAGCAGGGAATGACATTACCTCTGTAATAAACTTTGAGTATTCATGTTTTGATTCATAAAGTGGGGGGAAAAAATACATTACCACTGTTTCCAGTTACCTCCTGATGAAAAAAAAAAATAAAAATCAAGGCTTTTGCCAGTCAAGTATAACTTTGTGAAACTGACTGATAGCACTGAGAAAAGAATTTGTAAGATCAAGGGAGAGAATATTCAGAGTCCCTGAGAATATTTATTTTTGACTGAAAAGCCTGAATATACACATTCCCTTTTGAGTTCTGAAGTCTGTAACTAAGAACCTGCTATAGAACCAGCACATTGAAACACCTAAGCCATTTATATTAGTATGCAAGCTGTTTATTCAACTGAATGTACTACATATAGGATGTTTATATACCTCACTCTGATTATATAGGCCATTATTTGGTTTAAACAGAGAAAAGCCAGTTAAAATTTACATGACATGGTGTGTTGACGGTCTGGGTTTTCTTTTTTCTTTAAATTTTCCTTAAATAGGTGCTTCTCTGCCTCCCTACGTTACTTAGACCAGCAACTGCACAAAAGAAAAGAGATTATTTTCTTCCAGTCAACCTATGTCTACAGGACTTATATGTCATAGAAGTAGATTTTACTTTCCTGAAGTGTCTCTGGCTTACTGTGGTAATGCTGTGTCAGTCCAACATATCCCTTTGGCTGCTGACAACTTTTCATTTCTCTATCACTTAGGCTGCTCATCCATGACATGAAAGCTCCCATCACACTGAACTCCATTATACAAATGAGATGGGGCAGGGAGAAAAACCTCACTTTCTCCTTTTGTGTGTGCAGCTTGTAGGCAGCTATGCGGACACAATGAACTTATTGGAGTTGGGAGTAATGGTGTGAGATTGCTCACACCATTACTTTAGATGGAAATTGAGTCTGTGCTGTCTGCACTGAAGTCTTCTTGAGGCTCCCTTTTCTGCTTTATTTTCATTCTCTTTGCCTCAAGGATAATGAATATGAAACTTTGCAAAGCCCTTTCCAGCCAGCAGCCATTCCTAAGCATCAGTTATGTAATGCTGGGATTTTTGCCTTTGAGAAGGTTGTTTATTTCATATTTGCATTTTTTTTCTAGTATAATTATGAGATACCCTGTCTACCCTAACCCTCTGGAGCAATCATTTTAATGCTGAAACCTAGTAGCAGGAGCTTTCGATTAATCAAATTTTCATTGCTCATGAATTACAAATTAAGAGCTTGATTCTCTCCTGTTCACTTATTATACATTGTAACTCCAGGCTTTTCTTCATCAGTGAGCTTTGGAGTTGATTTTGGCTCTGGTTACTGGTGGTTGGAACTTTTCAGTGGTACCATTTTACTATCATCACTTGTTTATTTGCATTATGATCCCACCTGGGAAAGCCAGACATTAAACTAGGTGCTGTGATAACACAGACCCCAGAGGTAGGTCAAGGCCCCATCACCTCAAAATATTGAAGCATTTTTATATAAAAGCCAATGATAAACCAATGCGCCTACCAGATAATATTTCAGTAGTTAGTTTTACTGTCTATGAGAAAACAGTCACAGATAAGAATTCCATTGCTGGAAGAAGGCAAGCATACTGTGGAACCAAAATTAAAGTAGAGTAAAGCATAAGGTTCTTATCAGGTTGTGGCTTGGATTCAGAAAATATGCACAGAAACAAGAGTTAAGTATGTGATGAAGGCGAGATAAATGTGTGTAAAATAATTATTTACCTAATGCCCACAAACAGGTATTGCCCTTGGTGCAAAATGCAGATGACCAGCCTGCTTAGGAAAACAGATCTTCCTCCTTAACAACATATTAGCTTCCTAGTACTCACAGCATTGTGAGGAATTGAACTGCATCAGGGACTGAATTGCATCAGGAAAGAAAAATGACCACATCCCCATCACTTTCAACATCAGATCTGTGATTCACCTTGACATTCACATTGGTTGAGCACCTCCTTTATAAGTCACACCACACCCACTTATGAATAAAGCAGTCCAATAAGAAACCTATAAATTATTCAGTTTATCTCTGCAACAAGGAAAGTAGGAGTAATTATTCCTACTTTTATATTCTTGAATGACATCCAGGGTAGAAAACAGATGTGTGGTGGGGGAGATGGCAGAGAGGGGAAGGCATGTTAGTGTTCAAGTTTCACTTTAGATCCTCAAAAGAAAACCATCTCTGGCAATTTGCATCTTGCCTTGAATGATATTTGAACATTTTTTAAGAAACTGAATATTTTATATATGATGATGAGCTGTGCAAACAAATCATAAAATAGTTTGTGTTTGAAGGGACCTTAAAAATCAGCTAGTTCCAACCCCACTGCATGGGCAGGGACACCTTCCACTAGACCAGATTGCCCAAAGCTCCATCCAACCTGGTCTTGCTTCCAGGGATGAGGCACCCACATCCTCTGAGGGCAACTCTGGTCAGTGTCTCACCACCCTCACAGAAAAGAATTTCTTACTAATGTCTAAACCTAAATCTACCTTCCAGCTTAAAAACTTTACCTCTTGTCCTATCACTCACAATATGCCCTTATAAAAAGTCCCTCCTCATCTTTCTTGTAGGCCCCCTTCAGGTACTGTAAGGCCACTATAAGTTCCCTGGAACTTCCTCTTCTCCAAGATGAGCAATCCCAACTCTCAGCCTGTCCTCGTAAGAGAAATTGTAGAGAGTTGTGTTGTAAATCTTGATGAACAAAAATGAAATCCTGAACTGTTAACATGTTGTGCTTGTACCATCCCCTTGAAATCCATTGTGAAGATATATGTGGCCTAATAGATTGGAAATTCAGCTCTGTTGAAGGACATGGTGTCTAAAGCCAGCCTTTATCTTTGTGGAGGATTCATAAGTTTAGATATGCTGAACAGCCACTCTTTTTTAATGAAGATGGCTAAGTATAATATTCCTTTACTGTTTTGCCTGGGTTTGATATGATTCATGAATTTAGAGTTTGAATCAGATGAATCCTTTTCACAATTAGGATTTAGGCTCCCTGGCTTCAGAAGACTTGAATTGAACAGATACTATATAAAGTGTGAAATCCGTAACTTCCACCAGCAGTTCAACAACCTAAATACCCCAGGCCTTGACCACTGAATTTCTCTTCTGCTGATTGCAGACAGAAGCCCTTCCGGATTTCTGTCATCTGACAATCATCATCATCATTCTACACTGCATTTGTTTCCCTCCTCTGTTACCAGGGCCCTGAGATGCACATAGAGCAGGTAACATAAAGTAAGCAAAAAAGAGAGGAAAGTCTGGGTACATACCAGTTGACGTGGTATCATGGAAAGAAGAGCTCTGCCCTTACAGTTATCTGGGGTTTTGATGTCTGTGATAGAAGAGCACAATGAATTCAGTGTAGAATTGCAGGTGCAGAGCTATGTCCACATGAGAGTGGAAGCAAAGACTCGCAGAGGCACAGACAAACAGCAGAGCAGAGCAGTACCAGAAGACTTGCAGCACTTAATTCCCAAACTAAGTGATCTACTAGAGTATTCATCTTGGCTGTGATCCTTCTTGCAGGCAGATCGAAAACAAAGGAGTGCAGCACCTTAACAGCTTAAATTCTTTCATTGTCAACAGATGTGAGCACAGCTGCTCACACAACACCGGTGTTGAAATGAGCACTCAAGCATGGGCTGACATGTGTTTAGGGCAGAACAGGGCACAGTGAGTGCAGAAATCAAACTGGGGGTTGGGAGAACAACACTTTCTGTTCACAGAAGGACTGATTATATGTTTAACAGGTTCAATCTGTTCTCATCCTGATATAGTAGCATAAACACATGGCTTTGTTATCCTGGTGCAGCCTAGTCAAATGAAAGGGATTTTTCAAATTAGAACCATATTCTGACAGTTGCCTGCAATCCATAACTCCATGTTCCTCTGTATTGCAATGCTTCAGGGCTGTATCCTCTCTATGATGCAGGAGAGCACCAGGTTGTCCTGGCTGTTGGGAGATTCTCCTTCAAATTACCTTTTCCTCTCTCATGAGGGATTTTGGTTTTTCCATTTATTCCAGAAATTGTTGCCTAGCAACGCCTGACTATTAAAGTGGTTGTGCCCATCACTTTGTTGTAACAGAAAAGGGACAACAAGAAGAGTTCGCTTTTTTGTTTGTTAGTTTTGAGGTTTTTTGTGTTTTTTTGTTTGTTTTTCTTTGTTTTTGTAGTTTTGTTTTGGTTTTTTTAAAACTTAGGGGTTAAATTTTCTTTAGGGACTAAATATACATAGATCTTTTTTCTGAGTCTTCCTTCTGTTCTGATCCTACTCCTGCAATTGCTTCTCTTCGGCCCCTACTACACAAAATTGCTCTGCTTTCCTTCCCTTCTTCCAGGTCCTCTCTCTTAATTCCAACCCATTTCCCAAAGCAAAGTTTCATGGAGGATCTTCTCTTCTGATAACTTCCCAGTTTCTAGTTTACTGGGAACTGCTCATCTTGCTACTGATAAAAATGCTTCGCTAAAGAGCACCACTTAAATGCTCATATGTAGTAATAATAACACTGAATTCTTCCTGTAAGTCACAGATATACTCTGAAGACTTGAAAAAGTATCACAAACATCCCTTATAAAAGGATGTCCTTTGTTATACAGTGACCACTTCCCACTAGGTAAGAACTCATAAGCCTTAGCAGATGGCATAAAAAAAGGCCAGGACATGTTTTTGAAATTTAAAAGCCTGACATGCTGTGCCAAACTCCCATTAAGGTATCAAAATAAGTACCCTAGCTCCCTACATATTTTAACTGCCGTATTCATAAACATCTGCACATTGAGGTGCTTGAGTATCATAGACTCATAGAATGACTAGAGTTGGAAGGGACCTTAAAGATCATCTAGTTCCAAGACCCCTGCATGGGCAGTGACACCTTCCACTGGACCAGGTTACTCAACCTGGCCTTGAGCACTTCCAGGGAGGAGACATCCACAACTTCCTTGGGCAACTGTTCCAGTGTCTCACCACTCTCACAGGAAAAAATTTCTTCCTAATATCTAACCTAAATCTCCCCTCTTGGGGCTCTGACTACATTTTACACCAGTGTAAAATGACCTACCCCAGATTTCTTGCAGGCACCCCTCAGATATTGGAAAAGTCACTATAAGGTCACCTTGGAGCCTCCTCTTCTCTAGGCTGAATAACCCCAACTTCCTCAGCCTGACTTCATAGAGGAGGTGCTCCAGCCCTCTGATCATTTTAGTGGATCTCCTCTGGACATATTCCAGGAGCTCTATGTCCTTCTTATGTTGGGGACTCCAGAACTCAGTACTCCAGGTGGGGTCTTGCAAAAGCAGAGTAGAGGAGGAGAATCACCTCCCTTGACTGGCTGTCTGTGCTTCTTTTGAATCAGCCCAGGACACGGTTGGCTTTCTGGACTGTAAGTGCACATTGATGGCTCAGGTTGACCTTCTGGTCCACCAGCACCACCAAGTCCTTCTCCTTAGGGCTGTTTGCAATCCTTTCTCCTCCCAAACTCTATTTGGGCATTGGGTTGCCTCAACCCAGGTGCAAAACTTTGCACTTGGCCTTGTGGAACTTCATACAGTTTGCACAAGCCCACTTCTCAAGCCTGTCAAGGTCTCACTGGATGGCATCCCTTCCCCCCACTGTGTCAACTTCACCACACAGTTTGGTGTCATCAGCAAACTTGCTGAGGGTGCATTCGACTCCACTTTCTGTGTCACCAGCAAAGAAGCTAAACAGCACTGGTCCGAGTACTGACCCTTGAGGAACACCACTTGTCACATGTCTCCATTTGGAAACTGAGCCACTAATCACAAATCTTTGGTTGTGACCATCCAATCAGTTCCTTATCCAATGAGTGGTCCACCCATTGAACCTGTATCCTTCCAGTTTAGAGATCAGAATGTTGTGAGGGACAGTGTCAAATGCTTTCATAGAATCATAGAATCATAGAATTGGCTGGGTTGGAAGGGACCTCAGAGATCATCAAGTCCAACCCTTGATCCACTACCGCTGCAGTTACCAGACCATGGCACTGAGTGCCACATCCAGTCTCTTTTTAAATATCTCCAGGGACGGAGAATCCACCGCTTCCTGGGGCAGCCCATTCCAATGCTTGATCACCCTCTCTGTAAAGAAATTCTTTCTAATGTCCAACCTAAACCTCCCCCGGCACAACTTGAGACCGTGCCCTCTTGTCTTGCTGAGGGTTGCCTGGGGAAAAGAGACCAACCCCCACCTGGCTACACCCTCCTTTCAGGGAGTTGTAGAGAGTGATGAGGTCTCCCCTGAGCCTCCTCTTCTCCAGGCTGAACAGCCCCAGCTCCCTCAGCCTCTTCTCATAGGGTCTGTGCTCGAGTCCCTTCACCAGCCTGGTTGCCCTCCTTTGGACCTGCTCCAGGACCTCGATATCCTTCCTGAACTGAGGGGCCCAGAACTGGACACAGTACTCGAGGTGTGGCCTCACCAGGGCTGAGTACAGGTAGGTCCAGGTAGATGACATCTGTTGTTCTGAAGCTGGACATATAACCTGGATCACTTAAATCTGACTTTGTTAGAAGGACTTTGTACAAGGTGATATAACGATTAAGTGGCAGAATTGGAAACAGACCCAGGTCTTCTAGTTCTCAAAACAGAGAAAAATCATTGTCTTATGCTACTTCCTCCAAGGGTCACTATATGTAATGTGAGCATTGTATCATCCAAAGAAAAAAGAAATGGTTCCAAAGCTTAACATGCATAATTTAGTTTACACAAACTTGACACTTTTCCTCATCAGAATACAAAATCTTTTCTGATCAAGCATTCAGCAGTGTGTTCAATCTGTAAAAAAATATGTGCTTGAATTTCAGAAGAAAATAATGTTAGGGCACACATGATGCTCAGCTATATTAATGAAAAGTTTAGAGATGATTTTTCAGCTGAGTTAATTACAGAGAACTTGATTTATAATTTTGGCAAAATTTTCTCCCTATTTTTTTCTACCTGTTTTTGTATTTTTCTATTAGAATTATATAATATTACTTGATATTATTGTTACATATTTAATTTAGCCAGTTGAAATTTTTTCTTACTGTTCAAAATTATAGAAAATAGATATTCATAACATAGTAGTGAGAGAATGGAATAACCCCTTTTCCACATGCAAGGTTTTTCTTCTGGATGTGATTTTTTTTTACCAAAATAGGTCTTTCTGTGAATCCCTAATGGGAATGTTAAATAGAAAGTAGCTGGTGTTTATTCTGAGATACACTGAATGTTTCCCCCTAGATCTTGGAAAGTAATATTACTGCCATAGTACGACAACATACTACATACATACTACTACAACACACTGTGACTATTTAGGTGAATATATTTATTTCAGAAGTTCTTTGAAATTTCTAGTGTTGGCATGTTTCTTAAAAAAAAAAAAAGAAAGAAAAAAAAAGACAAAAGAAAAAAGCTGGAAAAATTTAAAAACAGTGGGATTGTCAGTATTCATAATGAAATGAAAATCACTTTCATTTTCTTGAAATAGCTGCTGAGCCTTTTTTCCACTATAGTAATTTTATTAAAACTCAGTGTTATCACACCAGCTGAGCTTGAGAGAACAAAACAGGCTCATAACAAAATGATGCCCAAACATTTACACTTCAAAGGAACTTTGCAAAGAGAAAACTTCTCATACTTAATGCCACTGATTTATTACTCCTTAAGAAGTCATCTTATGCCCCAGTCCTTATTATTCACGGACTTGTGAGGAAACCCAATATATTCAAAGTACATGAAGTAAATTGTAGCATCAAAGCTCTAAACTCAATGAAATTGCTCTATGCCCAAAGTCATTATCATGTGTTTGCAGGGCAGTGATCTTTATGAGCATGTAGGACACTGTGATCTTGCCTTTGATTTCTCCAAAGGCCTTGCTAATTTCCACCAATACGCCATAGGATTAAGAGGATCAATTGCTCGTGTTAAGAGTTTTGCAGGATCTGCAACAAAATGTGCCACTGAAGTAAAGTAGGAGATTAAAGGACTCAGATAGTAGCAAATTTAAGAATCAATCAGGGAATTTAAAAATATTATGGGAATAACATTTTATCCATTCAAAAAATGTGAGAGAAGACCAAATAATGTAATATGGAATAATGTCTATGGTCTCAATCTTCCCAGAGTGCTACCAATGGGGAATTTTGCTCTTGATTTTAATGGGAGCAGGAGCAAGTTCTTTTAACTTTGGAAATTATCTGATCTAAATTGTGTTTGACAGTAGAATAAAGATCTTGAAGATATCTGACCCAATTATTTAATGCCTGTGGTGTTCCATTTACATGTCAAAGCACCTGGGATACCACAGTTGAGTGCTTTGTGGAGAGTATCTTTCCATTCTCAGGATAAGCTCATGCTTTTCTGAAACTACCTTTCACAGAAAGTGATATGCAAGTGTCAGTTTAATATGACCTTTGCTTTTTTAATCAGAAAATAAGGGAAGATCTGTAGGAGCTCAAGGCTGGATTTAGTAAAAAAAAGGATATCTATGGGAAGATAATGCCAAACTAGCATGACAATAAAATAGAAAAGAACATCCAAGAGAACATCCATATATTTCATGTGTTCTGTCTACAGCAGAATGAAAGGTTTTGATATTAAATGGAAAGACAATTACTATTTAAACATGTGAGAAATAAAATTTTGGGCGTTTCCATGCACCTTCCCAGTAGACAGCTCTCAAAAGTTAACTGCTTTTCAAGTGCGTCATTGAAACCATACTGAAGAAACTGAGACAAAATTATTTAAAATAGAAAAAGAGGTTTCCATTGTAATAATTGTACCTCATTATTTCTTGAGTATGTATTCAGTAATGCCTTCAAGAAGGTATTTAGCTTTACACACATGCTAAGTTAAAACCCTTTGACTTTCTAAAGAGTCTTCATGTAGTTTCTGTTGCTGAGTTATGAGGTCAGTTTTCCTCTACCTGGCTATATGAGACATTTGAAAACTTCATGTTACAGTCATGCTGGAGAAAGCTCACTATCAGAAGTAAGAGTTTTGATTCTTCATTGCTTCACATCTCCTTCACATCCATTCATTAGCATTTGAAAGAGTCAAATACATGAGGATGTAAAATATAGTCTTCTGTTTACACTAGCATGAGTAACTTGTACACCATTTTTGCATATGCTTAACTAAAATTTAACATGTTATTCAAAATGCAAGGCACTGGAGGATCAGGATTTGGAAATGAAGAATTCACTGGGACAAAGACCTGTGGAAGCAAAGCAGTAAAATTCTTTCATAAAAAATTCTCATATAAGTCACATCATGGTTTTCTAGAGACTCCTCAGTGACCTAATACATAAGCATTGGGCAAAACTTCTGATTCTCTCCACAGATCAACAAAGCTGTTAATAAGGTAGTTCTAAATTTCCCCCCCACAAATCAAAGTCATGAAGTTTAGAAAAATATATATTCCAAACTCCTACTGAATGTGAACAATGTCCTAGGCAGTTCAGATTCAAGCTCTTAAAAGTTGCTGCAATTAAGTAATAGCTGAAAAATTCTTTCATAATCCGAAAAGAATCCTCACTTATTCTTCAGGTTTAGCCTCAAAACTCCTTTAACTTCAGCTGAATTTTTTGCTTACAGAGGCCTCCTGGCAATTGCTGGTTACCTTTTGGAAGTCAAAGATATATATTTATTTCAGTGTTTGCCCTTTATGCAGGTACACTCAGCTGTAAAGATATGAAGAGACTGAGCTTTAAAGATATAGAGGGATGAATTCCCAGGGGATGTCAGTGCAACTACATTGATTTACATCTGCTGAGGATTTTTTGTCCCACAGCTTTTAGTTCTGAGTGGTTTGTAAAGCCTTGTGTATCGTAAAACACTTGTAACACACCGTACATGAAAACACAATCTTTCTTATCAGAGTCAATAAAGATATCCACAGAATATAATTTTTCTGCTGAAGATAAAGAAAAGATCCATTTGTAATTGTATAATTAGCAGCAGGCCATGCCTTCCCTGCTTTTCCATGCCAGGTCAAATCATCTAGGGATGAGGCAGAACTCGACTGCAGGTTTTTTGCAGCCCCTTCAGAGAAGGCTGAGCGTGAGAAAGTGAAAACAACTCCTTTCCTGCAGACCCAAGCAATGATCCCAGCATTTGTAACTCTCACTTCAAGCACAGATCTGCTGAGCTCTTAGGAATTCCCAACTGAGCCTTCTACAAAACACCTGCTCAGTGCTGGGGGAATTAACCTTACAGCATGTATGGCTGACATGGGGAGGTGTTGTGCCTGCCAGCTGGCAGCCCCACACAGCACTGGACTTCTCCAATTAGTGGTGTCCCCCTGTTTGCTGTGTGCTGGAGACCCCAGACTTCCACAGCTGAGGCTCCAGCCCCAGTCTGCAGTCTGTATCTAATAGCTTGTGCAAGGTGTGCAGAAAGGGAGCTTCTCCTGTGGCCCAGCCTGCAGAAGTGGAGCTACACATGGCTCAGTGGGAAGTCGGGATGGCTGCTCTGAACAAGCCAAACACCTCCTGGAGGGGTCAAGTGCCCTCATCTAAATGCTGTTCTGAGCCAGCAGCACATCTGGCTGTCCTAGCAACAGCATCAGTCCAGAAAAATTACAGTTCCACCTGAGGATGTGTCTTGCAAATATTTAAACACCGACTTTGGGATGAAAATCATGTATAGAAAAAAAATAAATCTGGAGCTGTGCTTAGTTTTGTTGTGATGGAACATGTTTCTCACCATTTTCCCGAAAATGGAAAGATAAATGTGCATGATTACTCCTGACTGTTAAGAAAATGACAGATTTGTAGGTAATATAACAGTCTGCTCTAGCAATGTCTTTCACAGTTATGGCATGATTAGAGCAAGAGACAGCAGGCCTGCCCTTACCACAAAGATGGCTACATGGTGGATTGTTACAAATAGCTGAGTGCCTTCTGATGTCTTATTAATATGCTAGAGCGAGAAGAAAACAGAGAATACACAAAAGAGCTGAGTCTGTTCTCTTTCATGAGAAACATGGGAAACCACCAGACAGAAAACAAAGGACACCTCGAGCTCCCTCCCTTTAAAATATTTCCCAATTAAAATGTTAAGCAAATACCATTGGGCTCAGACTGTTTACACAAGGCTGGTCTTGTCAAAGAATAAATGCTGGCAGGGCAGGCAAGAAAATGCCAAACTCTCTCATCTTCTCTCTACCTGTAAAAAGCTGCATAATTAATGGAACAGCAACTTTAGACAGGCCCCAAGGGCTAGAACCACAAAATGATTTCGACCCCTCACTGCTGTGCCTGCCTCCAAAAGGCAGAATCTCCAACTTCCTTGCCAGTTGCTCCTTAGTCCTAAAGAGCCTAAATAGCCTAATTGCCACATCATGATCAGTTACCCTGCCCTAGTGCTTAAATGTATGCTGCTGTGCCATGCTAGAAGCCCCAGCTGTCCACAGCCCAAGCCATAAGGTCACCACCCCCTGTTCACAGTGCAGGTTGGAGCTGGAGGGTCCATGCTGCAGCACTCCAGAGCCAACCCTCACACAAAAGGCAACCAACCACCCCAGCAGCGATTTGGGGCTCTCCTTTCCCCAGCCATATCCGGG
This sequence comes from Heliangelus exortis, assembly GCF_036169615.1. Classification (NCBI taxonomy): domain Eukaryota; kingdom Metazoa; phylum Chordata; class Aves; order Apodiformes; family Trochilidae; genus Heliangelus; species Heliangelus exortis. The sequence goes on along the minus strand of NC_092423.1, from coordinate 136,228,065 downwards.
GTCTCAGGGCTGTAGCAGATGCTGCAGACACATTTTCCTATCCCCACAGACGCTCAGTAGTTTTCACCCAATCCCAACTTGTCTGCTCTCACGTGCCCAGGCAAAGCCCCAGCTTTCTCCTGACATCCTGAGCCTCCTGGACATCATCATGAAATGAACTACAGCCTGTAGTCTCACAGCCAAAAATTAGTTTTGGGAATACAGAAAAATACAGAAAAGGGACCATGATTCTGAGGCAGAAATGAGGGCCAGCAGGAACACAAGAGAACAGTAGAACTGCATTTATGTGCCCTTTAAATAACCATATTATATAGTAGGTGGGCTATTTTCCTACAGTCCTGCTGCTGACCTCCCAGTGCATATTGCAACCCACTCTCCATATTTCAGGGAAAACCTGATACATTTCAAGGGAATTTTATGCTGGTTTGTACACCAGTCATTCATAAACATATCAGTGAATGTATAAATGTGTGACTTCTGTGCAGATGGCAGAATCTGACTTCTGTGGAGATGGCCACCTGCCAGTAGATGGTATTTTTAAAAATATCATTATAAACTAATAATAGTTGGAGAGATTTCTTTAGATTTAGTGCATTCTACCAATTCAATGAATCAGAAATGCTGACAAACCTTAAAACTAAGGCTGGTAAGCAGTTACAAAAGATAATCAGAGTTTAAACACCTTGGCTTCTGAATATTCATACAGCTCAGTAAATATTATGCATTTATTAAAAATCTATTGCCATCCTTCCCAGAGGCAGAGGACATAGAATGCCTGGCTGCTTTAATCAGCTTCCCTACACATAAATGGCTTCTTAAAAACGCAGAGTCAGTATCTCTTCTCAAGACACCACTGGGTGAGGTGACCTCTTTAAGCACACTGTTTATTATAGTAAGTCTGTACCGGCCCAATAGCCTAACATTCTCCTTAGCCAATTAAACTGTGTGTATAATAGGTTTCTCTTGAAGGCTCTGTGAAAGGCTGAGAATTGTAAGTGGAGATTTTAACAGAGCCTTTTAGCAGTATTCTGCATCTCATTCCTGAATTAAATTTTTTTTTTCCCTAAGACGTATTCCCGTGTCTCTATTTCAGGTACATAAAGATTGTAATGACTGGGTAATATGTTAATTTCAGCTGTTCAGCTAATTTCATTAAAGCTAACATCAAGTGTTTCCTGTTGAAATATTTAAGGAAAAATGCCAGGTGTTTTGGGATGCTTTACGAGAATTGGCATGTTTATGTCAAAAAATATTAGTGTTTTCCTCAACCTTCTAATTTTTGTGCTTTATCTCAGCAATAAACCAGAAGTGATTGCCCAAAAATTTCCTTGTAAAATTTGTTTCCAAGAAACTAAACAAAACCAAGAACCGTATCTTTTATCTTCTTATTTATTTCTCCATGCTTTACTTCAGTATAAAATCAGTATATTTACATCATGGGAGTACTAGCTTCTATCCACAGGGTTAGATTTTCATATTCAATAGCCTCAATATCTGACAGCGATATAGATTCCCTGGATATGGTTAAAACAAATTCAGTGAGATATTTTAGTGGTACACACTGATATTAATAACTTATTTAAAAACATTTGTCTTCAAGTCTATAGTGCAACTAGTATCTTACAAGTTTTAGAGTTCATCAGCAAGGATGGTACTACTTCTAAAGAGAAATTACATCATTTCAGAAAATTAATACCTTTCTTAGTCAATGCGATTACCATCCTTGGCAATCACCAATGGTCCAGTTCTTATTATGACCCTGTAATTCTTCTCATTAATTTGTTCTTGCTTAATTTTATTGTACACCACTGCCTTTACATTTACTTGTTTTAAAAATATCTTCTTCAGAGAATTACATTGAAATCTTGGCTACTAAAAAAATTCAGTTTCTTTAGAAATAATATCTATGAAATATTAAATCTGACAACAAATATTTATTTGGCTTTTCTTTTAGATTTGTCCCGGCTTGTTAGAAAGCATCTCAGAATGAGTCAGAAGGAAGATCATGGTAATTTAAAGTAATTTTCTTTTATTATGTCTGGTTCTTTTATGGGAAATCCTTTCTTTGGCAGGACCTGCAGCAGATCTTTGCTATTCTGATTAAAACATTAGCTTAGACTGGTCAGTTACAACTTCAGTCCAAGGTTTGAGATTAATCCTCTTTGTTTTATGCTGTTCAGTGAAAATGATAAAGTTGTTTACTATATTTTTCAATTCTATATGTAGAAAAAAGCTAAAGGTAAAGAAATATCTTATATGAGTGCATAATTAATTTTAGTGATACCAAAGTATCACTAATGTTTACATTTTCTGCCTTCTGTATTTAAGTTTATTTTAATTTTTTAAAATGTTTTTCATCGTATTTTATTTAGTAAAGTCTCAATCATAAGATTGGTTTTCTGACCATTTCTGTTGTGATTACTATGATGATACAAGCTACCTCTGTTTTTTTGAAGATTGTCTTTTTTTCCATGACATCTTTTTTATAAGATCTGCTTATGAAGTACATGGAGAAAGGCTGCTCTAGAAGTAACATATAAAGCTAGGTAAAATTCTTATTATGTCCATTTACAACAGCAGAGAAAAAAAAATAAAAATCATAACTGTATATATTTTATGAAAAAGGTTCTTGAAAAAATATTAGCCAAAGCTAATTAGGTGCTATCTATCATATCTATTGTTTTAACAAAACTAAAATCAGAGAGACATTCCATTTGGAAGACAGGAAATTTTAATAAAACATTTTACCCTGACCACGACCATTCACTGGTGTATCCTATGTACATTTTATCTTTCAACAATTTGCAAAAATACTGACACAGAACATGCAAAATTTTTTTCACAGTTTTGAATATAAAGAAAATATATATGCTCAAATTAGCACTTTTTTTCATATTCATTTTTTCAAATGACACACTTAGAGCGCCAAAATATACAATAATCAGAAAAATGAAATACAATTAATAGTAATAGACTACTAATACTGTTTGATAAGAATTAGAACATATATTGTTTAAACTTATAACCACTGACTACCTTGGGGCCTGGATTTTGTACATAACTTTAAGTAACATATTTTTTTCAAGCGGATAAAGAATCCCATTACAGAACAGATTTTAAAATTCTACAAAGATATTAACTTTTTGCAATTTTCCTTGTAAGGATATCACAACTAAGTGGCTGTGCACACAACTTGTCAAAATTGGGATTTTTGAAATGTTACACCATTGCCCTTTTGCCTCCAGGAACCTTTAGCACTTACCACATAGCCATGTTTGCTTCCTTTTTTAATTTTTTTTTTTTCTTTTTCCAATTTTGTTAGTATATCAGGCTTCAAAGTCCCTCTGGAGACTCTTTAAAAATACTTTTGAATTGATTTCATATTTACTTTCTGATTTTTTTCATCTTTTATTTGCAGATGGTTTATATTGTCACATATTGCTATAAATGACTCAGGGGGTTGCATCTTACTCATTTGTTTTGTCCTCCTAACAGCATGTAGCTTTCAAAACCTATGTAAAATGGACATACTTGACCTACTTAATACTTCTGAATAGGCAGACAATTATAAACGTAATTTTTTCCAAACACTTCATGCTTTTCTTTTTAACTTGCATTTGTTAATTTAAAAAAACCCCACATATTTTCCAAAACATGAGGACACTGTAGGACTGGGATTTTATTTATGTAGTGATTTTGCTCTCAGCATTATTGACAAGAAATAACTGTTAGATTTAAAATTATCAGTTTACATTAAATATGTGCATTCAATGCATGATTACTATTTGTCCTGTATCACTCTAAAAGCATCTGAGAAAAATCAATAATACTTATTTGCTCTGAAGATGTTGCAGCCTCTACACAGAATTGAAATAGCTAATATGGCTGCACTGCAAGATAGGAAAGATGTAGAAAGGGTCACAAATTCACACTGCATATAATCATGTGGTCAGTGTTTTATATGACTTAGTAGAATAAGATAGATTCTTTTTTAATTGTGAAAATACTACTATTTCTGTGTGATTACGTAGAAATTTAAATTCTGGAGCAATTTGAACAAGATTGAGATTGACAAAGTTATGTTGTGAGAGCTCTTTTATCCTGGGTGTTGAATGGAAGAAATAATGGAAGTATTTGTGAGAAGGGGATTTGGAGATAAAAGCTGGAACCATCATCAGAGCAGGGAAGCTTGTAATGAATAAGTGTGAAAAGGAATTATTTCATAGTATAAGCAGGGTCTATGTGGTTTATAACTGTAAAAACAATCACGAGAAAAAATGAAGGTGAGATGAAACTAATAAGAGATTGAGTTAAGTGACTCAGAGACTATAAAAAGGGAGATGACATAGTCAGAGGACCAGGTAAGAAAGATCATCTTGATTACAACACTCTGAACTAATTGAAGAGACAGACAATATTTAAAAAAAAATAATTGTTTAGGTCTGTCACAATGAGACTATTTGTTCAGTTTAATTATAAGGTTCCTTACAGAAGGAAGATCTCTCTGCAACATGTAAAACAACATAATATTTTTGTTGTCTTCCCTGCTATATTTTCAGAACCATAAAACATGTTTCAGGACAACTCAATACAGGGAAAGTGTGGATCTGAAAGTTGATACTGGGGATTTCTAGTAAATTATGTAATTCAGCAGTTCTTAAATGTATAATTTTGATCTGGTTTTGGTTGGTTGGGTGTCTTTAAATTTTTGATCAGTTCAAGCCAATCTGTTATTTTCTGTTTCCTAGACTTTTACTCGCTGCTGTTAAAAACAAATTGAAGTAAATATTTCTTGTCTCTATCTGTAAAAACCAAGGAATGGAATTAACATCAGTGAAATACACATTCCCAAGGATTAATTGTCCAAGTCCAAAACACGCTCTCTAATTCCTGGAAACTACAGAATATTACATTCCCTGAATGGACAAAACTCCTGCAGTGGCAGTCTCCACCCCAAGACAGACTCTCAACCTCAGCCTCTTCTCCCACCCTTAGAGAGATTCTCAGACTCTTGACAGCCCCCACCCCAGGTTTGGACTTTTGTCTTCCTCCTACTCCTGGGCCCTTGATGTTCCTGCCAAGTCTGCAGCCCAGCCTAAGCCAGCAGGCTGGTTGGCACCTGCTGGGCCACGCTGTCTGCTTCTTTGCCTTTCAGTCACAGCTGTGTCCAGATTCTCCCTGACCACAAAGATTTGATTCCAATTCCAGGCTTTAATCTTGTCCTGAAGTTGTAGTAACCCCATTCTTTTTGGCTGGATAAGTAATTTCTCTTTTCTGCCTGGACCCAAATTATCTTTGCCATCAGTAAAATGGTTACCAATTCCCACGGTATTAGTGATGGGTGAAGTGAAGTCATCACTATCACATCCTCATGAAAGGCAGGTTGTAAACCAATACAGAATAACAACACTGGGTACAATGTGTAGTTTACACTTATTGGAACCACTGTTTGCCTTTTGTATTTTTAGCTTACGGGTAAAACCACACCCTGTCCTCCCTCCCCCGCCCCTTGATGGGCAAACCCAACAGAAACTCTGCAAGTTGAAACTCATGGAGCTTCCTAGCCCTTCCATAATTATTTTTATCCCCAGTGTAAAGGATGATTCAACTTTCAGTTCTCTGAAGAGAGACAGAGATAAAGAGAGAGAGAAAGAGAAGAGTATGCTAAATTGCTGTTGAAATTAATCCTTTCTATGAGAAATAGGAGTGGGTATTAGAAGACAGATGACCAATGGAAGCTGGAAGGAGGATGCTATGTAGAAAGCACCAAGGGGAGTAGGGCTCTCCATTAGCTGTGGCAGAACAGAGATGCACAATATCATGTAACCACTTCAGGATGCACATGAGGAAGATAACAGAAATCAGTGCTGTGTTGTTTATATTTTTGGTTTTGCTCTTTATGAAGGCAGGAGGTGGTACCAGTAGTATCTATGGTTTACAATGAATACAAAGACATTCTCTGCCTCAAAAATTTTTGAATGGAAGGTAGAAGAGAGTGAATCAGTGAGTAAGTTGTAATGCAGTACAGGTCTAGGGAGGGCTAGAACTGGTGCACTCTGCTTAAAAGAAAGCAGGAGAATCTCCTTATTCAGGAGAATTTTGTCAAAGAGTGTAACAAATGGCAATCACCTCCCCCGAGACACCTGTGGCAGAAAAGAAATGCAAAGGCCAAAGGAAATTATAAGTGTGAGGACAGTGAACAAAGAAAAGAAAAGCTGGAGAAGATCTTGGGTTTGTTACAAAGAAAGCCCAGAACAGTAAGGGGTCTAGAATAAACTGTATGTAGTGTACTCTGAGATACCTAATCACCCTGAGAAGGATTGTCAAAAGTAACTAAAATGCCGTAGCTCTACTGACAGTTACACCAGAGTTTCTGCTTTGAATAAGGAAAGGTAGTGGAATTTTAATTATTTTCTAAGGTTTGAAAACCTGTAACATTCCCACACTTCTCTCCAGTCCTGTTGGCTCAGGTGCTGCTGCTCACACTCCAGAGAGTCTGTGTGCTACTCTGGGCTGTCAAACCACTGCCTCACGTGGACTTTAGTAACAGTTCCATAGAACCTATAAATTAATACTCTGCTCATCAGAGGGATTTTTCTTTACTTTTAATCAATGCAGTTCCCACTAGCAAGGCTTTCATTGGTCCAGGAACTAAGTGCAATGGGCAGTGTATACGGGAGTGAGGAGTTCAGAAGGAAAAAACAGAGATGACAACAACAACAAAAAAGGCTGGTTTGGTAAACTTAGAGATGTCTGTAAAAATTTATGTCTTGATCAGCTTATTACAGTTTATACAGTTTTCACATGTGGTGTTAAAAGACTATTCAGTTATTCAAGGGTGGCCTTTATGGAAATAACTTCTAGCTTTGGGATCTGACTAAGATGATTTGTCCCAGAAGGAGGGACACTTTGTATGTAAATCTTATTTTGGATTGTTTCCTGTTGTTCTTTTAATCTCGCAATGTGGCAGACAGCCTCTCGAGTCCCATTAGATGTGTAGTGGCTTTCTAGCTTTGCTTTGTGCCAACTGGCCCTCTTCTTCTAGGACAATAAATTTAATTTTTGCTGTATATCTAAATAATGATTGATTTTGTCTCAGAGAAAATTAAATTTTGGTTTCACAATGGGAGCCTGGTCTCAATATTCTCTGAAAAAGGACATAGTAACATCTCAACAGGTTGCAAGTATCCTTTCCTGTGTTGTGCCTCTGGTGCAGGAAAGTACCTAATGAACTTAGGACATGCCCATCTTTTAAAGACAGGTATTCCTAAATGACACATTTGTGAGATACTGTAGAGATCTGAGTAAAAATGTCACTGAATTCAAATGTGTATTTCATGACTGGCCTTGGCCCATAGGGGCAAACCATTGCTTTTGGATGATGTCAATCTGTCCAAGACATCATCATTACCAAACACATTAGACAGACCAGCCAGCAGATCTTCCTGCATGAGCTCTATGACAGTAGTTAGGTGCCTCAATAGACTTACTAGTTCTACTCTTACTATTGCAATTATCAGAATGACAATGACAAATAGCATGGAGGTATGAGTATGATCATGCATGTCTCCATAGCACCAGAATTCGACAATACTGAACTTCTTTCTCTACCATGAATCTGGAATTACCATTTACTATGAAATGTTGAACATTATTTCAAGAGACAGAGGTTAGGGTGGGGAAATCTGGAAACAAGAATGCTCCTTTACTAAGCCAGTGCCAGCTCATTACACAGAAGATGATGGTTATGATTATACATAACCTGATACTCACAGCCCATTCTTTGTCATCTCTGGAGAAAAAGGGGCTTTGTGATTGCATGAGAGGGATGGAAGAGTAATGATGGAAAGAGGAAAAAATGGACCAAAGGTTGACAGGGGCAGCCATTAGCAGTTAGGGCATTTTTCCAGTACAAAAGAATGCCTCAAAAATGCCACATATAGATAACTGGCACAGGATCCTGAGTGTCTCTGTGATAAAGAGGTGAACTTGAGACTGTTGAGGTGCAGTCTAACATGGCTGTAGGCCATGGCTGTCACCTCTGCTTGTCACACCCTTGGTGTGACTTCTGCTGAGCTTCCTGCACCTCTCTCACCCAGTTTCATGAGTCTAATTAAGCTGATGTAGCAGGACCAGAGTGGATGCTGAAAGGCAGTGAAAGGTAAGTCACCAAGGTGGAGTCATGAGATGATTACAGTGCACAGAGGTCAGGTTTTAAATGCCAACTGAAGAGGTGTGGTCAGGGGGACTTCAGGTATCAGTGTATCAGTGACAGAGCAGTGGGCACCAAACAATGGGGACACCAGTGAAGACAGGGATGGGGAACTAAAGTGAGGTTGCCCTCACTGTTGGAACCTTCAAACACAGCTTTTTACTGAGCCAAACCAGAGCACAGCCCTCCCCAGCCCCAGAGCCATGTTGAAAAGTAGAGAATTCTGATGATGCAAGGCTTCAGGGTTGCTTTCACAAGAGGTACAGTTTTAACTCACTATTAGTTAGTGTGACCAAGATGGTCCTCATGTTCTTGTGCTGCTTACCACATTTAGCAATAAATTGTATTTTAGCCATTTATTGTATTTTGCTGTGTGACCACAGCAAAATTCTTTTATGTTTTCTCCATGTGTGTTCATGTTATGGGGAAACCAGCTGTGACAGAGACAAGTGCTTTAGGTAAAAAATCTCAAGAAATATCTCATTTATTCTCCAGTTACCTTCTTTCATTCATCAAAATTATCCCTCTGTTTCAATGTAGTTTAATTTTACATGAATTATTTGTTTCATCAGCAAATTACCATACTATGGTTTCTCTTCTATAGTCATAAATAATAGGAGTGACAAACCAGTGAAAAGACTGAGGCTAAAAGCAAGCCCATCTAAGATGAGTACCAGGTTAATAATGTGCCTATTAGCTAATGCAGAATACCAAGGCAAATGACTTCATCAACAAAATCAAGCTGTTTCTTCATCTGCAGTTTTTAACTGTTGTTATTACTTTTAGTGTTCCTACAATTGACTGTGTCCAGAGGCTAGGAGCATAAGACTTGATGGCTGCAAAGCTCAGACTGACTTTTAAGTGTTCAAGTACTCATGGATATACTAAGCTCTTAGGTACAGAAGTTTCCTCTAGGCTTTTAAAATGGACTTAAAATGGACAACAATCCACAAAATCCAGCAGAGATGGTGCTGCCTTAGCTAATCTCCCTCCACAGTCAAGGAAGACTAAAGACTATATTGTAATCTATGATGTGACTGTTGCTATTCTACTGTTGATTTTCTTTAATGTTTTTAGGAGTCTTCTTTTTTGTTGCTTTCAATTCACCATGCCCCCTTGTCCTGATTTTCCTTTCCTTATTACAATGTTGTATTTTAAGCAGTATGTAAAAAATTCGCTAGTTAGTACCACTAACACTATGAAAAGATAACAGCAGCAGAATTATCAACAACTGTTATCAATGTCATAACACATTTAGGATTATAGGTGAGACTGGACAACCACATCTTAGCATTGGTTCCAGATTCAGAGTTTTTCTTATCTGAATGCCAAAATGTATCTTTAAGAAGTGAAAATAAATAGAGATAAAGAAATTAATGCTAGAGATTTACCACTGTCTGCTTTCCACATACACACTTATGTGTGCCCTTAAACCTCCTTTCCAAAGTTTCTGTCTATGATGAAGATAATAATGTTCTATTGCCTTTGGTTGCTGCGAGGAAATGTTTTGAATTTGCATTTCTGGATGGAGCTAGAACAAAAATAGAGGATAGCAGCTACCAGATACTTGAAGAGATCAAAATGACAGTAACTAGTTGGCCTGGAAAACAAAACTAAGGAAGATACAATTGGAGAATGTATGGTGGACCAATACAGTAAAATTATTTTTATGTTTCATTGTGTCCAGGTATATTTGAACAGACTGGATTTTCTGTGCATATCAACAAAGGCTATATCTATCGAATGGGGAGGCTGAACTGTAATAAACAAAGCAGAGCTTTCAAATTATATCATATCAGAACCACTATTTTTACTTTTTGTTTTAATTGCTTTTATTGTATTTTAGGGAAGGCCCTGCTAAATTTCAAGCTGAATGAATCTCATTATCTGACTTTGCACATAAGCCATAATTTCAGGGTTTTTCCCCATTAAATGTAAATCTTGCAGTTGGCTTCATCAAGTTATTGACACATTCTACAATAGTGTGATTACCTTTACAACTCTGCATGTAGTGCTCTTTTCACTTAGAATGGGAAATACCTCAAATAGTCTGGTAAATTTTACTACTGCAGGTGGGGAAAGTCCAGTTTAATGGCCCCACTGTATTACTCTTTGTTATTCGTGTGAGCCAAGAAATACACAGGATATAGATGAGGCTGAGTTAACATTGCTGGAATTTCCTGACTTTTAAAATACTTGATCTTGCATCTTAATATTGTCAGTGAACTGGCTGAGGTGGGAGGACTGGAATGGCATATTTCCATTTTGGCATTGAACAGGAGGTGGGTAAATAGTTGGAGAATTAAAAGTTATTTAATCTGACAGGTAATAGGAGAGATAAATACATAATACAGCCATAATACCGTTACACATCGGCATATGTATGTGAACACATACTGATGCTCATTTGTTTCATAGTAAAAAAAACTGCAATTCAGAAATGAAGTTTAAATGGTAAAAATGACATTATGGGAATCTGACAGAGGTCTGTGTTTGTCATTCATGTTTCATGTGAAGAGGAATCAATAAAACACATATTATGAGACTGGGGTATAGTCTGTAAGTGTGCTCAGCAGACAAGGTAGAGGTTTGAATTGTTTCCCACAGAAAAGAAAAATCCATCAAATGAACAACTGATACCTAAGATTTATCTGATGAGATGGATTTTACTGCTGGCTTTGACTCATTCAGAAAGCTAAAGAAGGCTCCAAGATGTAATTAGGAGGTACTAGTTACATTGGTTTCCCTTTTATTAGGATACAACCCTTCATGCAGATGTTAAAAAAACCTTCACCTTGATATGTTTTTTGACTGTGAGTGCCCAGAGGTGCGTGGCCAGCCAGGGGGAGGCATGCCAGGGCAAGCTTGCTGACTCAAAGTAGAGGACTTGCAAAACAACCTGGGAACACAAGAAGGGAAAATATCTAGTCAGGAAGCTACAGTATTAATTTGGTCAGAAAAAGAGCTGTCTTCAAGAGCTTTTCATGTAAATCATTCTCTCTTTGTTCTTTTTTTTTTTTTTTTTTTTTTTTTAATTTTATTTTTTTATTTTAACACCTTCTCCGGCATTTGAAAAACATAAACCATTGCTTTGGAATTGTTTATTTTCTTCCACGTTTTAATAAATCTTGGGTTTGTGGAGGATACTGATATATTGGTAATTTGTCAACAATATCCCCAAAGGATTTGTCAATGTCACTGAGAAGTGCTGAGGGTTAACAGATTCCTTAACCTCCATGTCAATTATTCCTTATTCCCTGGTGCACACACAGGAGGCATATTATCTGGCTGTCTATATCCTGATGGAAGATGCATATAGATGCAGATTTTTCTCCTGGTTTCCCAAGCTGGCTGACTGAGGTCAAATCTCTGGTCCTGTGCTTGAGCTAATGAGACCCAGCAAGAGCACTGGAGGCATTGCTAGTGTGATGTTCTTTTTTTAAATATCTGTGAAGAATTCAATATAAAGATTTAAATGTATTTTTTTGTGGCAATGCAAAACTAGATTTTGCTACAGCATGCAAGATGCTTATTAAACAGGAGCTTCAACAAGCCTGCCTGGATCAGCACCTTTGTTTAGTATTTGTGGGTGAGTAGTGGTGATAACAATTGAGCCTGCATGCCTGCTGGTTGGCTTTTCTCACCATTGCCTCACTGGCAATGTAATGAATCAGCACTTTTGTTCAAGAATGCTCTGTTCTCCAAGATGGATTTTCAGTACATCTGTCATCTGGATACAAGTAGATATTCTAGTGCCCTTTCATATGCTCTTGGCATGAATGCATTTCGTTGGCATGAGCATTAGGCTGAGCTTGTTGGCAATTTAGGGAACGAATATGATCTAAAATGCAAACAGATGAACAAACGAAATAAAACAAACAAACAAACAAACAAGCACACCAGGAAAGTGTTCCTGTAGCGGAAGCTGTGCATGGCTCAGCTTACAAACAGAGGCTGAGATTTCCTTCCCTGTGTGTCCCAGGTCTACTCATCCCATCAGAGAGAGAATATGGGCTTTCAAGTGAACAGCATTTCACTTTTTAAATGACAAATTCTTTCTGTCTAGAGTAATTCTGGCTGATGCTGGACTGCAGGCTGTCTATTCTACACATCCTTCAGTGTACCCAAGGATTTAAACATCCCAGAGAAAGTCAGCAGTCAAAAAGAGCTTTCCAGAATCAGAGGCAAATGTATCTTCTCTTGTTGATCCACTAAACTGATTATTTTATGCTTTATTTTTTATGTTTCAGTAAAGGAATCACTGAATGTACAGAAGAGCACCATTATTGCTTGCTTACAAGCAAACAACCAACCTCAAAAGCTTTCAGAGTAAGTTTCTTTAATACTACTGAAATCAATTTTCCTACATAAAAAAACTTTGACTTTTTGTTTGAGATATTTGCCTTGATTGTGGGGGTTTAACAGGATTGCCAGAGTCCCATGCTTTGCCCTCAGAATAGTAGAAATGACTAATACAGTTAACACAGGATTTCATGAAGTTACATGTCTGACAGGTCCTATTAAACATATGGGAGATGCTCTAGGGTACTGTTGCATTGCAACCCAGTAATGACAGTAGCCCAAACACAACTGCAGTCTGGATCTTAAGTAAGAGCACCTTAAGGAGAATAAAGTTTTTTATGTTAGAAAAACACCAAACAAACAAGTTCTGCTACACAAAAGGACAATAGGTCATGTCCAATTGTGTAAATGTGTACAAGGTGAGAGAAAAAGGACAACAGTATGTAGGACATAATAATCTGAAACATCAGTCTTCTCTGAAATCATTAAATCCATCAGTCACCTGAACAGAGATCAGATAAATCAGATTTGAACCACTTAAATTTTCACACGTACAGTTTCTTTGCTATGCTGACACTCAACTAACCATTTACGAATGAAAAAAACAGTTTTGTGAAAACATATTGATATAAAAAAATAGTAAATAACAAAAAAGCTTGTAATTAAAAATTTTCTTACTTCCCATAATTTCTACCATTATGATTTTTTTTCAGTCTTTATGATAAAGAAAGTGTAGTAAAACTATTCATGTTGTAGTAGAGAAAAAATGTTTGTGATAAAAGTTAAAAACCCAGAAATACGTTTAGAACCTGACTAGGGCCTCTGATTTTTTTCCTATTGACTTAAATTAATTTTAATTTTAAGTTCTTTTTATTATGTTATTAAAATCAGAACACACATAGAATGAAGTTTGCTGTCTGCTCTAGTTCAGAAAAAATGAAAGCACAGCCTGTACTGAATGATAGAGTTGTGCTTTAATGTCCAGCCATGTGGTTTCTCTATGGAAAACTAATGAGTTTAAGATGAAATTCCTCTTCTAGTTTGCATAGATCTTCTTGCAAGGATTCTGCTTAGCAGAAATATAATTGGAGACTCTATAGAATTGAGTCTTGTACTTTTTAATCCTAACATCATAAGTTACAAAACATTTTTCTTCCCACAAAAACGCAATGTTTTTGGTCCCAGACATGCTCATTTATAGACATTTTTGAAATGAAGTAAACATTCTAAAAAAAACCAGGACCATTCCCCTGAATTTTATTTCATACCATCTGGAAATAAAGCAGACTAAAAAAACAGAGAGAAAAAGATGCAAAACTAGTGTCTTAAAGCTCAGAGTTGTCCCGAGTCTCTGTACTAGAGGCTTATTCAGCTCTTATGGAATCAGAAGGAAAATAGAAGCAAAAAGAAGAGATGAAGTTCCCATTCATGCTTCTCATGCTGTTTTCACTTACTAAACTTTGTTCTGAGTTCACAACCATCTTATGCATAAATTGCATCTAAGATTGTGTAAACTGTATTCAGAGGTATACTGAAAGTGGACAGAGTTATTTTACTTGTATTGAAGCCTATGAATGTGTTTTTTAAATCCATTGTATGATAGAGTGGCTTTATAATATCCATGATGATCAAAAAAGTGTTGAAGACTTTGAAGTTGTGACCCTCTGTTGCCCTAATTTGTTCCAGTTAAATCCAGGGATTGGGGAAAATTCCCATTCTCAAAATACTTTTGCACATGAAATGTGGAAATGTGTATCTGGAGCTTTTGAACCACATTTAGCACCAGCAGAATTTTTAAAATTATTATTTGTGTGTATAATGCATAGACAGAACTGATGGGTCAGAAATCTTTAGGGAAGGGCCATTTTGGCTGCAGTCAGACAGCACATCACACTGTGACTCTTGGTCTCTGATACGAACTACAGAGTGTTCCTGCAACATAAATGATAAAGATAGTGGTTTCCCACTGAGATTGAGAGCCTTGGTCTCATATAGATGTCATGGAAGAGGTAGTTCTTGCTAAAAGTTTGGCACTCACACAGTCAGGATATAGTCTGGAAAAGGAAGGAATGTTGCAATTATCAAACTGTCCGAAGTAAAGAATAAGAAAATTAAGCTGATATTTTTCCTTTCCCTTTTGATGGAATAAAGGTAGCCAGTGATCTTCTTCTTCTGTAAAAATGAGATCAGCAATCCATAACCAGTTACTCCTGTTTCTGTAAGCAGCCAGTCTATAGGTTCCTGCATTTCAATGGCTGTTTTTACAAGGTTGTAACAAAAAGGATGCCACCTTGATAATCTGCAACACACAGCTATCTTCCTCCTTTCAGCTCCTGCAGACATGGAGAGTTCACACATTATTCTTTCACCCCTAGAATTCATGAAAACACAAAATCTGCCCCAAAAGTTAGGAAGGTTTTTGCTTTGAATTTGTAAATTAATTTTAACACTGTTTTCATACCACATAATTCCCTGTGAAGACAATCTGTTTCCAGAACAAGAATGCTTTTACTTACATGTATTTTATTTTTTTTTTTGGAAAGCAGATGTATCCCAGGAATGGCCCTGTTATAGTAATAATAATATAGTTACCCACATCTGATCATATTTGTCAAATTTCTCATGTTGACAAGACCTCTGTGTTTGAAGAACATCTTTTGATATCAGATGTCAAAATGTCAGCAGCAGAATGGGGAACAAAACACAAATACATAATTTTTTTAAAAATGGGGAGAAAGAGGGTGTACAGTAGAGAAATTTTAGCTGGGGGGAGCCCTGTTGCAGGCCAAAGGGAAGACAACTGAGAAACAGGGCTATTCAGGGTTAAGATGCTTACATGGAACATGAAAAACTGGGTTATTGATGTGTCATAACATTCCTGTGTGACCTTAGCAATCCACAGACCCAGTGTTGTAAAGAATGTGAGGCAGATAACTCCTAATTTTAATATATAATTAGTTATAAAACTAATATAGTGTGGCTACTGCTATACCACGCTTAATTATTGTCATTCATGAATGCTTTTCCAGTATGAGTTTCAAGTGTTAGCATTAAATACACCTTAATTTTAAGTTCCAATCTTGCAAATATTTATTAGTGTTTGCTCTCATGAGTAACTCATTGCAGAGGTGAAAATATTAGCTTTGGTGGAATTACTCATGATATTGAGTACTATCATAGAAGGAAATGTTTTCAGAGTTTTTACTTTGGTTACATACAAATATAGGTCAGTATCCATATACTTACATATATATACACACTATACATATTATCATTAGATGAGTTTATAGGAGTTTTTCTTCTCTATGTATTCCTTGCTACCTTTCTTTTAACTTTATTTTTTTCCTCTAATGTATCATCTTAATTCTTGGTTTCTTTAAGTTGCAACTAGAAAATGAAAGCACCATTCCCTTATCGGAAGTTTTGAGTTGAAGAACAGTAAGCAGCTCAGTTCTCATGTTTTTGGGACAAGCTGAGTACAAGTATAGAAGCTAATTGCTTTTTCTTCTTTCTTTTTTTTTTTTTTTTTTTTTTTAAAGTCTGAGTTTTTACATTCAGCAATGCCATTTTCCAAAGCTGAAATGCAACCCGGGGGCCAGTTCAGACACGGTGTGATGCAGGCCAGTTGAATTGGCTGGTGGTTCTACTGTGGATGAGTTAAAGAAGGAATCACCCGAAGCAATGGTAGCTCTCAGAAGGGGGCCTGCCCTTCAACAGTTTAAAGCCTTTGAAGAGAGATTTCCTTTGAGCAATGTGAAGTCTTTGTGGTGATGGGAAACATACATTTATAATTACAGAAGAACACAGTGTACAGTAGGAATGGTATAAAAGCATGCGATTTACAGTGTCTAAGGAGAAGCTTTGATGTAGAGGGCCTCAATGACCTAGTTTGCTGCTGGAAGCCCTGGAAACACAAGGCTGACTGACTACAGTCATGGGGATGCAGATTGTGAACAACAGCCTTATGCCTCTGCACTGTCACCCCACACTAAATGAATATTATGTTGCAATATTGACTGTACGGAAATACTATCTGAATGCAAACTAACTGTGCTTAAAAATATTTATAAAGTTTGCTGTGCTCCTCTGAGGATAATGTGCTAAAGGGAACCATTGTGAATTAGCATGCAGGCTGGGTAAAAGATGTATCTGGGATGAATATTTATGGAAAAAAATTGTTGAAAACTTCATGCCAGGACAGCCATATTTTGAGGGTAAGAGAGAGGAAAGCTGGGAGGGGGAATTAAAAAAGATGTTAATCTCTGTTATGAAGGGACAGAATGTAAAATGCAAGAAGTTATTACAGTTCCAAATGGTTGTGATATCAGGGCCCATAAGAAAGGTTGTGCTAGACAGAGGCCAACATTCTGTAGGAAGACTACCATTACTCTGGGGTATGCATTTCTGTAACAACTATGGTATAAGATCCAAGGCTAGATATTCTGTTCCCAAGGAAGAACAGCAATGGTGAAAGAGCACTGAAGCAAACCCAGGCTAACATGCTCCCAACCATCCCCAAACCAGCCATGTGGAGAGGGAAGTGCCAGGGTTTTGACAGCATCTCCCAAGTGTCCACCATGAGAAGAGTAGTAATTCATGGTGGCAAAAAAACTGATAAATCACACAGTTAAGAGAATGAGAAGAGTTTGATAGTAGTCTCTGTAGTATTTTATAGGTGAAGAACAAAGTATTCTCTATCCCATGGATTCAGGCTTATATTTTGTCAACCCACCTCAGATTAGGGTGCTATTATATTTGGATGGTTATATTCAGACCATTTCCTGATGATTCTTCTTGAGTTTCACAACTGAATTTGGATGCTAAGTTGAGCATCTAGGGGTTTGATTAGTGACCACAACTAAATAATAATATACTGAGGTAGCATCGTCTGCTTTTTAATCACTTTGCCTGTGGGAGAGGGCCAATATGAGGGAGGTCACTGAAATTATTAAAATGGAAAATCTAATTACATAAAAATAATATGGGTGTGTTGTGTTCTTTGATGGACAAGGATGATGTAGGAAAAGAAAAATATAAAAGTTCAGCAAGAGCTATTTATAAATCTTACCTAGTGGGAGTAATAGACAACAAAGGTTAATCAGTGACTATTAGGCAATGTTTCAGTGAACATAAGGTACTCAGTGAGTAATGGGAGAGATCCCAGGGAACTTGCTGCCTGTAATTCAATTGCTCTCCTGTAATCACCTCCAATGCACCAGTCACTGACCTGATCCTTGAGCAGAAGAAGCCTTAGGCTTTTCTAGGTTTGCAGACATCATCCAAACATCACAATTCCCCAATTACCTTCTGCAGCTTACACTGCAGTACCTCTGGTACCTGCATGTTACACCTTCTCGGTCACTGTAAATGAATCTTCAGCAATAAAATAAATAGTCAAAACAGAATTAGGTAATTTTTACTTCAAAAGTGGTGGCCTCTTACTTTCTGGCTTAACATACTTTAAATTTGGGTCTGTTTCAGGGTAAGAAGTTACTCCCCATATATCACTTCCAACTCACTGTCATTACCCAGCTGACTTGCCTATGCCAGTTCCAACTGTTCTTCCCAAACCTGTCCCTGACCCCATGTATCTTCAATTTAGTCCAGATGGGTCATAGAATCATAGTATGGTTTGGGTTGGAAGGGACCTTAAATATCATCCAGTTCCACCCCCTGTATAAGCAAGTACATCTTCCACTAGATCATGTTGCTCAAAGCCCCATCCCACCTGCCCTTGAACACTTTCAGGGATTCATAGCCTATCTGTTCATAGCCTATCTGGGCAACCTGTTCCAGTGTTTCACCACCATCATAGTGAAGAATTGCCTCCTAATCTGTAATATAAACCTACCCTCTTCCATTTTGAAGCTATGACCCCTTGTCCTCTTGCTAAATGCCCTTATAAAAAGTCCCTCCCCAGCTTTCTAGTAGGCCCTCTTCAGGTACTGAAAAGCAGCGATTACATCTCCCTTAAGCCTTCTCTTCTTCAGGCTGAACAGCCCCAAGTCTATTAGCCTGTCCTCATAGGAGAAGTGGTCCAACACTCTGATCATATTTGTGGTCCTCCTCTGGACTTGCTCCATCAGCTCCATGTCCTTGTGCTGGAGTCCCCAAAGCTGGACACAGAACTCCAGGTGGGGTCTCAAGAGAGCAGAGTAGAGGGGGAGAATCCCTTGACCTGTTGGTCACATTTCTTTTGATGCAGCCCAGGATACAGTTGGCTTATCCTTCTCCTGTTCTCAACATCACCTCTCACTGTTCCCACCAAACATATGCCATTCATTCCCAACTAACAGTGAAATTTTATTTGCTGATACTTGTCCTGCTGGGTTAAACAGCACCCTTCAACCTTTCATTACTGGGACCTGATACAATCTAAAGTTGTAGAGACAAAGTAGAGTAGAGTAGTAGAGAGCATAAAAATAGGCAAAACCACATTTTCCTATCATTCTATTTTTCTTCCTATAGAAGGCTGGGTTGAGCAGAATCAATTCAGACAAAGTGGAAGGTTAAGTTCTTCTTCCAGACCAGTTTGTAAGCAAAGAGCAGTATTGGAAGTAATCCACATTAAGAGAAATTTCATGTTATGTTATTTTAACCACACAAAACTTATCTTTTCTGAAGAAATTGTACCAGAGCTGAAGGTTGCAGTCCTTGTGATTTTGACAGATAACACCTCTTGATGTTTTAGTTTTCTTTGAAGTCCTATACTTATCAGTATATTAATAAGTCCATCCATATTTCTGGGGAACTGACACTGTCTCTGTCAGTGGTTTTGGACTGGAAAAAAATGAATGACAGATAAAGATAAGAGATCCTATATTTTGACCACACAAATAGTTCTCTGTGGCTTTCTTACATTTGTGGGCCATAACCAAGGCCAAACTCATATCTATTCAGATCCAAGTCTGAGACAAGCTTTGCTCATACCCATGCAACATAAAGCCTGTCTGCCTTGGTGGCAACATCACATGGCTGGTGATGAACTGGGAATTCAGCCAGGGCCCTCACAGACAGACCCATGTGTTGCACACTGTCTACACAGGAAGAGTCTCACTGTATGTGCAGCATGAAGCTGTGCATCCTTAGAGGCATGTGATAACATCTAGGACTGTGGTTCCTGAAATTCTGGAGAAAGGTCCAAAATTAGAGGTGATTTTAACTTTTCTTAGTACAGGGATGTATTCTCAATGAAATACAAAGGGCAATGCAGCATATGGACTGACCAGCTCACAGTCTTTCCCATTCCCCTGCCAAAATACTTCATATCGTCATACAAGGATTGGGTTTTGGCCACACACTTGAGATCTAAATCATCAGTCTCCAGAAACAAGCATACAACATTAGGATTTGCATCTGCCTTTGGAGGGTTCTGATTTTAAGCATGCAGAATGATTTAATAAGGCTGGTTCTCCACAAACCCGAAAGTGCATGTTACAGGAAACTATCAGACCAATTAAGAGAGACATAACATGGCTGGTATGCTGAGTCAGCAAGACTGCTGGTATGCGGTGAGAATTGGAGGTGTGTGAATGTCTCAGAAATAGGTGTGAAGAGTGTAGTAAGAATATTTTTAGCAGTGTGAAATATTGTTCTTTATTACTAGACATTAGAAAATCTCCAAATCTGACTGTGTACAATGCTTGTGGATTATAACACACCTCATGAGCCAAGTATTACATTCTATGTCTAAGAAAGTTGAGGAACAAAAATATAAGTGATCTCCAAAATCTACAGATTCTTTTGCTGTAACATAGGATTTTTAGGTCATAAAGTAATTGAAAGGATGCTTGAGGAAAATTTTACTTTAAATAAATAAATATTTAAATATATGCACACACATTTCAGTTAATATTCGCAACCTTAAAAAACACAATAAAATCTCAGCTGGACCAAGATTTTCCAGTTGATCAGCAGTATCAGTTGTCTCAATTCAATCTGCCAATTTCAAAGCCCCAAGTTGTTTGCTCTTCAGAAAAGAAACTCTAAAGACTTCTCAGTCTTCTTAACCAAAATGCTAATGCACTCAAATCTTTTAAAATCTGGGCCTAAAATTAGGCCCTACATAAATCAACCTAATTTTTTTTAGTTTCTTACTCTATTGACAAATCCTAGCTCTGTCTACTTCTCTTGAGTATAGGATAGCCTTCACCTCCTTTTGGCTTTGCATCCCCTCTTAATATTTTCCTAGGAATAGCACCATTCTGCACACATTCATGCAAGGTAGGAATTGAAACATCTTCAAGGCATAATACAATGCAAAGAGAGCAGCTGGCATCCTTGAACAGTTAAGGTGTGTTCAGCCCTGAGCCTCATCATGTTCAGCACAGTGCCCGGGTGACTGGAGCATTTGTTGTTGGGTCTTAAGCTAATGCACTGAGAGTTAACTTGGGATGTCTACTTAGGTTTTGGTACAAACAGAGCCTTTGCAATTCCTCTCATATGGTGCTGTTTGAGGATATTGCTTACTTTTCTTTGGAGTTGTTTTGTATGATCTAGGACTGAACCCTCTGCAGCCACTACTGAAGCAGTGAGTCCAGGGGACTCTCCCATTCACAATAAAAATATGTTTCATCTCCAGAATTTGGTTTTTATAAAGTGAGGAGACAGGAGACCCGTTCCACTATAGTTTTCTTCTTCTGTATCTTTTCCCTTGGGGCTTTATATAAGATTTTATGGAAAGGTTTTAATTTTATTGGAATATTTTCTGAGCTACCCTTAAGTAACCCTTTTGAGCTCATTCATGTTCTCTGTGGTAGGGTGTTCTGTTAAAATTACAGACATACAACAAACCAGTGAAGAGCTGAAAATAGAATGTACAAGTCCTTTTTCTCAGTACAGTTCAGAAGAGAGGAGACAGTCTGCGCCACTGCTCTATGGAGTCAGAAGAATCTCTGTGGTTCCCACAGCAAGCCAGGACAAGGGCTTACAATGCTATTGTGATAATGTCTGGAGGCCTCAAGTAAAATCAAAGCCTCATTAAACAGCCTCTACTCTGAAGAATTTTTAATCCAAGACTTGAATGCTGAACTCACAGAAGTACTGCTTTTATGCAGAAAATATGCTTTAAACTGGAAAAAAACCCCAAACAACTAAACCAAACAACAACAAAAAACCCCAAACACCCCAACAAACAAACAAAAAACAGACAAAGAAAATAAATAACTAAAAAATACCCCACATTATTCTCTTCTATTATATATTATTTCTATTATTTAGGGGTAGAAAACTAGGGTGCAAAAAGACTGGTTAATTCACCAAAAATCAGATAATGCTTTTACTGAAACCAAAACTTTGATGTTCTAGTCCAATGATGATGTACAAAATTATTCTTCCTCTCAGCAGCACATTTTTTGATTGTTCAACCCTGCTCTTGTGTAAGCAGGTTGCTTGGTAGCCAAAGTAATAATTCAAGTTGTCCTGTGCTCTCATTTTAGAACTGCTTTGGTCACACAGAGGTGTGTTGCTCATTTCTACAACCTGGAGGTCCATACAGCCATCAGCACAACAATTCTTCCATTCTTGTCATTAAACTTTCTCAAGTCCTTAAGCAGAGGTGCTTAGAAATTCAAATAGTCACTGATAACATTAATCAGACCACCCACTCACAGACACAGTATTTCCTTACTTTACCTTTTCTACTCCTATTTTACTGCATTAACATCCCACTCCATTATTTTTCTCTGCTGTTTCCAAATGAGACTTCGAAAACCGGACTCTCAGCACCATCCTTCAAACTATTTGCTTCCATGCCTCCAAGTACATATCTTGTCCCTCAATTACACACCTCATCCCACCAGCTTTGCATGCCATGTCTTTCAAGCCTCCTGCTTCACTGAAAGGGATGCCAAGGCACTACTGGGGATCTCAAGGAGTCACAAAGACTCCGTGCACATCAGCTGTGTGTGTCTGGAGGCTGGTGCTGATAGCAGCCACTCACTGACTGCTGGGCATAGAGTCCAAGGGATAAGAATCTCCAAACAGCTGTTTAGCTGAGATTAAGTCTCATCCAAGATTACGTAGTGCTACCAATCTGCTGCTCCTGCAACACAGAGGTACCAAAATCCAGTGCTATACAGGTGGTGCCTGCTGTTGGCAGATTATTACCTCTAGGACTAAAACTCTGTAAGTATGTCCTTCCATGACATTGACAAACAAACAATGGTGTTGTGAACAGTTCTGGCTCTCTGGCTGGTTTTATCCTGTCTTTGGTAGCAGTGGCTCAGTTGAGGCTTGTGTTTTCTGAGCACAGTGGCTTAAGCCAGTTGCTTTTGTACAACAGGCCTTAGACTGTTTCTGATTCATGCTAATTACATCTACACTGTGCTTTGGCAGGACTAAACTCAAGCTTAACATCTCTCCTACTTGACATCCCCGCAGCCAGTTGTGACATGCCTCTCCAGAGAGCACACCTCAACCCACCCTTCTGTGTCATAGACATCACAAATAGAGTAATGGCACTTACTCCCTTATCTGCCTCAATCCCATCACATGTTGAGCCAAGGTCACTATGTAGATGCCTCAAATATAAGGACAGAAAGAGCCAAGGAACTGTTTGACTTTTTCTTTCCTTGTTAATCTCTCCCCATGGGGGCCCATCACCAAAAGCAGTGAGGTTGTTTTGCCCCATGGACCAAGAAAAGTTACCAGGGCTCTTCAAGATACCAGGCACTCACATCTGACAGGAGTTCATGTGGTACAGGTTTCAGAGGTTAACAACCCTGCGCCCTTTGTAGAGCCCTTCTTCATCCAAGGGGCAGAAAGGGGGTCAGCAAATAATGAGGTCTTCTGGGGATTCATTGTTGCCACCTCTAGCTAAAGCAGATACAACTTAAAAATTACTGGTTTGTTTAAAGTTATATCTAGATGAATTTGTAGTATCTCCAAAGGTGGAAAATGTTCAGCTTTTCTGGGCCTCTGTTTCAATGTTTCACCTCCATCAGTGAGAAGCATTTTCAAATTTTTTTGCCATGTTTTGAGCCTGTTGCCCTTTAACTTTTGCTGTGCACTGCCAAGAAGAGTCTCACTCTGCAGCTCTCAGTAACTACCCATCAGGTAGTGAAAAACAGCAGTTAGATATCCCCTTAACCTTGACATGTCTAGGCTAAAAAAACCCAGCTCCTCATATCCCATGCCCTTGCATGTCTACAGTTCACCATGTAGTAAATGCTCAGTCTTCTTAAACATTTTGCTGACCCTCCACTGGATTTTGTCCAATTTTTCAGTCTTGTACTGCAAGACCAGAGGTGGGCATAAGATTTGATAGGTGGTCTCACGAGTGCTAAAAAGAGGGGAATAATCACTCACTTTAACCTGTTGGCTACACTGCTGTTATACAGCCCAGTGCACTGCTTGGTTTCACCCATGCATGAAGGCCACAATTACTGGCTAACAATCAGCTTCTTGTTCAACAGGTCCTTTCCTGCCAAGGTAGTTTGTGGGCCCCCCACAGCCCGTGGTGCTGCATGGGGTCACTGTCTGCTTCAGGGACATTCACCTCCTGTGTCATGGGGTCTTTCACAGCTGCAGATCCACATCTGCCCCTCTCCATATTCCTGCACAAGCTGCTGCTTTATGTCTGCCCACCTGTGACTCTTCAGAGACTACAAATCCACATTTAACCCACTGTGGTCCTTCAAGGACTTCCACCATGCTTCTTCAGGGACTATTCCACTGTGCTTCTCTTGCAGGGGGACAGCTGCCATCTCACCATGGGCTGTGGGGAAATCTTTGTTTGGGCATCTTTCGCTCTCTGTCTTCACTGACGTTGGCGTCTTTTCTCTGGCATAACTCTCTCCCCTCCTCCTCTTCTCTGTTTTGCAGGTCTCTTTTTTACATTTTTGTAGTGTTGTTTCACCTGTCTTGAATATGTTACTCGCAGAGGAGCGTCCAGCTTCCCAGATCTGTTCAGCCTTGAGCAGCGACTGGGTAGGGACTGGAACCAGGAGAGCTTCCAGCAGGAGCTTCACAGGAGCCACCCCTTTGTGCTCCCCTCCCTACACCTCCAAAACACCACTGCACTAACCCAGACAGCTCGAAATATGACAGTAGCTTTCCAGCAGCTGTGTTCTGTGGTAGACATTGAGGGTAATCAGCAATGTGTAAGATGTGAGGATACAGCCTTTCCCTTTGGAGGAATAGGAGACATCTGATTTGAAATAAATACTGAAGGATTTCACTCTAGGAATACATAGAGGATATGTACTTCAGCTCATCCCATACTCTCACATGAAGCTATTTGGATTCACTCAGATTTGACCAAGTTGCAGAGCAATTCATGAGAGAGTTGAGGCTTAACAGAAGCCTGAACTGATGTGACAATACAGAAATAGGCTTTAAAGCCTGTGAGCTGCTGTTGCTTCTCAGTCACTGAGGCAATCAGCAGTAACCTTCCAATGGCTTCTTTGCTTCTCCCAGATTTTCAGCAGCACTCCAGACGTGTACCAGCAGCACACACCAGATGTGGCCTTTTACTTGAGCAGTAAAAAGAAATTACAATGCAGGCCTCTTGTTGTTAAAGTCCAGTGAGAATGCACTCTAGTTTTTATAAGTATTGCTTCCTCTATTTTCAGTCAGAGATTTATTGGAAAACCACTCAGTTCAATAACTGAATAACATAAAATCTGATTTACCTGATTTAGGTTTGAGTATTATATTTGAGTATTATAGTTCTTGAAATGATAGAACCTGAACACTGTAAGAAGAGGGAAAACAGACAAAAAGGAAAAAAACAAACTAAAACAAACAAAAGCAAACAAACAAACAAAAACACCACCAAAAAAGCCGACCAACAACAACAAACAACAACAGCAAAAATACGTGTAATTTTGGCATCTCAGCAAGCCTTAGAATTTATTTTGTTAATGTTTACCCTTAACTTCTATTACCAATGCTAGGTTGAAGTATTAGAAAATTTATGTTTCTTGTGCTATTGTTCAAAATCAGGACACCCACTACCCTCTGTATTCTGTATTTAGTGTCCAATAATCTATGAGTGCATTATAGAATTTTCTCTAAAATCTCACCTTGTCCATAAGTATACTTTAATCCTACCACTGTTCTGTTGCGTAATGCTTATCCTCTTATAGTTTGGAGTATGCAAATTGTATATATGTGATCTTTTCAGGTGGCTAACATCACTGATCTGGTTCTGATAGTGTGTATAACTGAGGAATAATTGTACTCATTGAATATGTATTGCAAATTCAGATGTGCAGGCAGCTCTAATCATTCTTTACTGACAGACTGACCTGGAAAGGTACCATAGCATTCCTATTCACAGAAACTCAGCTCTGTTTCCAGCCACAGTGAGATCATTGCATTGTTGGTTTTGTAGGTGGTAAATGCTGTAAGAAAAGAAAAGAAATTCTTTAATATGTACACTGCATTGTACACAAGTGAGGAAAAACTACTGTTTGTATTTAAAGATAAGTCCTCAAGTCTTTGGTTTTGAAGCAAACATTTTAAAGCAGTATGTGAATTTTCTCCAAGTTGATCTCCATTTATATACCCATGTGTTTCTTCAGCAGTAGTTTAATACGTGTTGAAATGTTCCTGGAAAATTACTGCACAAAGTGTTCATTTCCTTCTGATAAATGGATTTTTATATTCTCTGTACTTGCAGAAAAGGAAACAAATGCGATACTTGGATTTCACACAATAGAAGGATTTGAACTAGAACAGGTGAGAACATAACTGGCAACAATTAAAAGCTAATTTTCTGCAGCCATCAACTGGTCCCCAGCTGTTCTGAACCGTATAAAGAAAGAAACACTACAAGAGAGCAGCATATGCTATGGGGAGAAGTCTTAGTAAAGACTACAAAACTGGAAGGAGGTGTGTAGGAGATTTAGCTCTGCTAATCCAAGCCTGATCCTAGAAGTCCTCCTGTGAGTAGATGTATTCTGCAAATTCTCACATCAGGAGATAATGCTGATTCTTCTGCTATGTGCACCAGATTTTAACCACTGTGAGCTGCTAAGTTTAGAAATACTTATTGCTCTTTTACTCTACTCATGGTCTTGGTGGAATTGTTCACATTAACAAGCTGCTAGACTCTAGCTTCCTTGCTGGGCCCATGCTTGTGCTTAGCTGAGGAACAGAACCAGCAAACCAGTGGGACTGAGTGGGGTCTGAACAGGACTTCTTTTTTGTTTGTTTGTTTTCCCACTGGCAGTAGAATGAAAGCAAAGTGAGTTTCCAAGTGCCTTCTTAGTTCCATTCTTTTGTCTGGTTGCCTTTTATCCAACATTAATTAATGTAATTGCTACAATTTCATAGTCCAGTGGAGATTAACTAATGATACTGGAGCTGAGCGTTCTGTTTCTGTAATAAATCAAGAAAGCAGTTCATATAATACAGCCTTCCACTTCTTCCCACCACATCAAATTAAAGAAGATAAATATTTCTTTTTCATGGCTTAGAGTCTGGTAGTTAGATCATTCCCCCACAGTTTCATGGGAAGGTCTGATACAATACTTACTCCTGCCTCGGGGAGTTCAAATCCAACACTTAAACTGTGTGAGAGAGTACCCAGTGGTCCAGTCTTGGGAGGAACAATCTCTTCATCTTCCATTGAATCTGTTCCTCAATGTAGAAACCAGCACAAGATTTATGGGGCTAGAAATACAGAAGAGAAGAAGGAATACAAATAAGTAGCTACAAAAACTTCCTAGAATACAGCTGGCCTCTTCCAGAAGTAGAACTATTAAGTAGTTTTTTGTTGAAAAGAAACAAACCAAGATACTATCCCAGCAGCAGAGACTTATTAAGCTTCAGATGATTAGAGGAAGCACAAATCTGTATTCCCAGAAGTGGCCTCCAAGATGAAGGAGATGAGGACCTGCTATGTGAGGAATCAAATCATCCCAACAGAAAACCACCATCAGTGGTGATTACAAATGACTTGTCACAGCAATATGTTGTAAGAGGAACTGCTGATGCTACTGCCTGACCTCCTATGTGAGAGGCTCAGCTCTGACAAACCCACTACTATTCCCACTCTTCCAAAGGGAAGGAAAAAGGGAAACTGGAAAAGTGGTTTTTGTCAAGTACAGTTGGCAGATCAGCAATGCCTGATCACTGCCAGTTAAAATGATAATTTGAAGTGAAAAAACAGATCTGATATTTACTTTCTCAAATCCATAGATGTGTCTGTAGTTACAGCTATGGTCTACAGTTGGACTTATAAACAACAGCCTGGCCTATTCCTCCTTTTTTTTTCCTGCTTCTTTAAAGAATACTGGGAATGGAGTGAGGAATAGATGAGACTAAAGTTTGAAAGTAACAGAATGGGGAGTTGTTTCTTCAAAAACAGTTGTCAATAAATTTAAAAAAAAACCAACCTGACACTGAATATAATAATTTTAGAGGAAAAACAGATTTCTTAGCACGAGGCCCACCTTATCACAAGATTCCAATACTATTTGCCCAAATTTTCAAGGCTCCAAGCAGACATGGCTTGCATACAAGGATATGTCACGTACAGCTCTGTATTTGAATTCTTTGTATTGCACAATGAACTGTTTTTTACTGCACAAGAGGTTAAACTGACTGGCATATTACTGGGTAGAGCTGAGAGTATGTAAATATTCCACCCGAAGGTAAATCCTGAGCCTGACTTCCAGCCAAGAGCATCTCTGAAGTGAGGCATGCCTAGAGATGCATTGTTTACCATTCTTTTTCAAGTCAAAAAGCTTGTGATTTTGTAGAGACAAAAACAAGACTTACCATGCACATTATTTTATTTTTTTTTTATAAGCTGGCACCTTACTGCAGTTAAGAAAAATCATCTTCTTTGTGCTGGATACTAACCTTTAGGTTACAGTTAAGCCTTTTGGTGTGGTATCTATAGCAATCAGCAGGGAAACATTTGAATTCAGGAGGCTGAAGTGTTTGGTGATAGCTACTTAGGGAACAGTGAAGATGCAGAATCAGCCCATCAAAGCTGGTGTCAGAAGAGATGCTGTCCACCAGAAGTTCCTTAATTGTGGTCAACTGGCAAGGCATCCTCTGCTCTGGAGAAACACTTCTGGTGTTACCTTCATTCATGCCACAGATTGTCAGCAGAAGTGTCCAGATATGGGAAAATGGACACATTAGTTCTTTCACAGCATGAAGTTATGAAACCCCAAACCCTCCTCCTCCCCAGAAAGTTCTTAAGCATTCAGCCTACAAAGTGTTTGGGAGAATAAAGGGAGGACAGCTGAGTGATATATAAAACATTGCATCCCCTGAATAATCCAACCTGCTGATCCACTGGGGAGTCTGGGATCTGTGCTTTCTGTGGCCTCATCAGGCAGAATGGGTTCTGTGTCTGATGCAGGAGGTCCCTGTCCAATCCCTATTCCCACAGAAGGATTGTGTGTCACCATGTGTGTGTGTATTTCATGCAACAAAAATTCTCTTAAAATCTGTTTAAGTTGTGCGATAATGTTAAAAAGTAAACTAAATTAAAAAATCAACAACTCCTGATGGGTTGAGAGGGTGTGAAGAAAAGTGAGCACAGATTTTTTTAAATAAAAAAGAGATAAAAGAGAGTCTAGAACAGGGGGTAATTGCCTGGAAGAGAGTAGATTAAGGTTAGATATTAGGATGAAATTCTTTACTATGAGGGTGGTGAGACAGTGGAACAGGTTGCCCAGGGAAGTTGAGGATCCCTCCTTTCTGGAAGCGTGCAAGGTTGGATGGGGCTTTGAACAATCTTGTCTATGGGAAGGTGCCCATGCAGCAGGTTCAAACTAGATGATTTTTAAGGTTCACTCTAATCCAAACCATTCTATCATTCTATGAGTCCATGAAGATAAGATTCAGGGAGAAGACTGAACCCTTACATGAGAAAAAGACTTTCTTTTCTGTAAAGAAGAACTTCCACTACTGGGCTGTTGAGTGAGGCATGACTGATAGTTTTCCCTTTCCATCCAGTGACTCCTGGACTGTCTGCACGTAGTCATATTGGTAATTCCAGGAAAGGTGCCTTACTTCCCATTTTCTTGAGTAAATCGGTCTCTCCCCTTCCCCTTCAGGAAGAAAGAACTGGATATTGAACTCACCTTTAGCTGAATCCAGGTCACCTGATCAAAATAGTAGAAGAATGAAAGAATATTTTTCCCTCAGGACTCCCACTTCCCTAATAAAGAATATTATATAAAGAATAGCAGCAACAATTGTATTTTATGTAGAGCCTAATACATCCGGTATGTGTTAGACATGCTTTGATAACATATTCTGCATCAAAGTCGTAGGGAAATGGGGGGTGGGGTGGTGTTGAGAAATTCTTGATTTTGTATTTTGCTTTGACTTAAGCAGGAATTCAGTACTGAGCTGGTCAGGACTTTCAAGAAAAGGAATTAGGGGTGTGCATGGGGTACCACAGCTTCAGAAGCACAAAAAGAAAAGTAATTGAAACCTTAGGTGCTTCCTGGGATATGAAACAGGTGGTTTCTGAGTCAAAATTTTGTGTGTAAGTGCTTAATTTTTTCTAATCTCTATTGAGCACAGCTACAGAGCATGTTCTTTACACCCTCTTCCACTACAATAAATTGATACGAAGTGAAAGGTAGAGAACATCTAGGACTGCAAAGGGAATTGCCTGCAGCATTTGTGCCATTGGTGGTCCTCCTTGAACCATTCATCACTTACTAGTTATACATCCAAAATAGTATTTATATTGCATATTGTGATGTGATGTGCTGAACTAGAACAAATTGGTTTCACTCAATTTTATTTTTGTTTCATCAGATAAAATTCATTCCCCTGAAATTCACTCTGAAGATTATCCTTTTGAGATTAGGAATCTGTTATAAGTGACAACATCCCCAAACATTTTATCTGAAGTATACTGACTTGCTTTTCTTCTATAGCGTCAATTTCTTCTAATATTAGTCATGAAAATTGGGTACTAAGGAAGTAAGGAACCTTCCTTCTTATGTTCAAAATAGTCTGCTTCATAAATTCTGCAGAAATACAGACATTTTTCCATCTGCTTTAGGCTTTTTTTCTTTGTCAGTCACATATGCTCTGAGAAATACTTCTTATATTTTAGTACTAGATGTGATCAGATAATTCACAGTGAATAATTTATTTGAACAAATTTAGACTTTTCTGTTTGTTAGCTGTCCATGAACTGCTTTTGATTTTCTTGAGTTTATTCATTATTAAAAGTATTTGCTTAATAATTTCTATGAATAACTTAATGCGCAAAGCTTTGTTTGTGGACTCCTTTTGAGTAAGTTGACATGAGTACGAAGAGCTTGGTGCTGTTGCTCAGTTTTTTTAGAAACTGAAGTCATATAGCAGTTTTTCACTTCTTGACTGGGTGTACACATTGAAGCTATATTATGCACATACTTACATTGAAAAGTTCAAAATTTGCTTTTCATAACAAGTTGAAATCATTTATAATGTGCTGCAACTATGTACATCCCTAAAGTGAACTTTCTGTTTCCACACTTCCAGGACTGTAGATAGACCATTCCTTTTTAAAAGGGAATTAATTTTTCTATGTGTGGTCTAGACAAGAAATTTTTTTAGGTTGCCAGATTGTATTTGCTAGCTGTCTGCTCTTTGACTCCATAACTGGAAGAAGAAAAAAGTCAATAATAATCAGCTGTTTTAAATAACAGTGCTATTGCTTTTAGAATATAAGCTACTGCACTGACAATTCTTTTTTAATTATTCTCCTTTTAACATTGATGCCAGCTTTGTATTTTAAAATATAACCTTACTGCTGTGTCTATGAGAAGTTAAGTGTTAGGGGAAAATACATCTTGAGCCCTTGTTTGCTCTTGGAAAACTGGAACAGATTTATATGAAATAAACAATGTCCCTTTTGTTATATGTTTATGAATTATAATATCAAAAACTGTAAGCAGTGAATGTTGAAAAATAATAGTGATGTTTATAGGAATCTTCAGAATTCAGAGATTCTGATACAACAAATGAAGTAATTCACTGATGGAATTGTTTATTTGTATTTTAAAGCTGATTAGGCTAATTTTTCGTTCTTTTTGTAAATGTTACGGTGGCATTCTCTGTAATTATTCTAATTAGATGCATTAAATTTTTCTGATACAGTTGATACAGACAACTAAACAGAGAAAGCACCGTTGTTTTATGACTTTTAATACTGTTTAAAGCTTAGTGACTGTAGCCTTATTTTGAATTGTTGCTCATCACAGCACTTGTGCAAGATTGATGCAAATGCATTAAGCAGGATGTATTTATCTCCTTTATTATTCCTTTAGAGATGTCATTCATATAGCACCAAAATGCTATGTTTTAGTAAGGCTGCTGCATATTTATGTAACTGACAGACAGTGTCTAAGCATTACACAGGACTATTATAGATGACATAGAATGAACAAATGTATCAGTAAAGGAGGGAGAAAGGTGTGATTTTGGGAAAAAATCAGACATCACTGAATGAAAGTCAAAAGTGGAGTTATGTATATTAAGTAAAAGAGAAAAAAAGCATTGGTAGCAATGCAAAAAACCAAAACTATGAGGTATCAGGCTTGCACTAATAAAATAAAATAAAATGGGAAGAAAAAAACAAACCAAAACCAACAGCTGGAGACAGGTAGTGCAGACTAAAATAGTCCACTTCACATACTTGTGCAGATCTGATTTAATCTGAGATCAATAGATTTTCTCCTGGTTGAACATTTCAGTGGGATTTAAGAGGGCAGAATTCAGATCACCTCTGTACACAAGGGGCTTCAGGGCTCAGCTCCTGTTTCCCACTAGATTTCAACTTCTGTGGTTCTGTGTCTTGAACTTTAGTCCCCTAGAAATTTCCACTGAGAATGAAGTTCACTACATAAGATATGTGAGTCCCTCAGGAGTGTGTTGCCATTTTTTCTAAAGTATATGTGTAAGATACCTTAAAAGTATTTCACAAACTGTCTTCCCCCTCCCAGGGATTCCTGGACCATGAGGTGATAACAACTATGTCCTAATTAGTAAAAGACAAATATTTATTTCAACAGAGGATAACCCCAGACCTAACTGTAGTGCTTGATCAAACTAGTAGAAAGAAACAGCCATTAAAAGATGCATAAAGAGACCAAATGACTGAATATGAGTAGAACTCTGCATAAAACAAAAATAAGCTTATCTAGCTGAGAGTTCATATATGTTTATACTTTACTCACAATTTATACAAGACCTGAAACATGAGAGAAAAATGTGTCCAGGTGATCAAATAATTTATCACACACTTGCATTCTTGTATCTTGCATCTGTGCTATATTGCAGAAATGTGTTGGAATTGTGCTCTGCTGGAATGAAGTCGTCACCTCTGAAACAGAGACTAAATGTGGTTCTGGGAACATTTCACTCTGTGAACCACCCCTGTTAATAGGTATGGACATGACCACACATGTCTTGGTGCCTTCTGGTCTAGCCTGCCCCAGTCAGCTTCCCAGCCCCATGAATTTTCCTGTCCCTTGTACACCCAGCCGTGTGCCTTTAAAGATCAACTTCGGTATGTAGTGCTCACTTTTCTTCTAATACTCTTACCCCAAATCAATCATACTAGCCTAAGTATGTATTATAGCCAAAAGGATGTCACATATAACCTAGAGGAGTCACAGAGCTGTACAATATATTTATTGTCTAAAGTGGAGTGTAGGTGACCACCTCTGGCCCAGGAGCTGGATACCACTCCCTGGAGTTAACTAACTCATTTATCCAGGTGGTTACATCACACAGACCACAACCTCCTAGCTATCAATTTCCTACTCTCACTAGGCATTTATAGAACCTAGGTGCTTGAGTTTGGGCTGGAGATTTGAAGAACTGAACTGAGCCAACAGTCCCTGAAGTTGTTCACTTGATCACACCTAAATCTACTTTGTGGTAACCTGCTGGCTCAAGCACGCCACAGGAACAGGAAGAATGAGTAAAGAATTAAACCAGAATGGTCCAAGTCACAAAAAACCACCAAATTTTAAGTCTCTTAAACTTTGAAAAAGTAAGCAACACATTGCAACAAATTGATGGGCATTTACAGCTCATCGTGTTCTCCTCAATGCAAATGCTCAGCTGCAGCTCTCATCTGGCCTGTGTTCTTCACCCTCTCTTTTCAGCTGAAGGGCTTTTACTTCTTCAGCAGCTGATGGGTGGAGAAACAAAAAGTCATTTTTGTACATTCAGTGGAGACATTAAAGCTACTGTTGGATATTGCAATAGTGACCATTTTTTTTAATGCACAAATTTGCTGGTACTGTGGTGAAACAATCTGTGGGAATTTCACATTGAAAGCAATGGGATGTGGTTTTGAAAATTCTATTAAATTTATCTTTTCAAATATATACACATATCTCTCTCTATATATATATATATAGATATACATATATTTCTCTAAATCCCTATGCATTGGTGACTCATGATAAATGAAATAAATAGCTCTTCCCTACTTCATAGGTTCTGTGAGGACAAATACATGTTTATGAGAGTCTAAAAGTTTAGGTACTTAATACCACAGTTTCTTAAGAAAATTACATGAGACATGAAGCCTTATTTCTTCCCAGCTATGCCCATTTTATGCATAATGAATAAACCCATGAAAAAATATGAATAAAGGCCATGGGTATAATAATGATTTCTATAGATATATTAGTCTGTAAAGTTTGGTTGATTGGCTTCTTCCTCTTCAGTATTGAGTTCCCTAATGAACACAGTGACTTGATCACTCATATCACATGCAGTGATGACTGGGATTTGTATTTCTCTCACTTGCCCTCTGTCCTGTCAGTGTTCTGGTGGCTGCTGCAGACCTCAGGGTGCAACAGGTCTACCCTGAGTCACAGCATAGTCACTGTGCCTTGGGATTAAATCTCTGAGTTTGTGTGAGTTCTGCATCATTAATCAGTCTTTCTACTCAAGTGGTTTTCTTCATTTATGTTTGGTGTTTTCCAACATTTTGTAGAAAACTTATGTCAGAGCCTGTGAAGTTATGGATGAACTGGAGAAGCAGCGGATGTGACTGAAGGTAGAGGGGACTTTGAGAGTAGAGAGGACAGAGATAATCACTGTATGCAATAATATTCATGTGTATACAAAAGCAACTAAAAAGTTAACCTCTCAAGTAGAATTTGTTGTTGTTTTACCCAGGTTTTAGTCTGAATGTCAGTAAAATTCCAGTAATGCTTGTATTTTTCTCTTGTGATCTCTTTGCATTGATCAGTTTTCTTTTTTTTTTTTTAGCTTTATATTCATTTCCTCCTTCCCTTCCCAGCTTGCTCCGCTTTTGTTTTTCTTGTGATATCACAGCTGAAACACAATAAAGCCCCACAGAGATCTTTTTACTTCAATTCAATCTGGCTCACATGTATTGCTCTCTTTCTTCTTAAAGTTGTGTTGCCATTTCTAGAAATGACATAGCAATATTTCACTTGACTTCACTTGCCATTTTAAGTGGACCTTCATGGGTTTGCATTAATGATATGAAACCATGTCTAATAGAACTACAATGTGGAGAAAGGTAATATGAAATCAGTTTAGCACAGTGACCGCTGTGCACTGAATTGTCATAGAAAATAAAATTTTAGATTGCTATAACAACTAGTGAAATGGAGAAATGAAAGATCAGTCCCACACAGTCTTCAAAACCTGTGTATGTTGACCTGCACATTACAAATACCCAGTTACTCTACTCTTCCTGAAGTAAAAATAAAGTTCATGAAGAGAATAAAAACCTACAGGGAAAAATTTCAAAACTGTTTTGCAGTTTTCTCAAAACATAGATTGTTTTGTTTTTCTTTGGCAAACAAGAAATGTTTGTCTAAACCATTTCACAACGTTTTAGAAATTTCAAAAAATGGTATATTGAAATAAGATACAAACAAACAGACAACCCCATCAACGGTCTGTCATTTACATTTCTAAGCAGACAACAGGATTGCACAACAGCTTGAGACTGGAAATGAGAGGGATTCTACATCCAGATGAAACTTCATGGGGATTTCAGGCAGAATATAATTATTTCATATAATTATATTATATACGAGCAGAATATAATTATGCAAAGCTGGAATTTTGTCAGGACACTGTGGTGAGCACCTATGCTTTGTGAAAAGCTTATGGGGATTTTTAATTACAATAAGTGGTCAGAATCTTAGTTTGATGTCTTAGCCAAGAGATGAATTGATACTAAACTACTAGACTCTCAGTACATGCCTGGGTAGTATGAAAATAACAGAACCATTAGACAGCTTGACTCACCTTGTAGTGATGGCAGAATGGTCTGTATCTGAAATCTGAAACAATGATTAAAAAATACTGTTGCTATTCTACCAGAAGAACAGTGATTATGAGGGATGTAACATTGCATTCAAGATTCTTTCATTCTGGGGAAAGATATGTATCTGCTAAACATGCAGATATGTTATCTATTCACTTCAGAAACACTTAAACAACTGAGCATCTATCCTTAAAAATTACCACAGAATGGAATAAATTTTAAGAAGTTATCATGCTGTGGAATGAGTCTTATGATATGAACTCATTATGAGCTGTAGAGTCTTCAATCAGCAGAGTGGATATTACGCTGGATAGCTGAATACCCAAAAGTTTCTTAACTGGTTCAGTCCTATCTGCCTAATCTATCTATCTTCTCATGTCACACCCAGCTCTACTGTATCTGAATGTTTTCCAAGTCTCTCTGGGGCAACAGTATTTTTTTTCATTATTTTGGTAATGTAATATAAACTGGAGGCTACAATATCATTATTTTATTACTACCCCTGAGATATTTTTTGTCAGATGTTGATTCCTAATGTTGTAAAGTTCTTTCAAAAGAATGTAGATTTGAGTACATACATTGTACATTGAGTACATACATTGGGATAACAGATTTGCAGTGCTCATTAGTAGCTTTTTAATTTTTCTATATGGATTGTATTAGATATTTCCAAAAACTGTTTAATGGGTTACTAATTTTCTTACTTTCTGAGTTACCAGCAAATTTTTTTGTTTGTTTTTTGCTTGGTGATGCTTAGATCTTCACTAAGATCCTGGACTGAGCAAAAAGTAGCTGATTCAAAGTTCTGACTGACATAGATTTCCCTTTTTTATTTCCTTTTTTTAAGGGCCCATAAGGTAATATCCCTATGAGATAGGATTAGGTTTGCTAAGTGATGATAATTGCCTGCTTCTCAGGTTAAAGCACACAGAGTCCTGTCTGAGTAATGCCTAAGTAGGATTGTGAACTGGGCTGCTTTGTATGTTTTTTGAAATGTTGTAAGGAGAAAGACCAAGATAAGCAAAACTGACTGAATTGCTGTCCTGATTTTCCTGAAGCTCGTATACACAGATGCACACAACAATTAATAAAATGCATTTGCCCATAGGCTCTCAACATGAGGCACCCTTATTGCCAGAAACTGAAACTCACGCAAAACACAATCCATATAGAAAAAGTCAAGTTAACTTTAGCAGAGCTGCTACTGGCTTCACTGTAATTAAGTGCTAATCGTAGGGGTGTGCTGTTTTGCAAGGCAGTAAACTGGTTTCCTGAGCGGATAAACTCAGAGGTCAAAGGCCGGGGAGCTGGCTCCATCAGGGGACCAGGAGCACTGCTGAGAAAAGCAGCACACCTGTCCTGTTATTGTGATTATGAGACAAATGTGAATAAAGACAGTAAAACAAAGAAACTTGAAAGTCTGGAAAATTTATTGACCTAATTGTAAAGAGTGGCATATCGTACACACAATGAGCAGGGAGTGGAGCACTGCTGGATCCCACGGGATGGTGCTCAGCTCTCCAGCATCAAGCACTCATAAGGCTGCACCACACTACCTTCTTGTCATGATTCGGAAAACCCACTTGGGCTTTCTAAGGTTATGTTTTCTGAGCTATATAATGAGGATATTAGTTAGTAAACTTCACAGAAGGGTTTCCAAGCGTGAATAACA
This sequence comes from Heliangelus exortis, assembly GCF_036169615.1. Classification (NCBI taxonomy): domain Eukaryota; kingdom Metazoa; phylum Chordata; class Aves; order Apodiformes; family Trochilidae; genus Heliangelus; species Heliangelus exortis. The sequence goes on along the minus strand of NC_092423.1, from coordinate 136,190,634 downwards.
AATTATGTATAGCTCTTTGGTGTAATAGGATGGAAAGTTTAATCTATAGTAAATAAAAATGGCATCTGTTCCATATGTTTCGGTGAATAGCACTGTGCATAAGAGTTTCAAGAATAGATGTACTTAAAATCAAGAAAAAAGCCATAAAGTTTCATGGAAAATGAGGAAAAAAACCCTTTGAGAGCAAGTTAAAACGACCGTGCTTCATTCATTGGATTGGAAAGAAAGCAAAAGAGAGAGGTGCTGTGATTTTTATCACCAGAACAGCACATTTATCAGTAAGTAATTGGACTGTTAGTATGCACTGGTAGGGAACATCCATTCTGGTGTGAAATGCTGAGACCTGACACAAGGAGAAGTATGGATGTATTGTTTCTGCATCACGGAATCCAAATTTCTGAGGCTCATTTCTATGGCAGATAGTTTCATGAAGTTTGGAAACCAGGCTATTTTTTTATCCAGCAAGAATTTTATATGAGCAAATAAAAGAAAAGTAGGTTCTTTCTCAAACACCAAAAATAAGGTGGGGGGAACGAAACCCAAGAGATGATATTTCACCACAATTATATTAACATTCAAAATACTCCTGACATATGGAGAAATGAGCTTGTGGAACTTCCTGTCACGGGAATGAGACTTTGTTTATTTTACAAAGACTGAAACACTTCTAATCATAAGCAAAAATATGCATATGTATAACCTCATATGCAGATGTTTGTTCCAGCAGCACGTACTGTTAAAGCCTTAAGGGACACATCTGGAGAAATAAGAAAGGTGGACTGGTTTGAGATCTAAATGAATATAACTCTCCCGCATTAGCCCTTGCACTTGTCACCAGACACTTCACAAAACTGAGCAGCCTTCTCACATCCCTCAGGCACAAAGCTCCTGTAGCCAGCCATTGAGTAAATTGGAAAGGGAGAAAAGACCCCCACCTTCCTGCACGGCTTATTCAAAAAATGATATTTTCCCTGTGTCCTATGCTGGAGAATCTGATATCAAAGGTATTAGTGAAATGATACCTTAGAAGCTGGTTTTAAGGTCTGATCCCACCACAACACATTTCCTGCTCTCTACATAAATTATGGCAGTGGCCTGAAGTGCTCACCCTTGCTGATGAGATGATAACTTTTCTCATATATATGGTATAAATCTTACTAGTGTGTGTAAATACCTCATGGAAGGATTAAAGAAGGACCCAAGCCTTTTTCAGTAGTGGACATGGACAGGACTGGAGTCATTGGCCACAAATGGAAATTTAAGAAATTCTATTTTAACATGAGACTTTTTTACTGTAAATGTGGCCAAATCCTGGGACAGTAATAGGGAGTATGTGGAGAACATTTTGAATAGCCATATAGGTATTCAAAACCCAAATGGGCACAGCCCTGAGCACTCTGCTCTCACTGACCCTGCTCTGCACTGAGGCTGGACTCAGCCCTAATGAGAGCTGCATTCCCACTTCAAACTATTATGTGAGCATGGCAAAATAATAATCAACCTTGTGATCATCATGACAATTATTCTGTTTGAGTGATCTACTTGTATTTTTACTGATGAAGAAAATAAACCATATGACTTTCACATCCTCCAGACAGAGTATTAATGGAAGACAGCAGAATTAACTCATAATTAGTTTTTTTAAAATCTGGATGTAACTGGGTTTCAGTGGTGAAGGACTAATCTATGTGCAGTGACTCTCTATTCACATATATCACTGCAGTAACAGCATATCTTACTGTAGGAAGCTTTTTATTTATAGATCTCTGGGGATGTTGCAGATGCACTATGCAGCTACACCTGATTTCATGCAGTCCTAGAAAATCACACTGGAAAGGACTTTAATCCCAAAGCAAATTTGCCTAATCTGTTAGATAAATCTCCTAAGGATCTCCAAAAAGGAGACTCCAGGACTTCCCCAGGCAATCTGCTACTGTACTTGGAGGAAGATATCCCTTACAGCGCAAGTGAATCCTGCTTCCTGTAATCCTTATTTTAGTTAACCTGGCCATGAAAAACAAGGTCTTTTCAACAGCTTTTTATGTACTTGCAATGTTGATGTCTCTTTCCTTGACTGCACAAGGCTGCGATTTCTAGATCTGTGATCAGTCTCATTGACCATACCTGCACTCTTTCCAGTTATTCCACATCTTTGCTTAATTTATAAAATGACATAAGAGGAAGGTTTGGCTTTATAAATTGAGGTCCTGCACATAGAGAGTTTTCTAGGAGTTGGGGGAAAAAAACAGAAACAATTTTGGCTTTTGGAACAAACCAAGCCTTTAAAAACATTGCAAAAAGAATGCCCTAGAGGGAAAAAAAATCCTGGAATATCCTAAAGGTCTCCAATCCTTGTTCTCAAAGCAAGTTCTTCTAGTGGTTAAAGATGCTACTCTTCTGCCAGAGTTTTTTGCCCAAGTAACAGTGTTGGATATATTCACAGAAATTAAATCTGGATCATGATTCACTTCTAATTTACTCTGTTGTATAAAACCCCTCCATCAAACTCAAGAATTGCTGGTTGAGCTATGCATATCTTTTAGAAAGACAGCCAATCTTGATTTAAAGACTGCCAATGATAAAGTAACATACCAGATCCCTAGATAAATTATTTCAATGGTTAATTACTCAACCTAATTGCTAGTTTGAATTTGTCCAGCTAAGGCTCCCAGTCATTGGACACTGTTACGCTTTTGTTTACTAAACATAAGATCCCACTACTATCAGAAATATTTCTTCAACTGTTGGCTTGCTTCTGTAGCCCTCTTCTGTAGCCTTTCTAATACACCAATATTTTATTTAGTGTGCTTATTGCTTATTTATTCATTCTGTATACCAGAACCACTGGGGTTCAAAAATCAGCTAGTGGTGTACACAGCTGTAACTACAACAGCCAAAGCTTTTGAAGCTATTTCATGGTGATACAGATCAGGTCTGTATTGTTTGGGACCCATTGTATATGTTTCTTTGATCTCATGGAGAACGTACCTTGCACCACCATCTTCTCTTTTCATCCATTAACACAGCAAGTGGGAGGGTTGAGCAAGTGACCTGACAACACAGCTCCGCTTCTAAAGCAAGTCTGAAGCAACTTATGCTGATGACTTAAGAATGCTTGGGGCTTTTTGTGCTTAAAGTGGTGGTTTGTAAATTTAAGGGTCTTGAATACTATCCCTATAGTCTTAGCCATAAGAAAGGTGAACAGAATCTAGCCCCACTCTCATTTGGGAAGGTCCCAGTTAAAATATCTAGCTACAGTTTGTCCTCCCGTAGCATTACTGATTCATGTCTCTTTCATGAGATTATTTTGTATCTGATGTCCCTGGAAACTTTGAGCATAAACAGAAGACCTAGGTCTTTTTGTCTGCTGAGGATTTCTTGATACTTGGCAGATTGGACAAGTAGCTATTGTGCACGTACAGACCAATTCAAACATGCATGTGCAGTGAGCTGGGTTTATCCCAGGTATGTTGAATTTAATAACACAGGCACAGAAACTGTGATATTTACCAGATGCATGTAGTCTGTGTATCTGTGTTGTAGAGTCAGTCTGCTTACGCCATTTATTTGCCATACTTAGATTATATGTAACATGTTGCATGTGTCTATAAGTCATTAGGATCACTTGAGTCCTGCAGATTATGTGAACCCAAGTACAATGGACATTGGCACTGTGCGAATGTTACAACTCCGTTTTTGCCCAATGGATGCGTTGGTAGCTACTGCAGTGGGATTGATGCACAGATAAAAAATAGATAATTTAATTTTGTGGAAATTCCTTAAAGAGGGAGTAAGAATATCCTGGCTTACAATTTTAAGCCAAATCGGTTGATCTAGAACATATTTTATCTCCGAGACACTATTGTCCTCCTTTTGATTAATTTTTCAGTTTTAAGATAGTATTTTAGTGAAAACATGTAATCTTAGCACATTTTTTTTTTACTTAGCTATGCCTTTTCACTGCAAAATCAGAGGAAATTTAATAATGTTGGCCAATTAACAGAACATTCCACAAGCCCTGAATCGTTTAATTTCACAAGTTCCGTGCCATTGCACCCAAAACAGAATACAGACATTTAAATTGGCTATAAACACTTTCTCAGACGTTTTTTATTGCTCTTTTACTGTTAGTAGGTGTTAAAAGTCAAAGGGAGAAAAGTAGTAGATAAGATCACCTAGTCCCTTTTTGTTTTTATCATTCTTTAAGGCTATGTTAGATAGCACTTCCTTCTAGCAAAGAGAAAAGAATGGGACCATCATTACAAATCCCATCACATAAAACAAGGAAAGGAAAGAATCCAAGTAATGTTGAGAATAGGCCATATGATGATAAGCATCTTCACTATCTGTGCCATACATAGTTTTTCTCTAAAATTACTTTGATCTAATACACAGCCTTTGATCTAAAGAAATTAACCACCTTTTCTTCTCCTGGTAAGATGAAGGTGAGACTATATAGCCAGCTTTAGTGAAAGAATTCTTCATTTTGTTGGTTCACTTCCCATTTTGTTCCCAGAAGGTCCATGCATGCTTTGGTCTTGGTCTCTTCCAGGGTAGACAAATGTCTCCATTCCAGAGAAGCAGCCAGTTCACTCCAGGGTCTGCTCCAGGTTCATGCTGGATTTGAATCTGCTCCAGATTCAAATCATGCTTAGTTTTGGTTTCCTAATCTTTCTGTACGTGTCCTGCAACGTACATCCTTGGCATCAAAATCACCATGTGACTGGCTACAGCATATTTTTGTCATTATCTTGGGCACTAAGAACTGAAAAAGTCCAGAAAACTACTGATTGTGTTTCAAGATCAGAGGGCCTATACTACACCTAGTAGTTCCAGTATTTATTAGTGTGGGCACGAGCCAGAGACCACCACCTGACCAGAGAGCCTGAACTCAGCATAAACACGTAAGTATCTGCCAGAACCAGCAGTGGCCAATGCAAGTTACATCAAAACAGACAAGTAAAAAATTAAACCCACCTATATATATGTGTGTATATTATGAGTAGTTTTATATATTTTATATATAGGGAGGTGTGTGTGTCTGTGTGACTTATGGGGAAAGTTTTCCCGCTTGAAAGTTCTTCCTCCCTCAACAGCCATGATGTTTGGAGCAGGACTATACCACCACAATATTGCATAGGGTTAATGCTTCTATAGAACTCATGACTCACAGCGTGCATTTCCTTGTTTCTCCTACTAGGGGATTATACACCTTTTGAGCTGATAAGTCCTGTTTGTTTAACTCAAAGCGTAAAAGCTTTCACTTTTTATATTTTATAGTCTCTCTCTGCCTTCTGACTCATAATGACTATTCATTCTTCTATAATCTCTTCTAGCTGATGTCAAAGTGCAAAATAACAAATACATTTGACTACATAATAACATAGTGGGCTGGTCCCAGGATGTGTAATTCAATCTATTCAATTCGGCAGCAATCGATCTGAAAATGTTCAATACATTCTCTCATCATCACAGCATTTGTAAGAGACAGTTTATGCAGCTGATTGTCATTCCCTAGTTCAAAGTGAATGGGAGATCATAGGACACAGATGTAGCTGGCAGTGTTAAACCAGACCTCAGACAGGAAGGAAGATCTTTTAAAGAGAATTATCTGATTAGTGTCTAAGAAAAAGTGAAAGGTTATTAGCAATCACATATTGCCAAACTTTCTGATTCAGGGCTGCCTGTGTACACTAATTCATGTATGAGTTTCATGAGATGATAACTGGACATTCTTAATTGAATTACCTGATAACATGCAAAGTTCCAAGTAAGCAACACACTCAAAACCTAGAATATCTTAATTAGAATGTCTTAATTTCTACTGCCCTTCCAAACAGAAAAACTTATATGTGGAAATCAGCCCTGAACCCCTTTCTGTCAAAGAATGAGTAGGATTGTTTTTATTAAATTTTTATATGAACCAGAGATAAAAACTGGACAGGCATGAACAGATTCTTAAGTAGAGCAGCTAATGAAATGAAGAAAAAGTAGTCATTCTTCTAAGCTGTAATGCTTAGTTTAACACGTTATGGGCATAGATGTTTGCTCACTTAGTTAACTGCATTATCCAGTATATCTTATCAACCTATGGATGTTTTCAGATTTCTGTTTGGGGATCAGAAAGATGCCTGAATAAATTTCCCACTGAGGTCCATAATAGTTTCCTCAAATCAAAAGCTGTAGAAATAAATATAATGGATTTTTTTTTTACCCCAGTGGTAAAAGGATAGGTTTCTTAATGGATTTTAGGCATGTGTTTTATAGATTAAATCTATGTATTTAATGATAATAAAAAGGTTTAATTTTGTTTTACCTAGATCAAAAGTATAATAATTTGGTTTGGTAAAACTGAACAAAAGGTTTGTTTAAACTGAAGGACAAGTACAAAAGAGACAGGAATAAACTAGCCATTAATCAATCAACTAAGAATTAAAATTAAAATAAGGCGTCAGGTCACAATGGTCGTTAAGTTTTAATTCACCTGTCCAATGAGAGTGGTAGGATGTGGCCACACCTCCCGCTGTCCCCTGGCAGAACACATGGGCAACATTACTGGAGAAATGTGCTTCTTCCACATTGTCTAAGCTATACACCCTTGAAACAGTTTGACTGAGATTAGATTTTGGATCTGGAAACATAAAAAATCTTGACACCTTATTTGGCTATTCATAGAATACTTTCATTTAAACCACCACATCATCAACAAAATATTAGTACCCAAAACTTTGCCTGCATTTATGTAGATATTGAAATAGCATACAGGTCTGGTGGTGATATTTGTGTTGATCTTCAATGGAAAGAATGTGGTGTTAATCATTCCTATATACCAAATGACATATCACCAAAATCTCCACCAAATCTCATCAAAACTTCAGGGTTTGCTGTGTTCATATCTAAATAATTGTACCTGAAACTGTAGTAAATGGAAGATGTGATGTCAGGTTTTTGTGGGTTTTTTTGTTTTTCCAAATACGCTTGGTTTTCATAGTTACAAAGACCTTATTGTACCCTGCTTAGTTCACTTAGATTGCTTTCAGTTCCTAACCTAACCTAACCTAACCTAACCTAACCTAACCTAACCTAACCTAACCTATTTATCATTGTTCAGTTCTCAAAATCACTATAAACCAGTCTGTCTCTGGTATAATCACAACATAAAATATATTTTTATGTTTCATATAAGGAATTATGTATTGAAAGGTAAAGCAACAGATAATTAATTGAAAACGTGGCTAAGGATAACTAAAATGCATCAAAGCATCCTCCAGACCATTGGCTAGTATACATGCTTTTGGCAAAGTACTAACTTCCAAGCAAATTAACTTCTTTCCTAACTAGAGTTCTTTTAAAGTTTTATAGTGGCAGAAGCAAATTGAAGCTCTCATTAATATATAAAACTATGGATCCATGTCATTATCTCATGTAGCTGATGCATAACTTGAGGCATAAACTGATGCATGATCTTCCTATGGAGTTTTACTTTATGATTGCTGAATGTGTGGTACTCCTACATGTGTTCAAACAACACTTGGTAGGTGTGATTGTGTTATGTATTTGGGACTTAGGTCAAGGGCTAATGTAAGAAAAAGGAGGGCCATTGTATTGACTTACTTCAGGGAAGAAAACCACTAGAGTTTTCTACCTAAGTAAGTACTATGAATTAAAGTTATATGGAGCCAAATTAAAGTTTATCCAGTTCAGAATTATATTGGGCTCTTCAAAGAAAGCACAGGGAGTTTGCTAGTACAAAAAGTCTGCTCATCTTCCTGCTTCAAAGACCTTCACTGTTGAGTTGACTTTGTAGAACTGAATCTGCATGAGAAAATTATAACAAGAAAATAATTACTGGCAAAGCTATTTATAGTCTCTGAGAAAGACCTTGCTTAGGTCTTCTTTTGTTTATGAAGTTCTCTCCTGATTTTCTCTCCTGATTCCTCTTTGTGTTGTGGTTAACTTCTAAGTGATTCATCAGGATGAATCTGCCGTTTTTTTCTCCTATTATCAAATGTTTGGAAGATGGTTGTGCCATCCCCTCTAACTCGCTGTGTCTTTCTTGCATATTGATTGTTTATCTCATGAGGATTCAATGACATCATTCTTCCTTACCCTTGAGGGTTGGGCCTAAACTGAGCACAGCAGAATTACAGGGTTTCAAGAAGCCCTCTGTTCAAAGTGTCCTCACAGCTGTGAGTCAACTTGCCTTCATTGATGCTGTATTTTCATAGCATTGTTCAGCTGTAATGATGAGAAGCCAGTTGCACAATTAAGATAGATGCAGTCTTGTTACCTTGCTTACTAATCTCAAGAAGCTGCTGTTGTGCTTTATGTTTCATCTAACAAGAAGTGTAAGGTGGAGCTTTGAGAAGATGAGGACATGTTCAGACCCATTTGCCAAAGGAGTTTTTCAGATGGCTCTGAAATCATAGATGGCCATCATCCATCGTTAATAGCTCGTTTAATTATTATAGCAACTCTGGTCTTTGTCAGCTGAGTAGGATTTTGATTATATGCTTGTACTGAAGGGCAGACGAAGAGAAAGGAGTAGAGGAAAAAAATAATGAGAAAGCCAATCAGTGTGATAAAAAATCCTTGTTAAAAATTAAGAAAAATGATAATCTCACACTCCGTATCTGAAACTCTACACAATATTCACAACTTCTGCTGAGAAAATACTCTCGTCTCCATGACTGTAAAATTATTTCTCTGTATGCCTCTTATTCATCACTATCATTATGCATTACTATATCCTCCTTTTTGCACTAAATCAGAAGCAGTTCTACATTTCTGATCAGCTATCTCCTACTGCCCTGTATATGCTGTAATAAAAGATTTTTCTGAGGTTATGGTAACATAGCAGAAGACCTTTTTTTTTTTTTTTATTCAGAAAAAAATACAGTTTAATAGAAATAAGAATTCCTTGCAGTCTGACTTCACTATAAGCACATTTTCTTCAGTTAGGAAATATTAGAGCAACTGATTTCTTTGCAGATCCTCTGATGTCATTACTTCTGAAAAAAAAATAAATCTCAGCACCTTTTAAAAGTAAAACGATCACTTTCATGATTTTTTCCAGGTTTAAATCTGGAGCCATAGGTAGACTTTTAGGTAGATTTTAGTTTACCATCCTACCACAATATGGAAACAGTAGTGTTTCAGGAGCTATTTTGTAAGCAAATCAAACAGCTTATCCCTCCAGGCAGAAGTATCTCTCAGAGAGCTTGGGAGGGGAACTTCCCTTTCTTTACTTGATACTAACCAATGTGCCACCTAAAATAGTGTGGTCTAAATGTTCGATTTGTATGATGGTTAAATTAAGAACTGGAGATGAATTCTGAATTTTGTTGTTGATAAAAGGGTCAATGCAGCATACCAGGGTCAGAGATGGAAGCTCTAGATCCCCAGTAAAGGAATTAAAAAACTAAAAAGGAAGGAATTAAAAAATTAAAAAGAGGCGCAGGACAGGCATGTGAACCCTGGTGTGTGGGACATATCAGAGGCAGGGAAGAGAGATCAAACTCACACCTGATGTGTATGGGGATTTAGTATAGTGCAAAAGCCCATGGCCAAGTTTAGGAGGAGAGCTTTAACTTACTAGGAAGGAGAGACAATTGTTGGGAAGGAAGAAGAAGGAACAGCCATGGCTTCCTATTGAGAGCACATGGCAAACTGATCCTGTCACAATGCAACTCATAATGATTTTCACAAGCTACCTTAGCTTCATCCTTTCCCTGAATAAAAGTGACAGGAAGGCGGTGCACACTGTCTAGCAAGTGGCTTTTCTCACTGGGATTGTTGGGTATACTTAGTACATTATTTTTTTTAATAAACTATTTTTCCAGAAAAGAGCATACTCCCGCTTCAGTTGCTTCCAGGTGACAAGTTTTAGTTGCATCTAAAGAGTTGTATCCTGTGAGCTCTGTAAGTCCTTTAAATACAGAAAAAAATCCAATAGAGCAACTGAAAACTACATGAGGATGTGCAACAGATCTCTCCAGTAAACCAAGCGCCAAGTGCAAAACTTCACTTGTCAGAACAAGACTCTTTGGTTTTGGTTATGACGGCTGGGCTGGTCACTAGAGTCACTTACTCATTGCTGCATGGAGGCAGCATTAGCTACACACTCAGAGAGACAAATGGACTTATTCGTTTGGTTATGAAGACTTTAGGATCCCTTCCTTCAGCTTCCACATGAGCTGGACCTCACTGTTTGTCAATCACTGCCTCCAAATGTTCAACTGTTCTAGTGCTGAGGGACTGAATTATTCTCACAAAAGGAACCACCTGAGATTACAAATGCATAACTACTACCCACTATGCCTCAAGCTTGAGAGCGTGATCATTAAGTATCAAAGACAGTTTTTTATGGAGAAGAATGAGTCACAGTGGTAACATGTTCTTTTCTCTCCCAACAAAACAACAAAAGGCAGTGTCAATTAAAAATCAAACCATCCTTCCTTCTAAACAATAACATCCATAGGTTCTAACCTAGTCAAAAATATCCTTCTGTATGTATGTCCCCTCACTTGTCAATGCCATAATATTGCAGTGTCAGGAACCACAAGTTTGGCACTTTATTATGAAATTAATCTATTGAAGAGTGCTAAAAATTTGGAAAATAAGACTGTGACTATTTCCTACTATACTTTTACACTAATTTGGGATGTCTCCCCCTTGTTACTATTCTCATTATATTTTTTCTTTCCTGGAGAAAAAAGTAGTTTTCCTGTATATGGCATTACTTATTAGCAGTGAATATTTAGTCTACACCTCATAACCTTTAAAAACAGTTTGCAACAATCCCTGATTGTTTCCTCAAGGTTTGCTTATATACTTTTATCATATCAGAGCAAGTAGAAATAAAGAAAAGGAATTGAAATTACAGATGCTTATAGGCATGGTGCTATAAAAGTAACATTAAAGTACTGATCTGAAATAATGAGACTTACAGACTCACACCATGCTGGGGTTCTGTTATCAGATCCATGGATGACTGGCTGTGATACCAAACAATTCTAATTCCTGAACCTACATTTTGCTCACTATTCCTTTGATTTAGGGGTTACTATGATTATTGAATTTTTTAAGAATCCCCAGACTCACCTTCAATTCCTTCAAACCAGCTTGCTAGAAAAAATGTTTGTTGTTTTTTTTTTTTTCCTTTCCGACCTCAAACCTCTACTAGCCCTCAAAGCTTCTAAATAGCTATACACACCTTACTTTTTCAAGCCTACAACGAACATTGATTCAGCTATGAATCTGTAACTGGTTTTCCAACAGCAAGATACAGTCTGTTGCTATCCTACTTGTTGGTCTACAGCTGTAGTGGGGAGTGATATTTATGTCTAACTATCCTGTCTAAAGAAGGCAAATAAAGATGGAGGGTTTGAAATCAGCCTCTCTCTGCATGTGAGTATATATATGCTCACCAAAAGATTTCTAGTTCCATTTTACCAGAGATGTAGCATAGACAGATTATGAAATAGAAATACAAAATAGGACATGTTTAAATGATGTAGGGGTCCTAATAAAGTCATTTGACTGACTGCTCTGTATGCAAAGCATATGAGTCACTGAAAGACCGCCTTCCCAAATTCCTTTCCCATTAGAATGGGGTGTGGCAAGGGAAATAATGTGTGATTGCTTTGGTGAAAATAATTAACCATATGAGCTGGGGATAGATGTATTTTGGGGGCAGTAAACCAAATGAGTAAGTTATGTTGGTCATCCTGAATACCTATCAGTGATGGCTTTTGTACAACATCACACAGGCACTTCTTTCTGTATTTTCTTCTGGAAAAAAAGAAGGTCTGGAGGGGGACTGTTTGCAAGGGCTTGTAATGATGGTACAAGGACCAATGGTTTTAAATTAGAGAAAAATAGATTTATGTTTGATGTTAGGAAAAAAAATTTACCATGAGTAGTGGAAAAATGGAACAGGTTGCTCAGGGAGGTGGTTGAGGCCTCATCCCTGAAGATGTTCAAGATGAAGCTTGACAAGGCTCTGAGCAACCTGATCTAGTTGAAGGTGTCCCTTCTTATTGCAGGGGCACTGGACTAGATGACCTTTAGAGGTCCCTTCTAACCCAAATTATTCTATGATTCAGTGATTTAAATGCAGCAATAAACTCAGGACATATTTATTTATTTATTTATTTATTAGGAACAAATATCTTCAAAATTATTTGTAATCAGAAGTTTTCCTAATAAAAAAAAAATTCATAAGATACATAGATAAAAAAGTTACTTTGAACTTCATACAGGCTTGTTAGACCAAACCATGTCTTCTCAGTAAGATACAGTATTAATATTTTAAGATTAGTCATTAGTACCACATCCCTTCCATACTTCTCCTGCTAGTTTCTCAAGCTACTGATAATGAAAATATCATTTTTATTACTGATGGTGATGCAAGGAAGTAACCAAAACTTGTTTCAAAGTCTAGCACAAGTGTATGTAGAATAAAAATTATAGGGGAGAATAATTTATAGAATTCTTTAAAAAATATATAGGATGTAGAAGTAATGAGAAGAAAGAAAATGAGTAGTTCATAGTGCTGTTTCCCACCCTTTTGCAAATTAGGTGCTACTGCTGAGCAAGAGCACTCTGAGGTAGAGAGCTCTGTTCTCATACAGGATGGAGCTGTTCACTGAACCTGTCAGGTTCTACAAAGGAACAGAGCATGCTCCCCAGTCAGACCTGGCAGTGGAGCATGTTCTCACAAGCCTTGAGAACCATCACCTTCTTTCAAAAAGTGTAATACACTTCTCTCCTCTTGCCTATTTAAGCACTTAGTACAAGAGATAGAAAATATATTTTAGGAAAGAGAGGACAAATTATTGTTGGGGATGGCTGACCAGAAACCAGTCTGCTCCTGGAGGTGATTCAGGGGTTAAGGAAGGTAGCAGAATCTGATTGATCCCCTAAAAAAAGTGAAAGGTTTTGATCTTTAAAAATACCTGCACTGATTGGTTAAACTGACTTAGTGATGATCTACTTGAAAGAAATGTTCTTGTTTTGTTCACGATTGCAATGCTCCACATTTCTTCCATATGCTTCCACATCCCTATCTTCTGATCAGTTTTTCACATAGGAAGTTCACAATGGGCACTTGGTGTGTGGAACAGCCAAAAAGTGGGAGCGAAGAATTAAAATAAAGAATCAGCCATACTGATTTATTATCTCACTTTTGAGAAATCTGCATCTTGAGGAAGTAAAAAAAGTGCTTTTCCACGCCAAACACCCCCAACGCCCCTCCCCCATTTTGTTTAATTAATCTTTCAGTAATTCTTTAGGGGAAGAGAAGGACAGACTACCTCCTACTCTGATGTTCAACGGATGAAGTATGAAGTTTGTGCAGAAATTGTGCATGTAAGAGTGACAAGTGACCATGACAAGAACTGAGCTATGAAAGGGTGTACAAAGCCCAAGGTAAACAGTTCTTGCATGGTCAGAGAGCAAGATAAGAGAGTTTCCTTGAGAAAGGGACAGTGGAGCTCCTCTGTCCCCATTCAGGAGTGTTCCTGAAACCCAGAAAACTCCATTCTTGGGACCAATCACTTATAATATGTACACGATTGACTTTAAAGTCTTCTAGATTTTTAGCAAAATACCCCAAACTTCTTTCTCCCCATCTCACTGGAAGAAATATAGACCCTCTTTCAAGTGGAGTCTCCTTATTTACAAACCATATGTTGATCGTATGATGAATAACTTTTTTCTCTTTTTTTTTTTGTTTGTTTTGTTTTGTTTTGTTTTTTTTTTTTTGTACCATAGATTACTTATTTCTGATTCTTTCTAGTTTTGTAAAACTGATAGCAGAAGGAAATTGGTGTGATCTCTAGGGGTACCCTCCAACCCCTAACATTCTGTGATTCTATAATTCTATGATTTCATCAAGTAGTAGTCAATAGCCCAATGTTCAGGATACTGGCAAGAACTAGAAGATGAAAGTTCAAATATTTTCTCTGCTTTATTCACTGTATGAATTAAATGCATGAACCAAATTAATTCACAGTATTTTGCCATGTTCCAGGTGAGTGGCTTTGTTGCCAAACTTTTTTATGTAGGTGGTTGGAAGTTTCACATTTGTACAAAGCAAAACAATTTTAAAATTCATCAGTCCTGAAAAGAACATGTGTCTTATTGACTGTGCTGCTCTAGTTTTTCCCAGCAGCCCTTACTCCAGCCAAGCTTCTATGAGCCTCTGATAAAATGTGGTAGATATCACCTCTGCAGTAATTACCTCTAGAGCTGTTTCTACACCACCATCTGTTTAGGAATGACTTTGAGCCATTTCACTGTGGCTTAATTGATTACTACAAAGGAGGAGGATACGTCACCCATAAGATCAGCCAGATTCTGTTTCACATATGTAGATTACATATTCACAGGATAATATAGTAGCTTAATTAGTCATTTTAAAACTACTACAAGTTAGCGCTCTGACCATTTTACCTCTACAGGCAGCTAAACTGCAGACCTTCTATTTTGGGATTACATTCGCAAATGCCCTTTATGAGCAATACTTACCTTCAACATACAAGAATAGAGAGGGAAAGTAAACATCTATCCTCTAATGGTTGCTCCATGATCCATCTTCTACTCCCTCTTATCTTTTTAAATTCTGCTTTGCTGGTACTGCAAAGTATCCACTTAGCCAAAGGAAAGTTGATGAATACTTCCTTAGAATACTGTGATAATTCGCCATTTAAATATCAAGTAACAGGGACAATATAGTCCTTTAATGTTTCCTAACAAAATTTTAAATCCTGAGTGGAAATGGAGTCTCACTCCTCCTCCAGAGATGCACATATGTCCATGATTTCATTGGTCCTCCTGTAAGTTTAAAATGTTCTGCTCTTATTTTTTACCAAATAACCTTCTATCATCTTTCCAGGATAAGTTAATTTCTTAGAAGTATCTTCAGGTGACACCCTCAGTTACTAGGAAGGTAACTGCATCAATTATAATTTATTTGCATCTTAAATATTGTTAGAGATATTCTCAACTTTTTTACTACAGAATTCTGTAATAAGGGAATTGCAAAGCAGAAAGCCAAGGGCTGACACTGTAAAATATTTACTCCTTGGAAATATTTTCCTATAGACAGTTTCAATCTGGGAGTTCTATTGAAACAGATCTGGACCTTAAACAACTCCTTTTCCATCAGTCCATGTCTGTTGCAGACAAAATGACTTACCTGAAGCTTGCCCTTTAATGTCAGCTCTCTTCAACATTTTCTTGATCTGACTGACATGGGAATCCCCCACTGTCACTGTTATGGTCAGGTCTCTGGTGATTTTCTTTAAATGATCCTTTAAAGGGTTTATAATTCCAGTGCCACTCTCAGGCATTTTACAGTTTCATGCCACAACTTTCCAGTAGTCATGTAACAATTTAATATAGCAGCAAAGGGAACAGCTCCAGCACATCCCAAATTTGGCTCTAGATGAGAGCCCCTAGATTTCTGTACCCCTCTGCCAAACTTCATACTCCGTGTTTCCCACCAGCTTTTCCTGAAAGTCCCAATTGCCTTTTTATGTTATTGGAAAAATCTCCCTTTCTTTTTAATATTTTTAAGAAGTGAAAGTATATTACATCAGTTTTAGCAAACAAGTTTTGGTTTGGTTTGGTTTGGTTTTGTAAAGCAATGAAGAAAAGTATATTTGGCAATCAATTAAGGCATCTAGAAGAAACCTATCAATTTTAACCCTTTCATCTGGCTCTTGAGAAAAGGGATATGTCCAGATGACAAGCGTGCTTAAGCTATTTTTTCTTCTTCTTATAGAAGCATGAGGTTTATAATATGTATGTAAAAAAAAAAATGTTGTTACAATCCCAGGCTAATGTGTGGAGTCTATCCTTCCAGAAGCTTTAATTTGTATGTCTGTTTTCTGGAAACTATCCTAAATCAGCTCAGAAAATGTTCCAGATTCTGTTTGTCTCAATACAAGTAAATGTCTCTGGGATCATAAAATTACTCATATATGCCAAATATACTCCTGCTAGAAGCCTCACCCCTTATTCTGATCTCACACCACTGTCACACCAACCCAGCTGAGGGATCTGAAATGAGAAAAAGGAAATTAGAAATCCCTTGTCTTTTGACAATAAGTAGCTTTTTTAAAAAATGAATTCCACAAGTCTCAATGGAAATTATCCTGATGGACAAGTTATTTATTGGCAAAACTGCATTATTTTATGGCCCTGATCCAGCAGAGGACTTAAGCATGTGCTTACATTTTAGCATGAGAATATTCTCATTGGTTTCAGTGCAGCTTCACATATTTAAAGCTAAGCTGTGTTTAAGTGCTTTGCTGGATTGTGGCCTGCTTCTTCTGTCAATAACAGGAACTCATTGGAGATTTTAGCTGCTATGGAGAGATGATATAAGTTTAAACAACTGAAAAAGATCAGACTGCATAGGACTGTTGAGTTCTGTCAACTTGTGTACATTTTAGATTGCAGTACATTGACTCTTTTTAGAAACCACAAGTCCAATTTTCTGATTTCCTGAAATATATTTACTTCTCTGTCACAAGTATTTTGGGTGGTCACTTTATTCATAGGCATGTCCAAACTGAACACATGACCACTGCAGTTGTTGAGTAGCTGTTCTCTCACTGATCATATAACTGATGAGACCTGAAAGAATCAGAGAACAGCGCTTTTTTGTAATCTTTTGTATAACAAAGTGTAGCTTTTCTAGCTCCTCATTTATCTCCATCACAAAGAAGTACACCAGGTGTCTAATATGCCTTGCAAGTAAAAGAATACTTCTCAAGGAGATTTTTTTCTATGTGAGTTTCCTAGGACAGAGATCTAATAAATTAGTTTCTCAGCTGTCTTTCCCATGGTGCCTTTGAGCACTTAGGTCGAGATGTGAAGCCTGAGATTTGCAGCCTGAGATTTGCTGCTAGTAGCTGTGCTGTTGGGTGATTTTGTTCCTCTGATCATATGGTTCTCTCCTTTGAAGAAGGGCTTGGATGTGGACTGGTGAGGACTGGCAGAATACCATTATTATATTCTTTATTACAATGTGCTTAAAGATTATTAGAAAAAGGGATACCAATTCACTTAGATTTTCTGCTTCATCTTCTCTATATTACCTCCCAGGGACATTATGAATTGAAGCTGTACAGTTAAATAAATGTCTATCTATAAAGTTTTATAAATTACCATATACTATTATCTGCCAAAATAAGTTGCTGAAAAGACACATTCCTTTAATGATCATATTCATGAAGCCTCAGAAAGACCATTTGATCCCCAAGAAGCAGTTTATATGTAGGTTTGAAAATGCAGAGATAATTTCTGGTGGCTCACAGTAAATTTCTAAAGTAATATCACACTATGTACCAGACACAGGATATATGAGTCCATGAAAAGTACCCCTGCAGCACTGATGTTCTGTTTCCTCCACTCTACTGCCAAACTATCCATGCATAGTAACATATTTTATTAGGCTTTCCCTGTAGTCACCTGAATGCTGTCATACTTCAAAGTATAGCATGCTTTGAAATTATGTGCAGCTGAGAGGCAGCTCAGGTATCTTACGTCTAACGAAAAAGCCTTTTGTGTCAGGCTTTTGAAGCATACAAGAATGGGTATGCATGGGTATGCAAAATTAGGCAACTGTGTAATCAAACTGCTAGGTGCTGATTATCTTGGGGCCAGTTTTTGTCACCATATCCTCAACTGAGGTGATGAGTTTTCAAGTCTTCAAATCCCTATGACCAGACTGCAAAGCCATACCTGTGCTGCTGCATCAGTCCAAGTGTGGCAATCATCTGTGTGATGCTGTGTTTCATGTTGGCACATCATGTAGCCCTTGTTTTGCTGCACTAAAACAAGTATAAACCATCCCCTCTTCACTGCTCACAAAAACCTTCTGGGTATCTGCATGTGTGGGGCTGGAGCTGTGAAAAGACACCGGAGAACTGCTACATCTCCAAGTGTTTTTACTGTGTTCATCTGGGTTTTTAAAATGTCTCCATTCATTGAAAACATCACTAGAGCAGGGTTTGCCAAAATGAAATATTAGTAGCAAATACCTGAATCTAACTTTACTCTGACGTGAAATAAATTGGAACCTTAACTCTTGAGTTCTTTAGGGGAACACTGCCCCGCCAGGCACCCTGGCCACCTGGCAAATATTGGCCCCTGAGTTCTTGTTTAATACTGCAAGTTGTAACCATGCAATATCTCTTTGTTGTCAACAAGGACAAAATGGAAATTCAGCACAACTTTTTACAGACTTTTCAGCTTGGCATGCTCCTGCTCCACAAATCAAACTGATGGTTTGATGAAAAATTTATTTTCAATGTCTATAAATTGTATCTCACAAAGCTGTTGATAAAGGTACAATTTGAGGATGGAACAGAAAACCTGGTAACTGAAATGTCCTTCTGCCCTTCAATATTAAAATATAATCTCTTTTTCATCATTGATATGAAACAATTCTTTTTTGGTATGATATGTAATGAATGGTATTAATTTAAAAATACATATATTATAGAGTATTTGTAAGAAACCTAAAGCCATACAGCTATATGCTCTATAGTTACCTATAGGGCTTAACAAGAAAGCAGAGTTTAAAGTTACATGAACTGTAATCAGTTATCATAATAAATTCATGGCTCGCAAAACAGGCTGAATAAACAACACAGTATCAAAACTTGTCAATAAAGGCAGTGAGAAAACAGCTTGGCTACATTTTCTGTACCAAAAAAAAGAGAACCAAACTGTATGACCAAGATATACTGCATCTCTGCAAGAATTATATTCTTATTTGGAGTATATTCCACTCATGCCAGTACTTCATGAGAAAAAATGGGTTGTGTGAAAATGAGCAATAAGATGAGAAAAAAGTAATACAAAATATAATTTACCTTTCCAGGAAAGTTCATGGTATATATAACAAGCAAAGGAAAAACACTAATCTGCAAAAAGGGAATGAGAGACTAAACTACCTATGCCCCAGTTTCTGATTCAAAGATAAATTTTCTCAGCTCTTAAGAAATCTTTAACAATGCAATTCTGAATTCTGGATGGAAAAAAACCCTACAAATCTTAACTGCTTTCCATTCTACCCTTAATCCAGGAAGCCATGACTTTCAAATGTATACAAGGGTGAAAAAATAATTCTTAAGCATCTGTCCAAAATCATTTTGAGAAGTCATTGAATGAAGTCTAAGAGTGGAAAGGATTCAGTTGAGCCATTGCTGAATTCTCTTGCCAGAAGCATAACACATATATATTTGATAAACCAATGTAATGTGCAAATTGCTTGAGGATTGATTTGTACTAGTGTTAATGATTAATAAATTCTAAAGATTTATTTCTTTATGGTAAAATATTACTGATGAGAAAGAACCGATAGCTCCACATTCCACGTGCATCCCTTCCAACCCACAGCATTTCACAATCCTGTGATTCTATGAATCTATGATTAAATGAATCTATGATTAGAAAGTGCTTCTTGTTATAAAGCACTATATTGAATGTGCTACAACCTTTTTTATTTTACATACCAAAGCATCAGCAACTGCTGTGTTCTGAGTAGTTGGCAAAATATCACCCTGTACTATTAGTTGAAATGTCAGCCAGAACATGGGCTTAACCATACTTGAGGGGCCTGTACTACCTAGTGACTGCCTTGGTTGTAGCTTTGGTATAGCCTGGTCTCAGACTAACCACATTGTTCCTAGAAGATGAGGAACCAAGAACTCAGATTGTGGGTGAGAGTTCATCTCTTGAGTAAGAACTTGAACATGAGCTTAGAGCATCCATTTTCCTTAAACTTTCTCTCCCAACCACACTGTAGTTTTGAGAAGAGGCTTGAAGCTGTGACAAACTGACACTGATGGTACACCCTCATAATCTCCAAAGTACCAATTTTAATGATGTTGAACAATATTCACAGAAATTTGAAAGACAAATCATTCATCAGGGACAAGAGTCTGTCTAACTGCAGTGCTTCTGCAGACCCTGCTAGGAGTCTGTTAGAATCTCTAGATTCCTGAATATATTAGTGAAGTTGGCCTGAAACAGTAATATTATAAACAAGTAATGATAATGTTATATGTTACTTTTTTTCCAGAGTTGCAAAAGGAGCATCTTTCTCAACTTCAGATGTAAGTGGTGATACTAGTAAAATTCAGAAATATAACTTCATAACAATTTCCTGCAACCAAAGAGCATTTGACCTTGCTGAGGTTCAGAAAGTCGTTAAAAAGAAGGATCATCTCAGGGTTTGTGGGTTTGGTTTAAGATAGCTGAAGCTGACATTAATCATTCAAGTTTTCAGGTTATATCTACAAGGACAGAGGACCCACAGGAGTATAACCATCTCCCTTCTCTGCAGTCAGCTGCGCCAAAAATCCATTCATTATTCCTTTACAATGTAGATCTAGATACTGCTGTTCCGTGTGCATAAAAACAAATCCATGAGGAGTTTCCAAATTGATCCTGCCATTTTTGTCGTCCCTATGCACAAATATATTCAGGCTGCTAAAATGCCTTCCGCTCCTCTCTCTGGAGAGAGTGAATTGATGCTTCCATTATTAGCTCTGAGAAAAACGTCAAAACTACAACTAGTCCTGAATGAAGCATCATGTTCACTCACAAGATTGAGCAGCTATGCTCATATTACACCCCCTCGAGCCCTTCATGTTGGCTGCCTATAAACTATAGGATTTATTTTAAGCAGTCCCTGCTGGTTTTCAAAGCTCTTAATGCTAAGAGACCTGGTTTTTGCAAGTCTTCCTTCTTGAGCCTCCTCCCAGAGCATATCCACAAGCTGACACCACATACTTCTGAGCTGCTCCACTTAGACTCTCTTGCAACATTAGTATGAGCTTTACCTCCTGCTGCGATAGCTCCAAGAGCACGCACTTCACTTCTCCAGACTCTCCATCTTATCCCATGTGATCAATATTTGTCTCCATTTGCAGTTGCCCAGTTAATGTATCTGACTATGAAATTGGATCTCCTGGAAGGAATCTCAGGGCTGAGTACCTCAAACACTGAGATGCTTAAAATGGGCACCTAAGTTTGGAAGTTTAGCAGATGATCTTATTTTACAGTTTATAGCAGTGCTGTTCCTTTCATATTCTGTGACAACAAAATGGTAAGCATATATCTGTAAGAAATATATATATATAAAGCACCAAAAATACTACAGAGGGTCTTTTAATGGAGAAAAAATAGTAGTGTACAATTTCCTGTCATGGGTAACAAGATAAAAAAACAGCCCTGGACAGTCCCCAAAAGCTGATGTATAGAGATGAGTAATTTTTGGATAATAAACTTGTAGCAACATTTGCTTTTATCACATATTTATAAGATGTGATATAATCAGAAGAGGAAGGCCTGAACGAGGGGACCCAGAAAGCTCTGCAGAACTTACAGGCTGGTACATAGTGGGCTTCTCACATGTTTAAACAACTATACATTTTAAAACTTAATA
The DNA here is from genome assembly GCF_036169615.1 of Heliangelus exortis. Classification (NCBI taxonomy): domain Eukaryota; kingdom Metazoa; phylum Chordata; class Aves; order Apodiformes; family Trochilidae; genus Heliangelus; species Heliangelus exortis. Next base: position 136,169,162 of record NC_092423.1, on the reverse strand, counting down.
AATACCTATAGCCAAGTATAAGACTTGCTGAGTAGATGGACATGAGCTTGGAATAATTCTAAAACTAAAATCAAGAAATTCACGGTACTTCCCAAATCAAAATGTATTAGTACAACTGTAGAAGAGTGGAGGTTCCTCCTGTTTTCTCTTTCTCTATTTGTGCTCATGTAGTCAGTCACAACTCTTAACTGCGAGAGCCCTAAGACTCTAAGCCCGAAAGTTCCATTATGGTGTTAGCTTATTTTCCTACTGATAGCCCCAAGCCTTGGGTTTTGGTCTTCTTTTTACCACAGATTTAATTTCCACAGGCCAGTGGAATCTGCCTCGGGGAGAGCTACCCTCACAGCTCACTGTTAAATCTAGACTTTAATATATTAACAAAGCTCCCACACCACTGCTAACTTTTGCTGTCTCCAATTGCTCCATACAATGCTCACCCCATGCCTGTTTCAATGTCCAAATGACATTTGCTGTTGAATTTCATAGAAATCAGGCTCGTAAGCCTTTTAACCCATAGCCTGTGTGTGCTGCACTGAAGCTGCCTGCATTCAAACAGCCTGGCAGTGCTCCATCCTAGGATCCCTGAAGCTTAAGATCACTTCATTTTTCCTCTCTTTGTGGATCAGAAGTAATCATTTTTGAATGTGTTTTTAGTAGGAAACTTTTCATAATAATTTTTAAATTTATATATATATATATATTTTCCTGCTCTAGTTCCTTATGCTGTAATACTCTTGAGGAAGTTTTCCAGCCCAAACTTCCTTTGGCTCTTTTTCTTTGTCATTTTTTTTTCCTTTTTTCCCATTTCTTTAGTTTCTTCCCTTCACAAGTTCCACCCCACCCCCCTTCTCACCCATCTTGGTGCAAGATGTTTAAAAAGGGTGTTTTGTTTTGTTGTTTAGCAAGAAAAAAACACCCCTGCTACTTTCTCAGTACTTGACTAAGCTCAGCAACAAAAAAACCTGCTTAACACACAAAAAAAGAGCACGGAGATAAGTTTTTGAGAACTCGCTGTAGATGGCCTCAAAGCAAAGAATAAGTAAAGATGTGCCAGACTTGGATTACCCACTGCTACATCTACCCACAGACTACACAGACAAAAAAGCCTTCTTGTGCTTGCGGGTCACCATATTAACCCACAAGGTTCACTCAGCAAACACGTGTCCTTTTCAAAAGCTGCCCTTTTCTCAAAGCTGTGGTTTCTCTATCTGTGGTTTTGAGCAAAGTAAGCAGAGCTCTCTGCCAGTTTTTTCAGGCTACCCATCACACTAAGACATCTTGTCAGAATTCAGCCATCTCCAAGGAGCTGGCGGGTACCTCACTGAATTTCACAGAAGGAGGTACTTTTTTTTTTTTTTTTTTTTACCAAACCATAGATCACATTCCTACTAGTGATTTGGGACAAAACTTCCCTAGTTACTGTGCTTCTTTTTGCTAAGGGGAAAGGATTTTAAATGGAACCCCCTGCCAGGTCTCCTACTTTCTCCTCTGTCTGTAAGCCAGGAGTAGTACAATATCTGCTGCTAATCCAGAAGCAATATGCTGCAGTCATTAAGGTAGTTACTTACTACTGCACTGATGAATGCACAAAAAAGAACAGAAAGGAAATTTGGCAGAGCAGATGGTGGATAATGATAGTGACAGTGAACAAAAATACTGTTGAGTATTGTGTCTTTTGGGGAGCCTGTTCCCCAATGTAAATATAAAGTAAACATGACATAGGTATTAGGTAATTTTACAATCTACTGTTTTTGGCAGCTAGTTTGGCACTGGTCATTGTGTCTATTTTGGGGATCAGCTGTATAGTCCCAGATTGCCATTTTTCCTCTGCCTTTCTTTCTCTTAAATTTCCTACAGTATATTATCACTTCATTTTAGTTTCACTTATTTCCTCTGAGCAGGCCAGGCACTGACTGCAGAGTCACTTCCTCCCTAGAACTCAATCTGTCTGAATGTTGCAAAAGCTTTTAAAATTAAATGCTTCATTAAAGCACATACATACCCAGCAGTTCACCTTCTTAAACATTGTTTGCCTCTGGGCTCTCTTTAAACTAAAGATGCTTGCTCTGTTCTGGGGTGGAAGATCTTTTTCCTAACAGGTACTCTGCCTGTCATTCAAGACAGCTATGGAACTTCTAAGTGCAGTTTAGCATTCAAAAAGAGACAAATGCAGGCCTTTTTGGTGCATTTTCTAAGAGCTTCCTTTTTATTTTTCTCTCCCCAGTTCCACCCCGTTTTTCTACCTGTGTTTTTCTGAAAGGTATCTGTGGAGTTTTCAAATTAGATTAGGTCACATGGGTAAATGAAATTAACTTGGCATCTAAGTTTATCTGTTCTCATTTTCACACATTTCCCTCTCCTTCTCTCCTTCCTTTTTCTTTTTTCTTTCTTTCTTTTTTTTTTTTTTTTTTTTGTGTGTGTGTGTGTGTATGTGTGTGTGTATGTGCAAACTTCCTAGTGACTTTTAAAAATAAAAGGAATACTATCATACTACCAGAAACAAGCTTTAGTGAAGGTTTATACACCCACCATTTAGGGAATATCTATTTGCAACAAATTTTTTCAAGCTATTTTACACATCCCTAATTACAGGCTATTACGAATCAAATTAACTAGGTCAATTAATGAATCCCAGAACTGAGTTATAATGCATTCATATATGGGGGCTAGTAGCTGGGATTAATTAAATGATTCTGTAGTAAAAACACCAGCAATTAATATTTATTTGCAGGCTGGGGGCTGAGGGGACATTTTGGAAAAGCTAAGTAGTTCCACTGCTAGCTTGATGATTTAAAACAGAGGTGCCTGCACATAGAACTTAATGATTCTCTCACAAAGGGTAACAGGACGTGTCAGCTTTTCTCTGAATTTGCATAAGTATGTATGTTTGTACACAGTGTCTGTGTGCATGGCTGTTCCATTCAACGGAATATCCAAATCTTTTAAAGCATCTTAGTTGAAATTGTGACTGTTAATAACTTAGGTGATTTAAAGGAAATTCAGAGAGAGAATAGGGTAGTGTCCTTGTTGCTTCTCAGCCCATGAGCAAGCTTCACACATAAATGCCTGAATTATTTTCAGGCTGTTTAGTTTACTCCTAGGCTCAGACTGCAGCAACGTGTAGCTGCTGCAGAAATGTAGCAGTAGAGGCCTTATGCAGCAGAAATGATCCGTGGCCTCATGGGCACATAAGGCTGTCTAAGTTCATGGGTCTGGCTTGGACAGCTTGCCAAGCTATTCGGGCAGAATAACCATTTCCTCTGCGCTTCCTCTGATGTATGGGGTGACTATGAAGGTTGATGTGATGGCAACAAGGGATTCCAAATACTTTCTTGCGAATCTCCTGTGATCATCAGGCTCACACAGGTCCAGAAAGAAAGATGCCAACCGTCTCTGGCTTCCAACAGTATTTTTAGTGGCGAGGATTTAGACCCAGACAGTTTGGTAAACCAGGCTCTGCCTTCTTGGAAATGGAGTGGAAATGGGCATTTCATCAATACACAGCAAGTTTCTCTAACGTATGCCATTTTTTTCTAGGATGGCATTTGTTTGTAAATACTTTATTTTGAGAGCGACTTCACAGAATCAACATTTTCCATTTATGGGGAAAATAATTTTCCTAAGTAATAACTTTAAGAAATTATAATAACAGCTATTGCTCACAGACATTGTTCCCTGGATCTAGAATTTTACCTATGTATGGTGAAATGAGCATGTTGTCTCAGATTAGGAGTTGATGCATATGCCAAGAATACATATTAGCTTTACTTATGCTGTTTAAACCTTTACTTCAGTATTTCATGATTGAAAGTTTAACTATGCTGAATGTTTCTTAGTTTTCTCATTTTTTTCCCCTGAAGTTCCCTAAGCCACTTAGATGGGATGGAAAAAACGTACTAATATCACAAAACTTATTGCCTATAAAAAGCCACTGTATTACTGATTCACACGTACCCTAATTGCTCCTTCAAAATAGAATATAAAACTAGTAATCCTTTGGACTAGTCCCTCCTCCCTATTGAAAGATGCATATTCACCAGCTGCCATTCTACAGAATTCTTAAGAATGTACCTGAATGTAGATGGATAGACATACAAATTTCAGAGTATCCATACAGCTTTTGTGCAGCCCAGATTACTTTACAAGGGTGGGTAAATATTACTGGTTAGGTCACATAGAAATCCCTGTTGTTAATCAGTGACTAAAGTTAGTCACAAAGATTTGATGGGAAATATAAGCAGTATATTTTTGAGTCAAAAAAATCACACTTGACAATAACAGATGTTATAGCTGTGTTCCTATAAGAAAGAACTTTTTTAATTATTTCCAAGATGTCAAGTGATTTAATTTACTCAGTCTCCTGTTGCAGTGCTTCTTTTTCATTTATCCTCATAGCTAGAAGATAGATAACTTAAAAGTGAAGGGAGAGAATCAGAACAGGAAAAAGAAAAAGTCTGTAACACAGAAAGGAAATGGAAAAACGTGGTGATAAGAAGGGAAAAAAAGAAATCTTCTCAGGTCCATCCTATTCCTGAGAAAAATGGCCACCACTTCAGAAGAGACAGAAGGTATCACTTCGACTGCATTCTGGAATTTTTTGGCTGCTAGGAGACAGCTGATGTTACAGACCCTGGGAGTATTTTACCCTCAACTTTGCTGACTTCCTCTACTTCCCTTTTCATACTGGGTTGTCTTAATCCCGTAATATTCAACTCTCTTTGATGAGCACACACTGGTTTCCCAGGATTGCTGAGCAGGTTAACCAGGCCAGCTCTCCATCCCTGCCTCCCTACCTCCCATGGACCTCACTGCCACATCACTTGTCCCTTTTTGCTCTTTCAGACAGTCTATTTTTGTGACTGGAATTTTCTCTTTCTTAATGGCCAAACCAATCTTCCTTGATCTGGCATTCCTTTGACCTTCCTCATGCTCAGACTGGAAAACAAGGACCAAAAAATAATCTGAAAAAGAAGGACAAACATCCTGTAAAAAGTGAAGATGTAGCTTCAGAATAGATGACGCATGTTGATAATAAAGTTAATTATTTCAATGTAGTTAGAATATTATGTATCTTATAAATATTTGCATATTTCATATCAGCAGAAACAAATAAGTTTTCATGTAGATGGTGAAGTTTATTGATATGAATTTTCTGGAAGATAAAGTTCATCATTTTCCCCTTTGTAATAATAATTTTGAAACTATTTCCTTTGTAAAATTGAAGCTTACAACTCTTAAAAAAATTTTGTGACATCTTTACTATAATGCAGCAACTACTAATATGGCATAAGATTTGTCTATAATATCAGTTACAAGCTTGCTTTTTGACAGATAAACTTAATCTTGAAAGTCCTTGACCTCCTACAAAATTCTAGGGTGTAGAGAAGGTGCAGAGAGATTCTACAAGACTGATGAGCAGGTGTTATTAATTAGTTGTGGGAAAATTAGACTAGAGGGATGTGTGGTGTAAGATTAGTGCAAGTTAGTATGGATACAAGTCAGGATGACTAAAAATATAATGGGAGGAAGAACATTTTGATGTGAGGAATATGGCTACCAAGTTGGGGTTTTTTTCTTTTTTTTTGTTTTTTTTCGTGTTTTTTTTCTTTCATTTTTCTTTTCTTTTTTTCTTTCCTTTTTCTTTTTTTTCCTTTTCTTTTTTTTTTTAATAAGAAATAGTTTATTCAGTTTTCAGAAATTCTGAGTAAATCTCAGCTTCTTCTTCATGAAAGTTTACATTTAGTGAGCTCAAAAATGTGAAATTTCCACAAAAATCTAGTGATTTTTACATAAGCATGTGACCTTTAGGTCTGAAGACTTGGAAGACATGTATTAACAAAGGCCACATAGGCAGAGCCTCGGTGAGACACAAGACACACAGACAGGAAGAATATAAATGAAGGAAAGTCATAGTGCTTGCACTGCACCAGACAAAATTATAGTGATAAGGATTTTTGCTGTAAAAAGCCTACAGATGGGTAGGTGTGTAAACAAAATATGTGTCATAATTGACTTTAGACAAGGTGATAACAGGCTTTCAGACCTGTGAATTATAATACTTAACATATTCTTGCTCATTTAGGAATACAGAATTAGCAAGACTTACGGAGTCCAGTTGTTACTATCACTGGTACTAAGTAAAAGAATTTCTTAGTTAAGAACAGTGAAGCTCTTACTAAAAACACAAAGTGAGTGGTTTTGTTTTCTCTGTCACTAGAAACCTTCTGTTAAGTCCCAGATAAAATTTATTCTTAGTCAATTTATTCCCATTGTGTCAACTTCCATCAAAACTGATGGGCCGAAGAATCTAGGCCTTCCTGATGTTTAACCTGTCTGTGTTTACAGATAGAAATTGCAATACCTTTCAGTCTTATTTTTGTTAACTTAGCAGTGATCTTTCAGTCTCCACAATGTGTGTGTCCCACTAGCTTGATTTTTTAGAACCTCTTCTCTGCAGCTGTTTAAGTTTTAATTCATAGTTCTTGAATATGTATAACAAGAATTTTGAAAGTATTGCAAGACCTCAAGATAGTGCCCAGGATCTTCTAATGAAATAAGTCTAAACCAATCATAGGTTGTGTGAATCTTCATTCTACTATCAACTGGTAACATTCTGCAATTAGCAAGTCTACTCTGACCTTTCTGCATCTATTTCAGCTGATGAGTTTTCACCTTACAGCACAGCTTTCTATAAAGAGTTTCTATCCTGTTACTCCTCAAGAACATCCAGCTCTTTTCTATGGTATCCTAATTGTCCTGTTCTGAAAAAAGTACAAAGTGGAGAGGTATAAGCAAATTAACATTTCACTCTCTTGCTTCCTGAGTAAAAATTCAGACACTGGACTATTAATCATCACCTGTCTCAAGACTTAACCTTGGAGAACTCTTCTAGTAACTTATCTCCAGTTTGTCTGCCAATACTACCTGACAGTTTTGTACTCTTGTCACAGATTCCTCATTCTTTTGGCTGATTGTGAATGACAAGCTTCTCAGTTGGCACCATTTCCTGTAGTCTTGAGATAATAAATCCAGTGCACATCCTTTGTCTAGAATCTGTCTAGGATGATCTACATTTGATTAAATCCCTGTTGTTTTACATCCTAGTAAATTGCCTTTAAATATCTTTTCCTTCAAAATCTGTCCTAAAGCAATGTACAGAGTTACAGGCTTAGAGATGTCTGATTACTTTCTCCTCTTTTTACCATAAGCACATTATTTTGTGTTCCACCATCATACCAAATTTGACTTGAAAGGTGTGTTTAAAAATGCTTCTTATAAATCCTGCAAGGGAGACCACCTAATCCCCCTGACTTGAGTACATTAAACCTCATGACTTCTGTCTCCACTGCAGATGAGATAACAAGGGTGTGGAAATGAATTAAACATTCTGCTTTTCCTCCCAATTCAACATAATTGTCCTTTTTGAAACCTGAGGCAAAGTTTGCTTCATTTTTTGGCCCCACCTAGATTATCTTTAATCTTTGTTTTATCCTCACTGCAAAGCTGCCCTAATTCTTATTTCCTTGTATCTTTTTCCTTTAATTTATACAGCTCAAAAGGAAATACCCTGTGGTTCAATATCTTCTTCAAGGCCAAATTTAGATTGTATTTCAACAATTTTATCTTTCACCTTTCATTTCTTGATTCACAGCCTTTTCCTGCTTAAAGTTCTTCTTAGGCCTCTCTGACTTTTTTCTGGTAGTCTTCTTGGGCAGTTATTCGTGCAGGTCATTTGAGAGTTCTTAAAAAAAATTTCTATAATTTGAGGTACAATGTTTTGTAAGATTAAATACTTTTAACTTTGAAATTCCAGGCTTCTTCTATCACCAAGTCCCTTGGGATTCACATCTTAATGGACTTTATTGAACCATTCCACAAGTTTATCAAAGCTTATCCTTTTGAATTTTAAATGCTTAGTTGAATCTCTGCTTTGTTATAATTTTATCTCAAAGGGAATCCAATCTTTTTTTATGGATTCGAGTTCCTTTTCTATGACAAGTTTTTACTTAAAATCCTAAGTCCTACAATTAGTCCAATAGAAAACATTTTCCACTAGGTTCTGATTTTATATTATTTTCTGATTTTAGCAGAAAATATTTTCCTATCTTTTCACAAAGTAATCCTGACCAAGTGTTTTTGTAATAGTTTCCTTTACTTCTTTAACTTCCCACACACTCAATGGAGAATTCAAACTTTATAACTTTTAGAGGGTTTTTGTTTGTTTTGTTTTGTTTTTCTTGAAGACTGAACCTCCTTGAATATCTATGTTCCATTTGTAATTGCTGTTCTTTGGCATTTTTATCTCTATAACATTTGATTTCATCTCTAATGGGTGTAGCTCAAAAATCCTCCCTCTCTCTGAGGAACACAAAATAATTTATAAGCATTCATTAGCTTCATAACATACCAATGAAATAACTAACAGCAATGGTGGAAAGTGCAAGTGCACTGCATGTTGAGAAAGTTGAATGTAGAAACACCAAAATTCCACAGACAAGTCCAGCCTTGTTCTATATAGATTCTTCTACCACACATAGTAGAAGACCATAATATCTCAACATCTTCAACAGTGTAGTAGGCAATATGACTAAGATGTGACATTTGACTTTATTTTCTCTTTCTTTCATCTTCTGCCTCAGCACTAAGGCATTTTGATTTTCATTTGTAGTATTTCATGTCTCTTTTTTCCTACTTATTGGAATGAACAAGCCATAGAGAATGACATCTGCCACCTGTGCAAATGAGAGGTTAGTGAGCATGTTAGGTCAGTTCCAGGGTCCACTGGGCTTCACTATCTTCTTAGACCACTATCCTTCAGAAAAAACAGAGGTATTGCAGCAATAAAACACCTGCTGTTTGAGGACATTCTCCTAACTTTGACTGACAGATAGAAAACGGAGATTAAATCCTTGATGTGTTTCTTATGCAGAAGCCCTAGAATCTTTCCAGACTGCAAATAGAAGAAAGCCTTACAACCTGAAGGTATGCCTTTCATAATAAGCATTGGCATTATGCCAAAGTTCCTCATATGATTCCATATTCATTTGTTGACAAGATTGCTCATATCTTTATACCTTACTACAGGAAGAAATCAAGCTTTCATCCATTATGGTGTGATGATGAAGGGAGATATGGAGATGAATAACAACACCAGTAACTTATGGTATCATCTATTTATTGCATCTGATTCCAGTAATACCTTCAGGAAAACAACTTCATGAGTTGACCAGTGGCCCACCTGGCTCTGTTAGGTTCTGTCATTTGGTGGCTGATTAGGTGCAGACCTAATCCATTTGATTTTCTTTTCATAAGGCAAGCAGAAGGGATGAAAGGATGCAGAGCAGCTATCAGGCTAGACAGTTTGAGAAATGCTTAGGAGTTGCCATTCAAAGTTTGCTTCCTACATCTGGCATTTGAGAGTTTACAGCTAGTAAAGCCCCACTGAAGGGAAGGGGCAGACAAACTTTTGGGAGGCTGATGCGTCCTTGGAACATTTTTGTAGAGCTGAACTTGCGAAGCCCAGGTCTGCATTCAGCCTCGTGTGTCCCTCTCATGCTGCAACTTTTCAGTGCTGTTTGTATCACCTCAAAAAGCTCTACCTTGAAGCTGTAATAAGAAATCATTGTACCTGGTGGCCAAAGGTAGCCACCATGGGTTTTCACAAGGGACTCTTGAAATTTCTGATGATGCTTCTAGTAAACGGAGAACCAGAGTGAAAGCTGGATGCTCTTGAAGGTGTGGTGAAGGCTTTTAGGCATCTGATTTCTTAAACAGAGATAATTATACTGACTCTAAGAGTCAGAGATCTGTTAGAGATAGAATGAACTACCGTTATATGAATAAGCAGATGTGATTATAATTGGAGAATGTTCTTTGCCCGTGTATGGGACTATAAAAACACCATTGGTGTTCAATGTGTTGCTGTTATCTTTTCTGCTCTGCCATGGACTTTCTTTTTGACCCTAATTGTCAGGATGGAGTAAAGGGCTTTTAGCCTCCTGCTTCTCTCCTGATTTTTGGATTTCTTTGTGTAGTGAAATAAATGAGTCCTTCTATACTTTTTCTCCTTGACTTATAAGAAACATGATGATGTACCCAGACAGCTTTTGTTTGCTTCTTCTTGTTTTGCATATCACAGGAGCATCACGAAGAACACTCTGTGATTAGACAGAAGAGCTGAAGAGCTCCAAGGGGGGCAAAGTAAGATAAAAAAACCTCTAAGTGCAGGAAGAAACATCTCAAAATAACCTTCCTGTAGCTAAAAAATCAAAGTCTGAGATAAGTTAATTTGAAAAGGCAGATGGTATTTTTTGTGTACATTCAAAAAGCAATAACTCCAAGTGTGCTTTCAAGGTGAAATTTCAAAAAGCATCTGCCTGATGCAGGGCCACAACCCTAACTGGGATCTGAGTATTTTTATAATATTATGCCAAAATTACTTTAGATTAAAAATATGTTGTAGACCTATGGAACAGTATTTAAAATATGGCCACTTTTGTGCCCATAGTCCACATCTGCAAGTAATTATGGGTGCAAATGTGGATATGTCAACATCTACATACATTAATGTACCTGTTAATCTGATAGTTAAATGTGTATTACCAAATAACATACTGTGGAAAATTGTGGCCACAGTCATTTGTGGGCATAAGAAGGAAAGCTGTGTCAAGATTTCTAGCATTGATCTAGAATTCTAGCATTGATCTTTTTATCATACAAGAATGGAAATCACATTAATATTAAAGACAAATATACATATTTTAAGGAGACATTAATGCCTGTCTTTATTCATATTTTAGTGAGAATTCTATTTCCACCTATGTTTAGCTCATCAGTCCTCTTTTTTTTTAGCAAAAAATAAATGAGGCACATGAACTTTTATGAACAGAATTGTCAGTAGCTAGTTTTTAAATACTTCTTAGTGTAAGAGGATAGGCAACGACCTTCCTGATTTTTGGAAATGGTCATTAAAATTATACACAGACAAAATTTAAATCCAAAAATATAATAATCAACCCCTCTACACAAAAACTTACAGAATGAAAATGTCCGACTGGTATATCTACTGCCCAGTCTAAGGGGAGGGATTTAACTTTTCTTTTTGTGTCACAGATATATTGGTTAGTTACTATCCTGAAGTGAGAAAAAGTCCTGACTAGATTGTCATCAAAACTGTTGCCTTACACTGAAAAAATATATGGTTTTCATGCACTAGCGTTCTAATAAGATTATTTTGCTGTGTTGAGTGACAGCCATTCTAATTACAAGCTACTTGCTCTCAGCTGGCTTTGTAGCTTTTAGGGTGGAGTTTTTCATTTCAGATGTCTGGCATGCACATGAAGATTTTCCTGGAAAACTTCAGCCATCTTTTTGACTATGATTAAGAGCCTATATTGTTTTGCTGATTACTAAAGTGTTAACTACCAGCTACTCTGCTAAGGTCTGGCATGTTCAAAGTCTGGCTCAAGAACCTGCTGGTTGAGAAAAGTTTAGCCAAAGTGCTGAAGAGGTGCTTAATGGTATCCTTATGAAAATCTTATCAAACTGGTTGTAAACCTCTGAAAATCATCGTTTGCTTGTGCCAAGAAGTTTGTCACAGCCTGGAAGTGAGCTCCTTTTAATAGCACTTCTACACCCCTAAAGAGCTCCTTAGAGGTCTTGTAATCTGCAGCTAAGAGGACTTCTCTGATAGGTTTCTTCCACTGAAGTCTGCAGGAGGATATGAATTTTTCCCAGTAATCACACATCAAGGAAACAGATTTTCTTCTTTGCCTCTTGCCACCTTCTTGAGTTCAGCACTGTCCATACTTTGGCATTTCTGGCTTTTCCATTGTTTATGTAGACACACACAACCCCCCTCCAAGGCATTACATATGAAGATAGCACATTAAAAGAACATTAGTCTGAATTCTTGCCTCCACCAACTCTTTGTGTAAGCACTGTAATGCAGGCTTTAATTACCCGTATAGATTCACCATTCTGTTCCCCCTAACCCCACCCTGGCCCTGCCAGTGTCCTTACCTCACTCATAACCCGGGATGGGGCTCAGTCAAGTTGCTATAATGAATGGAGCTGTATTGTAAACAAAAGTTTCACAGGCCTCTTCCCACATTTGTTGCAGAAGTTCAAGGTGTGTTATCAAAACAAAAACACTGTGGGATTAAAAAAAAAAAAGAAAAAAAACCAAACCAAAGCAAAATAAAAAAACAACAAAACAAAACATGGTTGCCCAAGAAGACAGGTTCTGCTACAGTCTTTGACACTGTGGGTATGTTTACACCGAAGTGTTTAATGCAGGGATAACTGAGCAGTTCAGGTATCAGGAACAATTCTGCAGCAGCACAAGGCAATTCAGTCTTCTCAGTTAATTGCAGGTCTAGCTGAAGCTTCTCTACACTAGCTCGAGTAGACTACAGCTCACAATATAGAAAGTATCCAGAGGTTTTCTGTGTTGCTTGGTTGCATACATCAGATTTTTCTAGGATGGTCAGTCAGAAATCTTACTTTACATATTCCCTAACTCAATGATGTGGGTTCAGCACACATATTGGTAAGAGAACTGATGGGAGCCAGGAACTGGAGTTTTTTTAAATGCTCATTGATCAGCATGTGAACTAAATATATTACTTTTCAGAAATATATTAAACTGAGAATCTTTACAGATAATTTCTTATACAAAAACAAGGTGTTTCTGTGTCTTTCAATAGACTTTCAAGGTCATCCTTAGACTTAAAAGTAGCAGAATAGCAATCATAGTTTACTTCACATCTATGCAACAAAGTAATACTATTTAGAGGGGTACCACAGAAAACAAATAAACAAATAAAATACCTGGACTTAATAAGAGACTTAAATATGTAAAAAATGAGGAATGGGACCCTGAAATCAAGATTAAGTGAAAATACAGTTGTTACCCTATACACAGTGGGAAACTTTGAGACAGATTCTGTTTTCTCTGTAACCTGACGCTGTAATCAGGCTACACTATCAAGAGCTATTTAAATACTTCCTGAAGACTGCATGTTGGACTTTAAGATGTTGTTGGGGTTTTGGGGTTGGGTTTTTTGTTTTTATTTCCTTTTTAACGTGGATACTTCTAAAATGCAATCAAGAGCATCTGCATGATGGAAACTAGAAGTTGTTGCTTCTTATTTTTCTAGCAGAGATGATTTTCATTTAGATCCTATTTCCTCTTAAGTTTTAGCAGCTTGCAATGTATTTGGGGATATTTGTCAAACTGCTCAGAGACCTTGCTGCTCTCCATACTGAAACTATGAAATATCTCCTATGTTTGTCTAGGAAGGAAAAGTCAATACTTACATACAAACTGTTCTAACTGAGGTCATGCTTTCTCCACCTCTAGACATCATTGGTAATCTCTGCCTTTTATAATACTGCTATGATTTCTGTACACTCAGCTCTAAGGAAAGAGCTTTGCACTCAGTTACACAAAATAGGCCAAACTTCCAGACAACTTTCATTACAGTATCTTAGATTGTTTGGGCTGGTGTGTATGATCTTTTTCCTCTGGGAGAGCTTTGCTTAGTAAACTAATGGCAAATCTGGAATAAAAACATGACTGATGTGGTTCCTTAATGCCCAGCTTGCTAAGCAAATGCTGTTGAAGCCAGTCCCCTGTAAACAAGCTAAACTTCTTATTCCACTAGAAATATATTTTACTAAGAATCTTTGTAGATTATTCTTTATGCAAAAAAATAGTGTCTCAAGTGATGGTTTTGAGCAGAATAAAATGAACATTTAATAAATGAAAACATGCTGAATCAGTGATTGCCCTTATAGTTCTACTTCTTAAATATTAATACTCTTTTCTAACTCTTTGTACATAAATAATCTTTTAAGACAGTAACAACGACGTATAGACAATCCACATCAAATGAATGTGAACTTTTGATGTAATTATCAAAGGTCTGCTGGATTCAGTTTATTTTTAATTAGTATTGGATTCTAACCAACAAATTCAGGTCTCACATGGATTTTTAAAATCCAGACATGATGCCCCACAAAGGATTTTGTCTTAATTTGGACCATTATCAATGTACTGGTTATCCATAAATTTTTGTTGCAGTTCAGATTTTGAAAACTAACAAGCTGAGGATTTTCTTTAACATGCAGCAGAGAACTGATTGGCCTGTGCCTAATTGAATCTCCTGTGAAGACTTTTGGGTCTGGATTTTAACATTTTTTTCAATATTAGTTGTTGAAAAAATTCTTGAGCATATAAAAAAAGTATTTTAACATGAAATTATTTCTGATATATAAAACCCTAACCCAAGTAGATATGCAAAGCTCTCATGACTTTCACCCTCTTGGAGAGTTTAAGCATGGAGTTATTGACTTACAAATAAAATTAATAGTATTGCTACATACCCATTTACAACTTATTCCTATGTGATTTTACTCATTCCAGTCCTTTATTCCTGGAGAGTAACACATCCCATTTTGACAGGAAAAGAAACACGAAATTAATCAGACTAAGATTACCAGACCTACAGGGGCATTTGGATTTTGCTAAAAGATTATAAATCAACTTTTTTTTTTTTTTTTAATTATTTTATTTTATTATTCCTCTAGACCTTTAACCAAAGAGGAAATTGTAGCCAGGCAGTGCAGGGTGATTCATAGGCTCTGAAGCCAAGAGGGACTACATTCAATCTCTTGTCATTTTTATTTCCCCCTGTGAGGACTTTAGAAAGAGGGAGGCTGATGCCCCAGTGATGGCAGCTGTGCCCTCAGGGTGGCTACAGCCCTCTTGTCTACCCTAGCCATTGTGGACCCAATGACCAGAGGATAGCCACAGGAAGGGAGAAAGATGGTTTTCTGAGTGGCTATGGTCAGTAACCTGAAAGACAGATAATAGGCTCGAAGATGACTGACAAGTGTAGGTGACAGCAGAAGCCAGATTTCAGCAATGCCCACCTCCCTGTCTCACTGCCCCCTCTCTAGTCTCCTCTCACAGAAGCTGCCCTGGCCCCACATATCTTCCTATGGGCTGCAAATCCTACTCTCAGCCTTATTCTTCTTCACTTCCTTCTCCTGGGCTTTCTCTGACACTGTCTTCACACCCATACAACCTTATCTCACTTTCCCTTTGTGAAAGATGAGATTTCTCCTGGCATCCATCTGGGATTTTTTTCATGCATCCAAAGAAATGGAGGTTTTTTTGTCTGTGGCCATGGGCTGGCAACTCTGCTCTGCAATACACTTGGGTTTCCTGTTCATGGTACTGGGCCACATTCATCCTCCTGCACTGAATACAAGTCATCTGTCCAGGTGATTCATGCACTCCCTGAGTCCTGATTGCTGTTCACAGCACCCATGGTTCAGACTGTTTTCAAATAAGGGTTTTGAATAGTTTCAGACCAAGGGTCTTGCAGTGTCTTGTGTAATAATGGTCCCCAGTTAATGAATGCCTTTCCATTAATGCATACATTTTGAGACCTATCAGTCAAGTAGCTTTTAAATCAGGTAATGCATGCTTTATTAATTACATATAATGCAGGATTTTGAAACAGAGCTATGTGTAGTATGTCAAATGCCTTAGAGAAATTTAATTACACTCTAACAACACAGCTACTTTTATCAACCAGACCTGTAATTTTATGAAAAAAAAAAACCTCAGTAAGATAATTTGACAAGAACTACTTTCTGTGGAACTGTGCTGAATGATATTGCTTTATTTTTAGCGTGCAGTTCTCTGCTGATAGAGTGCTGAATTTGTCTGGCCTTTTTTTTCCTCCCCTGAGATTAGTATAGGGGATCTATCATTTCCTGGGCTATCTTCTTTAAATGCTACAATTACTTTGTCAAGTCAGCAGTTATGTGAAATATCCTTTCTTTCCCAAGACTCAATAAAGTAAATTAACTCCAGTGGTCCAGAGAGCTTCTTGGCTAATTCTTTTCAATTTCTCAGGTGAGAATTATGAGGGTTTCAAGGTCTGAATTATTTTGTCTTAGTAGAAGATATTAACTATTCAGATGGGCTAATTGTTGGGTTTAGTTCTCTTTAATCTTTTATTTCAGTTACTAGGAATTTTTTTAAATTAACAGGCTGGCCAATATTGCCATTCATTTATTTCTGAAAGGAAGAAATTCAAATATCAAGACCTCAGTGGTAACCCAAGGCAGATATGTGGGGATACTCAGGTCTTTTTCTGTGTATCTGAGTGTGTGGGGAACCCTCAGCATCAGGCCAGAACCGTAGGTGAGCACACAAGTGCATGAACTTCAGCTGAGAGTGCATCTCATGCTGAGCCCGTTAGGTAACTGGGTGATTTACCTTTGGTAAGCATACCAGGAGACTCCTGAGGGAGTGATTTAATGAAAAGGATGATGAATTTGCATGTATACAGTTCTCTACCTGACTCTTCCTCTAGAAACATTTTTCCGTCTGCCTTTTTCTCATCATTCCAACCTGTCATGACACCAGATCACATCATAACAGTGCTGTAATGTCATGCAATATGGGCTTAACATGAACTGTGGATCTTTCAAAAGCAAGGTTGCTTTGGTGACATGCCTGGAAAAAGTATTGCTTGTGATGAGCATCAAAGTACTTCTAAAGAATTTCCTGCCCTAAATGATACCACAGCTTTGCTTGTAACTGGTGGTTTACCAAGCATGGCAACAGGTGTGGATAACTTGTTGCTTTGTTGTTTGTTTGTTTTCATCTGAGATTTTCAGATACTCAGAGGATGTTCTTATCCTCCTGATCTTTGAAAGCTCTTGAAAATGTGCACCCTAGAGACTGAAAACCTAGAGGCAAACACACAAGTTTTGCTGTTTTTCCTTTTCTTTCCATCACCAGCCCCAGTCATAGGCAAGGTAATGTGCAGCACAGACCTGTGCTGTGAAACAAAGTAACAATTCTTAGTAATAAGGGGTTGGAAGAATCATAAAATAACAGAATGTTAGGGGTTGGAAGGGATCTCAAGAGATCATCGAGCCCAGCCCCTCTCCAAGAACAGGATCCCCTAATGTGGGTCACATAGGAACACACCCAGGTGGGTTTTGAATGTCTCCAGAGAAGGATGCTCCACAACCTCACTGGAAAGACTGATCCAGTGGTCTTTCACCCTCACAGTGTAAAAGCTGTTTCATATGTTTACACAAAGAATTGTATACAGATAAATACTCATTACTTATAAAGAAAAATCTAACAAGATCATAAATGTAATTATTTTATTTGCAGAATTATTAAAATCAGAGATGAAGCTGTTATTTATAGGTCAACCTGAATGACAGAATAAAAAAAAATTGCTGTGTAAGTGTTAATGAAATGGTGAACTCTTTCGTGTTGTTCATTCAGTATTTTAAGGAGATAAATTTTAAACTGATAGTCATTATTCACAATTTTTGTTTTATTGCAACTTACCAGGGCTTAATTACAGTAACAGCATCAATAAAATCCAGACATTGGTACATAGACCTCTCGCCATTGCTCTACAGCACATACTACTATAAAAATGCAGTGTAAACCCAAATAAAATCATGGAACATTCATGTTAAAATGTGAGCTAGTTAACCTACACCATGAGCACCATTTGGAAAAAATGTGGCTCCAATTTTCTCAATCAATATTCTCTACCACGCAGGTGGCAGTTGTTTTCTTTGTTTAACCATGTCTTTGCCCACAGCTCAAAAGTCAATATTCTGTTGTCAGATGCTGGCTTGCGTGTGAAGAATAGGTAGGGAACTTAACTAGGAAGCTTTGTGAATAGGGAATTGAATTTGCATCTCATTCAGTAAGCACACATGTTTACATGACCTTTAAAAAAGGGAATTAAAACAGTTTGATCATGAGCTCTAGGCAATCTGTCTTGCAGAGGTGACTGAATCAAGAGGCTCAGGTACTTCTTACAAGAGAGCTGAACTGGAAGAGAATAATTTTCATTTAAACATAATTTCATATCAAATTCATAGCTATATTAGCACTAGGAAATTAATATTGAAGCACTAAAAATGACTGCTCAGAAGCTTCTAGACTAGCAGAACAAGGTTTCAGGCTCTCGTTTCAGGTGGAATCCTCCCTGCTACCAAACAGATCAGGAAGAGTATTGTGGAGATTTGGTGTCAGAAGACAACAAAAATTAGTTGTTTTGTCACCAGAAAGAAACATCATTGGAAAAGGCAGACTGTACCATGAACAAAATACAAAACATTACTTAATGGTATCCTTGCTCAGTGATATTTGAGCAAATAGGTACTGTCTCCTGAGATATTGTAATATGAAACTCTCAGAGGAACAAAAATCATTGTTTAATTTATGTAGGAACATTTAATTTCTAGGTTCCTTTAATGCTAAACTTTCATTAGATAACAGTTATACAAAACACAATTTGGATTATATGGCCTGTTCCATGCCTAAGAGCCAGGCATCTCTGGCTCTTCATTCAAACACTGCCTGTCTCTTGGGATCTAAAGGATTGGGTTTTGAAATGCACAGAACAAAAAAACATACAAACTTTTCAAAAGGGAGAAGGATACTACAGTTTCTTATTTACTTTCACAGTGTTCTACAATCTGCTTTCCAGAAGCATGTAAAGCTTCGGTTCTCCTCAGCCCATGTGGGTGTAGTAGGTGTGTGTCTCAGTATGTCCTTGCATTTCCAGGCAGGGTGATGTGTTACTCACCAAGGAGAAAGGGAGGGAGGTAAAAACAGGGTGTCTTCACAGGCAGTGCCAGAAAGTTATTCTGCCTGTGTTTCAAACTGCCTAGAAGCTTTGTGTGTGTGAGTTGCTGTGGTCACTGTGGTGCTAAACCCACCCAATAATAGACACTTTCTGCTCCTTGGTCAAGCCTTGGACTTAACTACCTTCTAGCACAACTCTTTAGTCTTGCTTGACAGGCAGAACTGCTCACTGCTACCTACAAATGTAGTTACCAAGTCATGAAATGTAGTTCTATGGGGCAGTTTGATATTGGTACTAAGACTGCCTATTTCACACCTGTGATAAACAAAATGTTAACAAGCAAATATTCCTACCCTACATCCACTAAGATGTCACATGATAATAAGCACAAAGGAGTTGAACAGGAATGCAGGCTTTCATCTTCTTTTAATGCCTCATTAATACTGGTTATAAGTGCTTAATGCCTGATTACAACTTATACAAGTTATAACTTATACATCTTATACAAGGCCCCCAAATGAGTGTCAACACATGTTTCTCTTGTTCCATAGGTTAACCTGGTTTATGGACTGTTCCATAATGCAAGGCAGATACATCAAGGTGATCTCTCTCAGCCCTGCTCCTGAGGGTTTCCTAGCTTTCCTTCTTCAGTTGGGCAAGTTTTGTACAGTACAACATTCCATGTCCAGATCAAAGAACAGGCTTTCTGGCTGTCTGATGGGACAAATAAGGGACATCAGAGACAGTGAATAGTGATATGAGATAGATATTTAATTATGGTAATTTCACATGGGTTGTGGACAATTTTTAACAAATATTTTTCCAATTCATGCCAACAACAGATGAAAAGATCCTTTTTGTTTTCATTTGTCTGAACATTATCTGTAAAATGTTCTGCAAGTTTTACTATTTTATTTATTTTTCCTAATCCTGTCAATAATAGCTGCATGTGATCTTTCTTTCTTGAATATGTATCTCCTTTCTGTGTTACAATTCTGAAGAAAAAATAGTTTGCAAAAATGTTGCATGTATATGTAGTTTGCAATTTTGATGAAGCCAGGCAAAGACTGAGGACTGATTATGCCTTTATTAAGTCTGCTAGGTTGTGGAAATCAAATGGTCTTAGCACCTGGATTTTAATGCAGCCTAGGTAATGATATGGATGTTACTACCAGACTGCATACAGCCCTGTAGTGGAAAAGCACAGTGGAAAAATACTGCAGACATCCCTGTTTCTCCATTATTTTCCTATAGTGCATCAGAGCTGAGAGGTCTAATAAGCACTCAACACCATTTTAGTTCTCAATATATGGTTTATGGACTATAATAAATGTTCTGTTTAGTGTTTCTGTATTCTTTTATGGAAAATGATGATGGTTTTGTGGGAAAAAAACATGTTCATGGTTGTATCAGGGCAGATGGAGTCTTCTTAAGGGTCAAGATAAAAGAGAAAAAGAAAATGTGAAGGCCTCAGCCACTGCTCCAGCTGTTTTTCAGAATTTAAACGTTTACATTCTGGATACAAATTTGAAAATTTCTACCAATAATTTCAGTGGCTCTTCTTTTTCCTTTACATATCTTGCATTTTTACGAAAATTGCCCTTTTCAAACTGGTCTACAACACCATACAGAACATCTGCACATCAGTACTTCACTGGTTCCCTTATTATTTGCACCTGCTAACTTCTCTAATAGGAGCCCCTGCAATTTGTTTCATCACAGTTACTTTTCAGTGTAGTGGTCCTCAACAGAGATTTAAAAGTCTGGATGCATTTTAAAACTTTTCTCATTAGCAAAGGGAGTATATCCAAGGGATAGGTTTCAATCCAGGCCTCCAGCAGACAGCATGGCTGATAGAACATATGCAAGTCCTTTGACATAGATATAAAACTTATAAAGCATGCACAAGAACACACAGACATAATGCAATCTGCATGACTGGGACAAGCAGAATTCTGAAAATGAAAATATTTGCTACCTTTTTAGCTTTATTTGATTTTTTTTTCTTCTATTAAATACTTCACATTCCTGACCTTTTACAGAAAAAATTCATCATGTAAAATGATCTGAAATGGATTTTTTCACTTTGTCACAAGCACATGTTCCTTCTGTACATACTCAGGGGTTATTTGCTTTGGGTGAATCAGTAAGCCCCACTAGCAGGATCACAGCCTTTCATAAAAAGAAATGTATTAGAAATTATTGTAATGACAGTGGTGTCCAAATATTTGTTGCTGTTGTTGGATTGTGTAAATAGTTTCATTTACAACTTTGCGGTGTTCAAGGACCTTAACAAATTTTTCTCCTCACAGCTGGTTTATTAAACTCTCTGAAATTCTGCAGAAAATGTTTTAGTCTACATGCTCTGCTGTGGATCTCATCCTGCTGAGGCAAACAGACAGTCACACATTCAGTCTCCTCCCTTCCTTTCTCTGACAGACCGTTGCTCAACACTAGTCCTCAGTCTTTTTCTCCAAGACCTTTTTCAGCCAGCCAGAATGCTCCACCAAGAAAGAAGAATGAGCGATTCCCAAAACTTGGCTCATACTTTTCCTACCCATTTATTTCTCCACAGTCACAAGGAGGTTTACCTCTAACTTTTAGGGTTTGCAGGTATTCCCAACTCTGCAAGAAAGGAAATTTCTCTACCACTATGCCCCCTGCAAGGGCAAGATATCTTCTCTACCACATCTGGGAAGAGCCATGCTTTCTAAACAGCAGCAAATTTCTTGTAAACAGTCACTGAATACCAGGTGGTGAGTTTTCCCTGACAGTTTCCCACACAGGAATATGCAGCTAAGGGTCTTGAATACATTTCCATCTCCTGCTTTGTTGGATTTTCATTTATGGTGTAACAAAACCTGGCAGAAATCCTGAGCAAGCTTCCAATCACTTGAACTGAGTCTTTCCTTGGTCTGATTTGCTATAAGGTCTGATGTAGCATGTTCAGCTTTTTCCCTCGAGCTATTTAATCTTGGAGAACCACTTGATGTTTCTCTGATTCAGAGATGATAAAACCCAATCCATCTATCAAAATGAGTCAGCAGACTGGGTCTGCTCACACCCTTCTCCCCACACACAAACACAGTTTTAAAACACCAACAAGCTACATGTCAAACATACGTGCAGAACAGCTATGATAAGTTAGAACAATCATTAATTTATTCACAGTACAATTCAAGTACATCTTGTACATGGGTTTCCAAAATTATTTTAATAACAATCATCTTCGACTACACAGTTGAAGGTAGTTGGATCACCTCCTGAAGGCACGTTCCCACAGTAATATCCATGGCACATCCATTAAAGACAGTGCTGTTAGTTCTCATTAGCTAGGACAAACAAGGCAGTGAGTCACAATCTCCCTGCATAAAGGATCCCATTGTTTTAAACTGATAAAGCAGAGATTCTGCTCTGTGCTGGTGTAAACCTGACACTGATTGAAGTTTTCTGGGATGTTATAAAGGCAGCCTTTGAATGGAAGTGGACCTGAGGTGCTAGGGAGGGAAATCTCTTACAACAATACAGCTCGTATCTTTTCCAACAAAAGTGACTTGGCTTCTCTCATTGTTGGAAGAACTGTTTGCTTTGCTGCAAGTATTTTTCCAAACTCCACCAAGAAAATTAGGCTAGAATGAAATGCATTGTACCAAATGTTTCCAAGGTGTACCCATTAAAATAAGTCATATGTTTACACACTTTTCATTTAATAACCTATTTTTGGTAGGTGGCAATTTCTCCAAAGTATGCTGAAGTCTGTCTAACTGTACTATGAGAAAGTAGTCTTCCTCTTATGCTTTGGCTCTTGTTTTGTTGTTAGGTTTTGTAAAATCTTAGCACAAATGGTGAAAGCCAAATACAGAAATATTTTTACCTGCACTTTGCCAGTAACATCAAAAAAGGTGCTATTATCTCAACAGCAATTTGGACTGGTTATCAAATGATAATCTTGGAATAAGTGAGTATGATTTGTGATGGTACTTATCTTTTGTAGGTGTGGTTGGCATTTATTAAAATGCCTTTTTTTTTTTCCTGCTGGATAGCATGCCAAAGACTCCAGGCAATAAGTAATTATTCCGTGTAAAATATTTATTCTCTGCCAGTCATGTGTCTTTCTCAAAGATCTGACTTTGCTGCAACAATTTAAAACCATGTAAAAGCTTAAGCAGGGGGCCAGAATGAAATCTGATGTAAGCAACTCAAACAGAAATATCTGTGCGTGTGCTCAGTATTTCTTATGAGTAGAGATCAATTGCTATGATTTCCTTTATTTATTTGGAACTTTAGTATTACATTATCCAAGACTAGGCATCTACTCATATTCCAGCCATAACACCCGTGACCCAACAAGGATAAAGATTTTTCTATTGTAAAACTGCAAAATTAAACTCCTTTTCCTTTTCATTCCATTACACGTTGCAGTTTAGTCTCCTCCTGAAATAGTTTTTGTGTGTGAAGGGAAACTTCCAGAATACATGCACAATATAAAATCAGATCGACCGCAGCAGTTCCTAGCAGATGCTTTGCTTCTGAGCCATAATATGGCCCTGAGCTCCTGGGCAGCCACAATGGCTCATTCCACACAGGAATGTGTACTCTGTGCCATCATGTACCAGAAAGTCTAAACTGAACACGTTGGAATCAATCGTACTAGTCTGAACTTGCCCTAATTTATTTAAAACTTTATTTTCTGAAATCTAGTACTAAGAATTGAACTCATAACCTAAGACCTACTTCACCCTTTCAAAGTCATTGCAAGACACACAATCAGCAGAGCAAATAGGGTAATAAATGCACATGTACCGTCGGTATAATCTGCACTCTAAAAGAAAAAAAATCACTTCGTTATCTACATATCTACATCATTTACATCTGCTCCTGACTCTGACTTCAACAAGCAGATTCAAAGCTGGATTTCTTTCCCCTGATTCCTTGAGAGAGTGTGTAGCCAGCTGCTGCTTCATTGGTGCCTGCCTTCAGGACTAGCAGGTGGTTGCACTTCTGAGAGGTTTCAGGGCACGTCTACCTCTTGGGAAATGTTGGAGGGCACAAGCCTCTCCCCAGGTACAATGAAAAATCAAAGAAAGAAGCTTCATAAGGTGAAATAAACTTCTGAAAGAGACAAAACTACAAAGTAAACCATAGCTGCAGTAGCAGCAGACATTATGGTTCACTGTTGTATCCCTTCAGTATTCTCAATACTGAAGTTATTCTCAATAAATAAGGGTATCTAAAGTCCCTTTCTATTTAATTAAATTTTGCATTAGGGAGCAGCTTTCTGTTAATGTTAGTGTGACTCCGGCTACTTACAAGTAGTACCTCTGACATATTCCAGTGTGATAGGTAATACAGACTCTTGGACATAACTTTAATGGTTTTTTTGTCTCCTCTCTGATTGCTGTGAAGGGACATTGACTAACAATGCAATCTCTATATAATTAGAAGTCAACCCCTGTCCTTATTGCACAGCTAATCTCTTGCTAAACCTTTAATATGTTATTGCATCTCAGCATAGTCTTTCTTCCAATGCTGAAAAACACTCTGCAAAAGCAATTCCCATTCATGAGAGTATATCGATACAAATTATTTACAAAATCCTTCTGCATTGTAAACAAAAATAACTTATTAGAAATTTCACCTTTAACTTTTTCACTTTCTTAAATATCAGTTAACGTTTTTGGAGAGAGATGAGCTAAAATACAGATGAGCAGTCATACAGTAAATTTGGCCATTCTTGGACCTTTTGTAAGACTCATCTTCAGATATTTTGCTAGATTGCCAGTATTAAGTGCTTCACAAGTTGGTAAAAGTCAGGGTAAGGGTAAACACATGGCATTTGCTCTCTGTACTCATCAAACAGAGAAGAGATATCTGTGAAAGAATAATTACAGTACCTAGTAGAGTTGTAAAAAATGCTGTTGTTGAAGTCTCTTGATATTCCTGACATTAATATAAATGCCAAATGATTCTAGCAAGACATAGGAAGGGAATGGTTAGTGGAAATAGGAAGTGGAAAGGTTTAACGATATCAAGTTAGTTGAATGTGGTGTGAAACTCTATAGCCACTGGGGTCTGAAGGTCATGGCCACCTACAGAAAGCAGTAAAGGTTTTCCTCACACACACAAAAAAATTTTTTTTTAAAAATAGTGCTGATCTCTCTAATATCAAAGACACAAACAACCTTCTACTTTTTAAGATCTTGGTCAGAAAATCCTCAAAATAATAACAGCTGAAGAAGTTACAGGATACAGCATGCTCCAAACTTCAGAGCACTCTGAAACAGAACCACAGGATAACAACTGTGCTTGTTTGTTTATCATACTCATGCATATCATACATAATACAAACACTCAGTTATTCTTTAAATCTGTCAAAAATCCAATATGTCTCCAAAGAAATTCCAGTAAAGACTAAACTAGAAAGTCAAGTTAGCAGAAAGGTTGGTGTAGAAATAGTAATATGGTATAAAAACATACTGGTATGGCTTACTTTCATAACCTGGCAGTTACATATTACACTGACCATCTTTTTAAATTGTTACTTGTCTTGTAGATTTCACTGATACGTGATTTCTGAAGTTAGGTTGATCATGTTTATCCACTGGCACAAAACTGATAAGATGTAAATTCTGAACAGAATCATATAATAGAATGGTTGGTAGAGACCTTAAAAATCCTCTAGTTCCAACCCCCTGAATGGACAGGGACACCTCTCACTAGACCAGGTTGCTCAAACCCCTCTCCCACCTGGCCTTGAACACTTCCAGGGAGGGGATATCTACAATTTCTCTGAGCAGCCTCTCAGTGTTTCACTACCCTCACACTAAAGAATTTCTTCCTAATATCCAACCCAAATCTACCCTCCTCCATTTTAATACCATTTCCTCTCACCGTATCATGATAGGCCCTTGAAAACGGCTCCTGCCCAGCTTTTCTGTAGGCCCCCTTTCAAGTACTGGAAGGTGACATTGACTAACAATGCAATTAGAAGCCAGTCCTTGTCCTTACTGCATTGCTAATTTGTCTCCTTGGAGCCTTCTATTCTTCATACTGAACAACCCCAGTTCTCTCAGCCTGTCTTCATAAAAGAGGTGTTCTGGTCCTCTGATCATCTTTGTGACCCTCCTCTGGACTCAATTCAAAAGCTCCATGTCCTTCCTTTGTTGGGGGCTCCAGAACTGGACACATTACTCCAGGTGGGGTCTCACAAGAGTAGAGTAGTAGGGGAAAATCGCCTCCCTTGACCTGCTGGCCATACTTCTTTTAATGCAGCTCAGGATACACTTGGTTTTCTGGACTGCAAGCACACATTGGCGACTCACGTCGAGTATCTCATCAACCTACACTCCCAAATCCTTTCCCTCAGGGATGTTCTCAATCCCTGCCCAGACTGTATTTGTGTTTGGGATTGCCCAGATGCATGTGCAGGACCTTGATCTTGGCTTTTTTGTACTTCATGAGATTGGCATGGGCCCACCTCTCAAGACTGACAAGGTTGCTCTGGATGGCACTCCTTCCCTCCAGTGAATTTTCTGAGGGTTCACTCAATTCCACTGCACATGTCACTGACAAAAATGTTAAACACCTCGTTAAACACCTCCACATTTTCCATATACCTTAGCAGAGCCTTCACAAAGATCTGCTCCATGATCTTGCCAGGTACAGAGGTGAGACTCACTGGCCTGCTGTTCCCCAGGTCTTTCTTTTTTTCTCTCTTTGAAAATGGGGGTTATGTTTCCCTTTTGCAGTCAGTGGTAAGTTCACAAAATTTTTTTAACTTTTCAAATATTAAGGAAATAGGCTTTGCAGCTTCATCCACCAGTTGTCTCAGGAGCCACACATGGATCTTATCAAGTCCTATGGGCTTGTGCACTCTCAGGTTCTTTAGATCGTCTTGAACCAGCTCTTCTCTCATAGTGGGAAGATATTGCTATTCCCTGTTCCTGCCTTTGCCCTCTTCAACTTGGGTGGTGTGGCCAGAAACCTTGCTGATAAAGACTGAGGCAAAAAAGTCATTGAGTGCATCAGGTTTCTCTGTATCCCAAGTAGCCAGGTCTCCTGTTTCCTTCTGGAGAGGGTCTACATTTTCCCTGGTCTTCCTTTTTATTACTGACATAGCTGTAGAAGCTTCTCTTGCTACCCTTGATGTCCCTGCCCAGACTTAATTCTATTTGGGCTTTATGTTTCCTAATTTGATCCCCACCTACTCGAAAAGCTTCCTTCTACTGCTCCAAGGCTACCTGTCCTTGCTTCTACTTCCTGTATTTTCTGTAGATTTTCTTCTTACAACTGTGTCCAGGAGCTCCTTGTTCATCCATGCAGGCCTCCTGACATTCTTGTCTGTCTTCCTTTTTTGGGGCATGCATTGTTCCTGGCCTTGGAGGAGGTGATCCTTGAATACTGACCATCTTTTTTGAGCTTCCCTTCAGGGCTTTATCCTATGGTACCCTAAAAAGAAGGGTTGCTCAAGATGTCAAAGTCTGCAATTCTGAAGTCCAAGGTAGTGAGCTTGCTTTGTACTCTCCTCTTTGCTCTACTTAGGATCTTGAATTCAACAATTTCATGGTCTTTGCATCCAAGGCTTCCCTTAAGTTTCATGTTGCCCATCAACACATCCTTGTTGGTCAGAACAAGGTCCAGCATAATAAATTTTCTTGTTGGTTTCTCTACCACTTGGAGAAGGAAGTTGACACCAATACATTCCAGGAACCTGCTGGATTTCTCATTCTTTTCTGTGTTGTCCTTTCAACAGACACCAGGGAGGCTGAAAACCCGCATAAGGACCAGGGCTTTTGAAGGTAATAAAAAAGCAATGAAGTTACTCCCACCAGTCTACAAAGGGCCTCGTTATCTCAGTCTTCCTGGTCAGGTGGCCTATAGCAGACCCCCACTGTGGTATCACTTGTCCCTGTTTTCCCTTTAATACTGACCAACGAGCAGTCTGTCTGACCCTCATCTATCCCCAGGCAGGTCATTGACGTAGAGGGCAACCCCTCCTCTTCTTCTCCCCAGCCTGTCCATCCTAAAGAGCTTGTACTCAACCATCCCCAAACTCCAGTCACAGAAATCATCTCATCACTGCTACTTATTTTGCATATAAGTAACACTGGCAACACGCAGCAAGACTTTGAAGGGCATAGAGGGAGTAGGAAACATAGTGAAAGAGAGGGATGGCAGGAGATCAGACTGCATCTGTGGTCTTAGAAGGATTGTATGTTAACGTCTTGCTAAACATGCAGTACTTACATGAATAAAATTATTTAATTCTTGAACTTACTGCTTCGATATTCCGGAACTGAACACTTTTAATCTGCTGCTGCATTGGAGACATCCAGTTTCCAACAACTTAAGCTACAGAACATAATGCAGCTTCAGATCCATTTTTCTACACGTGAACAGGCCTATGCTCGCTCAGGAACATGAAGAATCTCCTGGATTTGTTTTTACTAAGAAGACATCATGAATTTTTGTCAGTGTATGTGACTTAACCATCATGCAATTGTCCCTGTTGTGTGTTCCTGAAATGACACTTTCACAGATCATTCCATATCTGATTTGGCCAGGAACCCCATTATTATCTCTCATTTCTGATCGCTTGAATGTGGAAATGTTTCATGGCTCCAAACATTTTGAAAGGGATTACACACAAACACAAAATGCAATATTCCAAGTGGAAAGTTTCAGCCTGACTTTTAGAAGTGTTTGGCAAGGGACATTCAGTGAGTTAAAAGGGTTGGGAGTTCCAGACGGAAGGAACAGGGTATGCAAATATTCAATTAGCAGCAGTATGGGGGTGAGACTTCGGAAGAAACAGAACAATCTAGAGATGAATCTCTGGGAGAATTGGCAGGAATGTAGGTGACAAGGAAGTCTTATAAATCATGTCATGAAAAAAGCATGGAATGTTTGATAGCAAGGAACAAAATGTCATATAAAAACAGTGCAGTACATTACCCAATTAGAAGCAAATGCAATGAGAACATTTCAGGGTAATGCAGGGATCGGCTTACTTCTAGGCAAGAGTCCAGCTCACACATTTTAGAAAGGCTACCGTGGAAGGAAAGTGTATATAGGAAAGTAGGCGTGAAGATGATTAAAATAACCAGGCCTGCTCATGATTGCATGGGATGAAGACAGTATAATTAGCTTGGCTATAGGAGTGTCTTATCCTTGCGATATATGTAAACTGATAAGAGGCTAAACAAGTGGAGGCAGCCGAAAATTGAATGAGATGGAACGGAGACTTCAGAACAGCTCCCAGAAACTTGACTCATTGTGTTTCTGTAAGACATGTCCATTTGATCTGCAACATGGGAATCCTGAAGCAATTTATATTTGTGTAGTGACATTTGTCTACAAGCAGGACTTTCACAATGTCACTTTGTCTGTCCTCAGAGTCACTAAAGTATAGTTTGTACCAGATTATGATGGAGTATTCAGCAAAATTTTCTTGCAAAACCTTATTTTTCAGCCAACAGATAGGAAGGATGAAGGCAGTAAAACAGTGGTTAGAGGGTCAGAAAGATGTAAAGTATGCATGCAGATTCTACTCTCTGAACAGAGATAAAAACATTGATCCTCTAATTTTTAGAAAAGTTATAAGAAGCAGATATAATGAAACTTAATTTAATTTTTCTTTTTATCATCAATAATTCCATAGTGTAGTGTTGCAGCTTCATTTGGCTTTTCCAAATGAAATTTCACAACAGAAAGGAAAAAACTCCAAAGCTCAAGGTCGCCCCTGAAATTCTGATCTACTGAAGACTGGAAAGAATCTACAAATATTGAAAAAAGACCATTGCCAAGAGCTTGAGGAAGAGCTGAGGAAAGAATCATTTGGGACAACCTGAATTAACTTCTTTGTTTGTCTGACCGAGCAGCTGAATTAAGAAGTTGGTCTCAATAGGTAATTGATTTTGGTTCATATTTTCTATCTAAAATGAACAAAGAAAAGCCCCAAACACTACCAAACTACAAACAAACAAAAACACAAATAAAAAAGAAAACAAACAAACAAAACCAACAAAACTTAAAGCAAAAAAACCCAAAAAACACTGAAAAAAAACCCTAAAAAACCTAAAGCAAAACCAGAAGATTTTGTTTCACACTGCACAAAGCTTCGCATGTGATCTGGAATGCAAGTTTTACTATGATCTCTTGAAGTGATTAGTGAAACTAGATTTTCATAGGAAGTCAAGTAGGATATCAGCTGACTTTCTACACAATTTTCAAACCAGCTGAAGTACTCCAAAGAACGTTTCTGACTTACAAAAGCTATGGTAGCATGACCTTTCTTGTTTTTACTATGGTTCATAACAATGTCTTGAATTTATGTGAAGAATACTTTAAAATAGAAAGACCCCGATCAAACGTCACATTATGTCTAATAAAAATGCCTATGGAAAACAGTGTATTTGTCTTTAGTTTCAGTTAAAACTTCCTGTTAAAAGTAATCTATATTTTTAAAAGCTATTGTTTTCATGAAATCTTTGCAGTTCTTTGAAAAATTACCTCACAGAGGACAAAAGAGTAAGAAGAGACTGCTTTCATTTGGTTATTTTTTCTGTGAAATGCATATTTAATTATTTCTTTTCAGAAGGCTTGCATCCAATGTAACACCGACATACAAAGCTGACAAAATGAAGTATGTTTCCTCTCAGAGCAAGTCAGCAAGTCTTAAGGGCTCCTTTTATTTTATGTCCTGACACAGATACTGCTCATACTTTTTAAGACTGCATCAGTGAAAATGAAACTACAGGACCTATTTCTCTAAAACCTGTACCTTCGCTTTCTGGTTTTATAACTGAAGGACAGTATCCTTTCTTAGGACCAAAATGCAGGACAGTTACAACCAAGCTGTTCTCTTTGTTCCGGTAGCAACAATACCAGTATTTTTCAGTAATAATGAAGTGGACGAATGGATTAAAATCTTGGAAGCTCGGTGGGAAGTAGCGAAGATAATGTGAGTGATAAGAAAGGAATGTGAAAATGAAGCCACTTTTTAAATAAAGTGATGGTGGAAAATTTCTGAAAAACAGTGGAAAAACACCAGACCTTGGGGAAGGTCTTTGGGGGAGGGCCCTGGAAAAGGGCTAAGAATATAAATAGAACCTTCAGTTCAATAAACTTTTTTCTCAGCAAAGAAAACTACTGAGTCCATGAATCAATACGCCACAACTAGCAGCGTAAGATTGGTGTAGACATCCTTTTCAGAGCCCACTCGTCCACGATAGCAGCACTTTCCATTTTAATGTCACTTCTCATGAGATACCCAAGCATTATGAACTACAGTGATTTTCAATGCTTGTCAAGCTTCCTGACCATGAAAATCTAGTGGGACCTCTAAATATTAATGTTTCTCTCTCAGACAATTAGATTAATTTTTATCAAGGTTGCGTATCATCCTCCTCTTGTATTCTTTCTGGAAATGAAGCAAAGGGAGGTCAGGATCATTCCTTTGGGTTTTGTTTCAGAATTTTTATGGCAGCTACTGAATTACTTGGAGCTTTAAAGGAGTCAATTTGCCAAAGCTGAGAACAAATAAAGCCAAATCTATTGGGAGAAAGAATTTAAGCAGTAAAATATGAATCATTAGGAACTGTTAGAATTATTTTAATAGATGTCCAAAAGCCACAGTCAATAAAGGACAACTCCTCTCTTAAGACACCAACTTCAATTAGAAAGTAAATGACAGTTGTTCTTAAAAATAGACATGTATACAATATTTGTGTGTCTCTTTGTGTGTACATACACATAAACTGATCAGTACATGTAAGAACTAAAACAGGGTAAAGATAATTATTAGATAATTGATAAGAAAAGTAGAAGGACAAATATAAAATGGATATCCAGAAAAGTTAAAATACTCTATGATACACAAGTAATGCTACAGTGTGCTGAATGGAAAATATTGGTACATAGAGAAGGGAATGAGGCAATGATACCACAGACTTCACTGTCTCAATAAATTGGGTCTAAATTAAAAATATGAGGTTATATACAACCAAATATGAAGAGATCTGTCTCAGAATAAAGACCATTGGCTACAAAAGTTTGGGGGACAGTACAGAACCTACAACAAAGGAACCTAATTCTTGTTTTGATTTTGCCCTCTGTCATAATTAATAAAGTTATTAATTATAATAGTGGAAAATAATTTCTTTTCCTTATTACTATATTACTAAGATATCAAGCATTATTGTGGCTTGAAGTGTGTCCAAGCCTGGTACTCATAATTTAAAAGAGGTATTTATATATTGGAAAGAGTTATAAAAAGATCTATATGAAAGATTACAGGATGGAGAAATTGAGCAATACTGAAAGAACGAGAGTTCTCCTTCTTTAGCTGAAAAGTGAAAATGTTAATAGACAAAAAAGTTACAGTATATATATTTATAGATATGGTTGTGCACACATGATGGGTTAATTTTTTTAACCCTAGTTTCCATTCCATCTGCTCTTCGCCTTCCTTCAAAGAATGTATAGAATATACTATATTATGGTATGAATATTTACTCTAAGTCAGCTAGAGAAGTCAAGCTAAAGACAAACAGATTGGTTTCTTCCAACTTGAAACCTGCAGCTACAGCATGAGTTGTGCCTGGGCTTGAGAACTGTACTGGAAGAAAAGAGAACATCTTATCTGTAGTAGTAAATTGAAAATCCTTACCCCAGAGCTGAAGCTATTTACTGTCACCAGCTGTTTAATCAAAGAAATGGGCTGGCTCAGGAATTTGTATATCTACACTATGAAGAAGATCATGGAACTGATGAGGTTAAAATAACAATAATCATAATCCTAACCATAATTGTAATATTAAATAATTAAAAAAAAAAAAAAATTCAACAATTTCCCCCAGAAAAGTGTTCAGCATTAAAAAGCATGGGGTGGGAATGAACGATCAGTGTTAAGGGAGGACAGGATGCTGGCTATGCTGGTTACTTTCATGATCAGTCTAGAGGTAAAAAAACTTAATGTGGATGATCTATTCTCATCTTTTGAGAGATCCCCAGAAAATTCATATTAGCTTCCTGTAGCCACATCCTCCAAGCTGAAAACCCTAAGCTAAAATATTAGTACATCAATAACAGATCATTTTAACTTTTAAAAAAGATAGCTTTTAAAATTCTCATCTCTGTTCTTAAAACATGTGTTCTTTAAAGATCCTGAAGTCTCTGCTAAGACAAGTAGATAACAAAGGGGTGACTGGTGACAGCCAACATGGCTTCACTGAGGGCAAGTCCTGCCCAACTAATCTGGTGGCTTTTTACAGTGTAGTCACAGCCTTCGTGGGTAAAGGCAGAGCAACAGATGTCATCTACCTGGACCTGTACAAAGCATTTGACACTGTCCCTCACAACATTCTGACCTCTAAACTGGAACGATATGGATTCAATGGATGGACCACTCATAGGATAAGGAACTTGCTGGATGGTTACACCCAAAGAGTTGTGATCCAAATGGAGATGTGTGAGGAGTGGTGTTCCTCAAGGGTCAGTACTTGGAGAGTCAGTGCTGTTTAACATCT
This sequence comes from Heliangelus exortis, assembly GCF_036169615.1. Taxonomy (NCBI): domain Eukaryota; kingdom Metazoa; phylum Chordata; class Aves; order Apodiformes; family Trochilidae; genus Heliangelus; species Heliangelus exortis. The sequence goes on along the minus strand of NC_092423.1, from coordinate 136,135,984 downwards.
TTGTGGTGACACAGACAGTGGAATCAAATGCACCCTCAGCAAGTTTGTGACACCAAACTGTGTGGTGAAGTCAACACAGTGAGGGGAAGGGATGCCATCCAGAAGGACCCTGACAGGCTTGAGAATTGGGCTTGTTCAAACTGTATGAAGTTCAACAAGTTCAAGTGCAAGGTGCTGCACCTGGGCTGAGGCAACTCCATGAATAAACAGAGTTTGGGAGGAGAAATGATTGAGGGCAGCCCTGAGGAGAAGGACTTGGGGGGGTGGTGGACTAGGGGATCAACATGAGCAATCAACATGCACTTGCAGCTGACAGAGCCAGTCGTGTCCTGGGCTGAATCAGAAGTCCCTTCCAACCCCAGTCATTCTATGATACTATAATTGTATGAACATTTAAAATTCACAAACTTTCAAAATTACAATAAGCAGTTTCTAGTTCATTGAACTTCAAATACAAAGCCAAACACAAGATTTAAAATATTTATTCAATTGTTATTCAAATGTCATTACACTGTGATCAGCATTTTTTTCAATGCCAAGATAATCCTGCAAAACATTTCATTTTTCACAGGAAGAACATTTGAATAGAAAAGTGCTTCATAGGCAATTAATTTATCATTTCTGACTCCCCCAAAAAACGGTTATGCCATTTAAGTCAACTTTGATTACACCTTAAGTACCATATTCCATTAATATTAAAATATTGCAAACAGGGTACAAGTTAGAAAAAATGTTAGTAAGATACTTGAATTAAATTCTTCAGTAATTACTCAATGTACTGGCCTATATATAAATCTTTAATTTTATTTGACAACTTTTTCCATCTGGGCAGATGCTGTTTTTCATTTACACAGTAGAATATATTCCAAAAGTAAGTAACTTCGAAGGATATACTTCACACAAGGGATTTGTTGGTATAATCAGCTTGTGTGAAAGGGGTTTATAGATTCTCCACATAAGAAGAGAGTCTATTTGGATACTGATGTCTCAAGATAAAGTTACGTGACTGATTCTGTAACTTTTCTTGCAGTTAGTATAGAAAGCAGGACTTCAGGACTCTCATGATACAGGCAGTTTAACAGAAGGTCAAAAATATCACTGGCAAGGGCTCCATGCACACTCCAGAAGTCACAGAAGACAATGGAAAAGGGCTGGAAGGAAGAACTGCCAATTGTTAGTGAAGATCAGGCTTGTGACCAACTGAAGAACCTGAAAATGTACAAGTCCATGGGATCTGATGGGATACACCCACGGGTACTGAAGGAACTGACAGATGTGGTCGCTAAACTGCTGTCTATTATATTCCAAAAGTCATGGCAGTCAGGTGAAGTCCCCACTGACTGGAAAAGGTGAAGCATAACCCCCATTTTCAAAAAGGGAAAGAAGGAAGATCCAGGGAACTACAGGCCAGTCAGTCTCAACTCTGTGCCCAGTAATATCACAGAGCAGATCCTCCTCGAGTCACTGCTGAAGTAGAATAATGAAGAGGTGATTGGGTATAATCAACACAGCTTCACCAAGGGAAAATCATGGCTGACAAACTTGTGGCCTTCTATGTAAAGGTCACAACATAAATAGACAAGGGAAGAGCAACTGACATTATTTACCTGATGTACCTGAGCAAAGCCTTCAACTCTGTCCTGCACGACATCCTCATCTCCAAGTCGGTAAAACATGGGTTTGATGGATGGATCACTCAGTGGATTAAGAACTGGTTTGATGGCTGCACCCAAAGAGTGGCTGTCAATGCACCAGGACACCAGTGGTTCCTTATTACTCACTTCTAGCTGTATTGCTTCTTCCTTCCAAACTGATATTGCTGAGCTTTTATTCATCCCGAAGCCTCAGCTCTGCAGCCCCATAGCTATTACTTCATATCCGCTCGAAGGTATCATCATGGGTCTTTGGTCTTCAAATACTGAAACTCCAGAAAATATGAAATAGATTGAGACTTCCAGAATAAAAATAAACTTTATTTTTTGACCCTTGGATTCAGTTTGAAAATAAGGGCAGTACTGAGATTTAACTTACAACCTAGAATTTTTCCTGGTGTCTCTGCTACAAATCTCATGTTCTACAATCCATTGCTGGTGGATTCTTGGAATAAGGCTAAATGTGCATAGGGTTGGCTCTCAAGTTTCCCCAGCTCTTTCACAACACCCTGGAGATAGGAGAGAACCATCTGAGAACCTACCTGACGCAAGCTTGTGGTTCAGTTCTCAAGGCTTAAAAAGTTGAAAGACCAACAAGCCTATAAGCTAATGAAATCCTGAAACAACAGTCCGAAAAATCTTCCAGGAAAACTGGTAAGGATTCAGGAACTGAGCTGTCCAAAAATTTATATGGCAGAAAAAGTTGTCAATAAAAACTTATGTACAATGAGAAATTTGTCAAAAGCAATGCATTTTGACAAACATATTTTCTGATGGAAAGGAATTTATGAAGGAGTTTTTCCAGCTCTCTCTAATATTATACTAATTCAACTTACTTTTACATATTTTTCATATAGACTATGAAATGATTTTTCAGTAAGCAGACCTCCAAAGACATTCTGATCCAAATCATGTATTTTTCACCTGGTGCAACTTAGTGTGAAACTACTGAAACAGTTCTGGTTTGCCTTTTTGATCCATGTTCTTCCTTGGGTACTCACTTAAGCACATGACTAGAACTTATTTGTACAGCAGCTTACTCCCAACTATAATATTTTCTGGAAGCCCATAAACTTTCTCCATTATATAATAGATTCATAACCGCAAGGTTATATGGCATGACACTTCTAGTATCAACATGTTAATGAAACTGAACAATGTGATGGGATTTTTTATGGCTACCTTTCAATTCATTTAGTTTTCTTAAAATAAAAATCAAGCCTACCTTTAAAGAGCTATTTTTTATATTAAAATCATATTGAAGTAAAGAGGATTCCACTGAATCACCACATTACTTGTAGTACTTATTTAGTTTGACATCCTTTCTTCTTTTTTCATCACTCAGTGTAAATCCAAAAGATAAGTGGCTGAGATCATACCTTCTAATAATCTTCCATTATTTATTACTTAAGACAGACTTTTTGATGAATTATCCTATAAGCTGCATCCCGTGTGATATACTTGCAATTCAAGCTGTAGTGGTTAAAATTTCTCTTGGAAGATTAAACTCTTCCAGGAGAGTCTAGGAGAGAGGAGTACAAGATTTAGTGCTAGAAGATATTCTTTCTGGGAAAACTGCTTGATAACACTAACTGTAAATCTATGCTGGAGTCTGGAGGCAAGTAGAATAACTAAGGAGAAACAAGTGGTAAGCTGAAGAAGCTTGCTAAAAAGTGCCTTAGTGCCTTTCTTTGCTGACTTATGAATAGTTCAGTACTTGAAAAACACGGATAAATCTATTTGTAATAGTTCTACTAATCAAAAATATTGTAAAATGACTGGCATATACATTGAATTATAACAGTTCAAAAGTGTTTAAACCCAGGTAAAAGACAATTGGATACTGCCAGTGGTTCACATAGGCATACAACATAAGAAAATCTGAAGTTCAAATGAAAAGACATTTATCTAATTTCTTGAAGGTAATACACATTATCCCATGAACTAATAACATCCTCTTTACATGGACTACTGAGATTTAGACAATTAAGCAATAACAACAGTGAATAATTGGAACAATCTCATTGGTATTTTCTGTATTTCTTCATTCTGCTATGATATGCTCCAACATGGCAAATGCATCCCTATGAGCTGCAATTATATAAAACTTAGTGTTAGGTAGGTAGTTACCCTGAAGCTCACTCTGTCATGGACTGTCTAAACAGGGAAGAGTTATTTCTCCAGGGGGGCAAGTTATGTGGATTCCAGTGAAGCTAATCAATCTTCATCAAAGGATTATTTCTTTCAGAAATCTGGCTAAAACCAACCCAGGAACAGATGGTTTGGAATGAGGGTATTAAGTAATTTTTATTCTCATGATAACATTTGAAAGGCCATCCACTGCTCAGGAACAGGTGATGAAGTCATATATGAATAATGGGAATTGTTACCATATTGTGGAGTGCACAAAATCAGAGCATTGGGTTGGAAGCTGAGCAGTCACATAGTCTTGTTCAGAGTACTGTCTTTAGGAGCTGCATTTTATTCATGGTTGTTGAATGAAACGTTACGTGACCAGTTGTGAAAAATACCACCCAAGGACCTTGAGCAGATTCAAGCCTGTGCAGGGACTGCTACTTTCCTGCTACTTTCAGTGGAAGTGGGGGTGAATCTTTCTTTAACTAAAAACAATCTTATAAAGAAGTATCTAAGTATCTAATTATTATTATTAACATTAATAGTTTTTCAATAATGCTCTGTTTCTGTCTACTCTCCACCCAGAACATCCTTCCCCAGCTTTGCATATTTTCAGAGCTCAACAAAATCCAGGGCATTCAACACATCTGCCTTTCCCATGGCAGCTGGTGAGTGAGATAACTTTTCTCTCACTATGGCACAATCCACCTCATTATTTCATGCATTTCAGTTTGGAAAAAGTACCTCAGGAAAATAAGGCTGCCTTAAGTAACCAGACTCCAGATGTCTAGCACCTACATGCAATGCAGAATCACAAGCTATGCAAGTGCCAAAAGCAGTCAGCAAAAACACCACAAACTGAGTTTGATGCAGAGCAATGCCAGATCTGACAACAATAAACTACAGGTAATATATAACCTTATCATCAGTGAAGCATTCAATGGAGCCTACATCACTGAGAACTGGTTGAGTGCAGTTTTAGAAAGAAGCTTAGTATTTTAGAAAATTTGAATCACTGTTTATTTTCCCCTTTTTCATTAGCTATTGGTCTGCCCTTGTCTGCTGTACCTTTTTCTCTTTTTATCTGCACGCACTGATAGCTCTGTACAGTTCCCTCTAATCCACTGAAATGTTTCATCATGGGTGTCTTAGGAGTTATAATTAGCTATCTATCTGCTTATACAATCTAGCCCCTATTGTGACAGGTCGAGAAGATTTGGAGCATAAATTTGTAGGATTTAATATAAACCCAACCAGCACTGACTGTTCTTGCACAAGGAATCAGGTATTGTTGTGGAAAACAGTTCTGAGCTTCCCATGCTCATGGCATCTGGCCAGTGGTCACGTTTCTGCCACCTTGGGCACCAACCAGCCCTCTTAGAATTATGCAGTTTTAAAAATGTAGATTTTGCTGCTGCTGATACATCCATTATTCCTTTTCCTTTTTCTGAGTTCCTTAGGAAAAGCACTGAGAACAGAAGGTCTGCTAACAAATTGGACTGTCACGAGTTTTGCAGTCCTGTTAATTATTCTTCTTCTACTGCAGGCAGGATAAATCGCCCAAATCAAAACAAATAGGGTTTACCAGAACAGATGGGCAGTTCTTCCTTAGTTACAATATGCTTAAAACTCAAAATATACTAAAATTTAAGCAATTAAAAAATGCAGCTTTACTTATTATTGTACAACTGACAAATTAAGTCCCAAGTGGGTGGATCAGCTAGAATTCCTCAGTTTCAGCTACTCTATTTCTTTTCTGAAAGTGTCCTCTGCATAAGACATGTAGCTATTTTTTTGTCAAAAAACTTTTATTTTGGCAGATATGTATGTGTTAACATTGCTATGCACTTCTAGAAACACCTTGAAAGAACTTGGGCCATTTTATATGTACAAAACTGAGCCAGTATGTCTATCTTCCCATCTACAAGTCTCTCATTTCTTGGTTCTCAGTACATTTTTCCTCTAAGACTTGATGAATCAATGGGGGCCATAAGGGTAGTTAGAATCAAAACTAATTGTACATCTCCTTATTATGAAATATAAAAAGCAGTTTCTCCTGTACACTCTACAGTGAGCTGGACAAGCACTTTGATAAAGAATAGGGTAGATGAAGATCTTGTCTACATGAGAAGGGAGGAAAAAACTCTGCAGATGCCAATGTCCCTCACAAAGCTGAGCACTGAGGAGGAGACCACATGTCCCTTGGACTGCTTTCTGGCTGATGATGATTATGGGTGAAAGAGAGAGGACATGTTATTGAATTTTGTTCATTGTATGTTGAACATAAGTACGAACATCCAATCACACTGAGAAATGGAAGATTTCCTGTACTGGTTCCAGGGGAATACGAAAATTCATCAATAATTCTTCATTAAAATCTCCCCAACAAAGGGCTCTAAGGAAACCTCTCTCAGCAGCTCCGACTCAGCCTTAGTTCAGACACTCACCAAGCAGACAAAAGAAATTATCTTACATGTTTGCGAATGGCTAAAAGATTGTTGTCAGTCATGAAAGAAAGATGTGGTAGCAATAATTCAAGAAGATTACCATTTTCAGACTTAGTATTACTGTTTTATATATTCTGATGAAAACAAAACATGACCCGTATCATAACAGACTTGAAAAGCTGAGGTTAACACAAAACTCTTTTTAATGCTGGACTGCTGGGATGCATCTGCAAGAGAGCTCATGAATAGATTTTCTCTTATTCATAGATAGAGCTCATATATATTTCTATGACTCAGGCTGGTCAAACTGATAAATATTTAGTCAGAATTAAAATGCCAAAACTCAGAACTGCCTTTAAGAATAGGCAAGTATATGACAAGTAATAGTGGTGGAGGGGGGGAAGAAAGAAAAGGGAAGCAATGAGAGCAGCACCAAATGAGAGCTGTGCCAAACGCATCTATGAAACTGGACACGGCATCAAAAACCACCAGCAACTATTCTACTGCAAAATAAAGCTTGGCATAAAAAATGTTTGGTCACTTGAGGCAGAATGTGAAATTAGATGTTTTTTGTAAATAATAGAAACATGCTAGAATAACCGTCATCAATGGAACACAAACTGCACAGGAAAAAAATACTTTAAATAAAGCTAGTAAGGTAGAATTGTCTAACATTATATGACAGTCTATAAAGAAAAGGTGGAGTGCATAATAGTCTTCTCATTTGATCATCCTCTTTAGAAGATTGATGAGATAGACTCCAGTAGACAGTTCTCAAGGGCAAGGCTGTCAAGCTGTTACACAGGAAGAGAAGAGCACATTTATTGAGAACTTTACCCCTTCCTGGTAAAAGTACTCTCTGGTGCTAAGGGCTGAAATTTCTATGGGACAGGAGGGCCAAAATTGTAAGCTGAAATGTTGCTGTCTGAAATTTCTTGGGATAAAATCCACAAGGAAAAATAAATATTTTAACCATAAGGAGAATGTGTATTGATGTTTGAAATGAGAAGGTTTCTACTCATCAGGTCTTCAAATAAAAAATAGAGAAAAAAAGGTTGCCTGAATTTTGAGGGGTTCCTTCTTACATAAACTTTCCTTGCCTGTTCCTTTCTTCCCCTGTGAGATATTAATTTTACTGCGACAGTGAATTTAGTGGTCAAGAAGCAATCAGAATATATTTTTTTCTGCAATCAAAACACTTTAAAAATTCTGCTTTCTGGGAAGTTTTACTTTTAAAAGATTCTCTTTCCAGACCTTTATTTTGGATGAAATCTACCCACAAATTTTCTGTTGGATTAACTAAAGGTAGAAAGAAAATGGTATGTGAAGGGGAACAAGCTACTGTCACTTCATAGTGATAAATCACTTCAGTGTTAGTAGAAATGATTGAGATAACAGCCATTTCAATCTCTGTGGTATTAGCAAAGCAGCTCTTACAAGGGAGTAGCTTGAAATTGATTCAAATAAACATGATAGAACATTAATACCACTAAATATAATGTTCTAAGTAATGGACACACCTTGAGATTTGGGGTGTAATTTATCTAAGTATTCCCTTAGAGATTTTTTCCTCTCCACAAGCCACATGAAAAATCATGGTGCCACTTAATGCTCCTTTTCACCTATAAAATATTTTGTTAGTTACACAGCATGTAATATATTGTGTAATTTGGTTCACACGGTAGAGACTATTCTGTTCTTTTCAAACTGCAGACTCAGTTCCACAAAGCTAATGAAATATAAGCAAGTAGACCAGACTCCAAAACTGGTGGATCAATATTCTCTCCCATTCTGGACCCAACAAGAATTTTCTCAGCAACATCAGCAAGAGAGAGATAGCTGGTGATCAGATTTTCCATGAGATTTAATGCCTGTCTTAGTGAGTATGAACCTGTTCTGGAAGCAAAGCTCAAAGAACATGGCAGCAAAAGTGGAAATTTCAGGGGGGAATTTCCCTTGTCTTCAGCATAGAAAATATTAGCATAATTCCTCAAGTGCACGCTATCTAAGATACCTGTGTGTTTTTATTAATAGTTAAAGAAGTTCTTTGGCATCCAGCATCAAATATAACTCTTGAAAAGGACTGACAGCAGAATGCATTTGTAAACTAGAGACATGCCTAAACTTTGCCAAGAGAAATACTGAACTAAATGTGCATTCATGGAAGGAGAGTATTTTTTTAAGTGGAAGTCCTTGTTTATAAAGTTTCCTTTTTCATCTTGTCATATTTCTTTAAATTTAGATTGATAACAGTACCAACAGGAATAATGAAAATTGAAGACATTTGCCTATTGCACCATTCAAAGATTATCTCCTTCTGCAGTGTTTTCTTTATAGTACAATAGAAGGCCACCCTTCTGATACCCTAGAACCTTGACTTGTTTATATCTGGTTAATTTTCTTTAGTTTAATGAGGTGATAAACAAATAAGCTTCTCAAGGAATAAGGGACTGTCAGTGCTAGAAGCTGAAATTCTCTGTTTATTCCTAGGCCAGGTAAGGATGCTGATAGGCATCGCCCAAATACGTCTGTGAGTAATCATGCAGCTGGCCTAAGGGAACAAGAATGTTAAGTGGTGGTTTTTAATATAACTCCTTGCTGATTCACATTTGAGACCCTTTACTGCTGAGATGGTTGATGCTATCAACCCATGGTCAAGCGTGTGGATCCTAGAGAGGCGAATCTAAGATACAGATTGAAGAGTAGACTGTTCTCTCACAAGCCTCATGTATTTCTCTCTTCTAATGTATTTTCCATATGAAATAAAAAAATAAAAAAATAAAAATAATAAAAAAGTGAAATTTGATATCTGTGACATAATAATTCATATTAAACGTATGGGATGGTAAAATCACTCAGGCAGAGCAGTCTCTGGAGCACTCTGAGCAGAGGCCCTACACTGCTATTTAGATTCTTTCCCTTTGGCTTCCTCTCAGACAGACGTCTTCTCAGTCAACATCTAGGCTATTTATCTGGGCATACTTGGTTGGAAATTAATCTACCTAGCATGATTGGACATGCAGGATCCCATTTGCACTTAAGGGTACCCTCCAGCATGTCTAAGCCCATTCTTACAAGATCACTGTCTAGTCTTGATGATGGTTTTGACTCCTGGAATGGCCATCAAACATCAGCAAGAAAAATAGTTTCTTGTAGTCCATCACTACGGAAGAACCCTGGAAGTATTCTTGCTGACAAAATAGTGGATGATGGAGAAACTTGATGGTTTTTTGTGAGGGAATGCAGGTATCAAGATCTGTTATGTATAACATGACAAGGAAGAACAACATACTCAGGAAATTCCATAAGATATATCCTAGTTTTTAGATACTGAGAAAATTATTTAAAAACTTCTGAAGCAGCATCACACGTGTCAATGAATAAAATCAAATAATCTATTTATTTGACTTTGATATCCAAAATTTTTTTAAAGATATTTTTACAAGTCAGGGGATTTTACATCATTTTACTGGCAAGGGGTTGCATTTCACTTGCAACAGCTCTTTTGCTAGTGAAGAAAGGACATCCAGATTAGGAGAAATTCTGCACCCACACACAAGCACAACTCCTCCTTTATACAGTTGTATAAACATTTGTTTGTTTGTTTCTTAAAGATTAGCAGTCATTACATGTATGTGTGAAACAGAAATCCAAGTATTGATGAAATTTTTTCTTATTTTATTTTAAATTTTAAAATTTAAAAATGAACATTTGGAAATTTGGACAATAGGAGTCACCTGGCTGTTTTTCCAGGACTGGGAATAGACATGGTATTTAGGATATTACTAAGGTTATTGTAGATGGGAGAGGGAGACTAAATCTTATATTTATATATTTTAACATAAAGTTGTAACTGCTTCAACTCTGTTTTATTCTGCAAACACTATAATTTCCAGTAGCAATTCTCTATTAATCAGATGTTGTTATTGTAGTGTTCTCTTTTATCAGGATATCTTAGTGTTAAAATTATAAAAGATGTCAGTCTGTTTTGAATTTAGTGTAATTATTTTTATAGCTGAAAAACTGAATGAATAACTCCCTGTGTACAACATAGGCAGAGCAGGTTTGAACAGTCCTTGGTCTGCTTTTGATTTACATGTCTATGCAAAGACATACAACTCTTAAAAATACAGTACTACTGCACAATAAAACAATTGGGTTAGAAGCATTCCTTCTGATTTTTTTTGCTGTCTTCCACATAACATTTCAGTTGCAAAAATCAAAAATATTTACACACATTAGGTAAAAACCTGTGTGTGCTGTAATACAATTATTAACTTTTCTTTTTTTTTAGATAAACTGATGAGATTGTAAAAATTCTTGGAAAAAAAGGGGGTGTGCTATGGCTGGTCTTGACGTCATTGAAACAATGTAGGTAGATAACTTTTAGCTGGCATCTAAACCACTAGACATAAAGATAGAAAATCTTTGAATGACAAGAGGCAACATCTCCTTTCCTGAACTGGGATTATCCTGCAGAGCCTCAAGAAAACCCCAGGGTGAAGGTAAGGAAGAAGCAGTTTTAGTGCAACATCCCTTAATTATATACAGATGTTTACCAAGAAATGTAGCTGTATCATCTGCATGGCAAAGAAAAACAGGGATTTTATTCCTCTGTCTGTTATCAATTAGATCATCAAAACAAAATTATCATTCAAATTACAATGTATCATTTCACTTTTAGAATGCATAGGAAGGAGGCAATCTACAATGCAGAAATCTGCTAACCATCAAAGCAACAAAGAAACATTAAAGTTCAATGGACAGTTTGTTCATGCATGTTTTAATCTATTTTTTTTTTAAATGGAAACCACGTTCACGTGGTCAAAATGACAATTGCGTCAAAGAAGCCTTTGAGGTTCAATGCAGTGAGACAGTCAACTGTTGTTTTCTTTCTTTTTTTTCTTGAAATTTTTTTTCAAAACCCCAAAATATTTTCAAGAGGGGAATACAGTCCTGAAGATCCCAAGGTGGCACTGCTAGAGTTAGAGTTAGTGACACTGATAGAGTTTCTATGTGGGAAAATATCTGCTGTGAGGCAAGCTTGGAATAAGCATAGGATATCAAATGCTTAAATTCTCACTATCCCCTTGAAAAACGGTTGCAACTGGGAACTGGTTTCTATTAATACTTGAGTCCTACTGTCTTCTACTGTGTATGTGTTACACTTGGTCAGTATTATGTTTTATGTTATCTATGTTTTAAAGTATTCATCTGACTTTGAAAAAGGAATGTACTTAAATCATTACTTTTTGCAACACATACATCTTGCATAAATTAATTAAATGATAGGTAAGTAGTTTTCTTACTGTTCCCAAGATGGAAAAACTGAAACAGTAATGATACATTTATTTAAAGAAAACAGATAATCTATTTTTTTAATGGGAATAGATATAATGATATGAAAAATGAAAATCCTGAACTAAAAATCCATGTGGGATGTTAGATGCTATCACTTGGTTTATCTGTTTTTTCACTTGCAGTTACTTTCAGAAACTGTTCCCTACAAAGATACTGATATTTTCTCTTACTCTGAAACTTAAAACCTTTTTCCTTCTAAAATTAAGCAATAGGTATGCCACTGTAGTTCCTGATGCAATACTTACCCAGGACAAAGGGTCATATTCATAAAAGAGCTTTCTGTGGCTTTTTAATACTTTCCTTTTAAAGCCAAAAATATGGACAGAGATGATTTTATTAGAGATACACAAAAAGTCATAATTACACAGTCACAGAGATTAGTGTCTCCTTAGGGTAACCTTTAAGCAGAGATGGATTTTTCCACTGAGTTCAGATATTGGGCCTGGAAAGAACACTCTGTCTTTGCCCCTGCACATGTGCACTGTTACCTGGTCAAGTCACACAATTAGCATCTGAATTTAAACTGGTCTTTGTCTAAGCTACCACTTACACCTATGATTTTTGGCACAGAAGGATAAAGCAGCCTGGAAAAGAGAATCCCTCTCAAGTATGCAAATGCAGTCTCCCCACTGTCAGCTGTCCTTCTTCATCAGATTAGGCTGCCTTTTCCACAAGCAGAGGTCCAGTTCAAATGTTTTATGTGGGCATAATAATTACAAGGCAAGCCATGAACCTAGAAAAATAACTACCATGGGAATTATTCTTGCATTTTTTTTCTTGAAATTTAAGTGTATACTGCATTAAGTGAAGTTCAGGTTGTAGGTCAGTAATTGCTGCCTCTTCACTTCATGTAAATATGGATTAGCATTTTCAAATAGCTGTAATTTCCTACACTGGTGCCCGGTATTAACATAAGAGATAAATTTTGCTTTCAAAAATCTTGTCACTTCCACTGATATTGAAAAGAAAAAACAAACAACAAAGCAAAACACAAACATTTCCCCACCAAAAAAAAAAAAAAAAAAAAAGGCTCATAAGAAAAAAAATGACTAAGAACTCATAGAGTCTGGGAATTTGTTTGCTTTGAGTGCTCAGAGCTTCCATTTGTGCCTGAGCACTGTACTACCTGTGAGGCCACCAGAAAGATGCTGCTTTGCTGCACAGCAGCCTTCCACTGCCCATTATTCCCAAAAGCCAGTGTCAGTAGGATCATTTCAATTCAGGACCCTCTGTCTGCCATAACAGGTACCTTGTGTGTAAATTTACCTGCAGCTGTAAAAGTTGACAGTGGTTTGTCACTAAGAAATTATTAAATGCAACATCCAGTCTACTTTTCTCAGTAAAATGGCTCAGGAAGAGCTGCCACAAGAGACTGAAAGGAATGCATTGTTTTACTGATATGGAAACAGTATATATGTGGGTTGTGGAGGTTATGTGCTGCTGAGACAAGTGTATATTCCAGCTGGCTCAAAGGCTAGACATGCCTCCTAACTTTCATGTTCCTTAGCACTTAAGTGTGCCAAGAGAAGCTCCTGGGCATCCTAAGGAGCAGGCCCAGTCCTTTGCCTGCTGACAGCATGTCTAAACCTGAACCTGGCCCTATTCTGAGCACAGTGGGAGCTTGAGAATACACCTTGAGACTTAGCTTTTAAATCAAGCTTTCCACAGACTGTCAGCTGCAAAGCCCTGGATGATAAGTTTACTGGAGAAGTTTGTGTTTCTTTCCTGAACTCGAAGCCTCGGGGAGGTAAGATGGAGTGGATTCTTGGACATTTCATCCTAAGTATTAATTGATCTTCAAGTACATGGTGCATAATGTGCCATTACAGCTCTATGAAGAGTCATTAAAATTAGTGATTGTGATGCACAATAGATCTATGCATTTTTCTCTTATACTATATGAGCTCCAGCTCTTCAAAAGTAATGTTTAAGTCCCACTTGCTTTGGTTAACTTTGTCTACTCTTCTATTTGTAGATTACACCCAAAACCAGGTAGATGCTTTCTCTTACATATATTTACCACTCAAATTCTGAATAGAATTCATTTGTATACCCATTAAAAGCGCATTTGTGAGAAGCATCATGTTACTGGAATTATTTTCATTGAAAATACACAGTAATCAAATTATCATAGCATTTAAAATCAGTCTCATAGGGTAAATACTCACAATTATGAATGTGAAGTTTTATTTTCTGCACATGCTCTGCAGTGATGACTTGAAATGTGCTGATGAATATACCCACTATAAAGTCATGCCCTGGAAAATTTAATATACTTACAGAGAGACAAACAGTATCATATGAATTGGGAAAATGCCCTTTGTGTCACTCTAATACAAGGACAAAGCATAATTCAGGTTTTGGAAAACTGAGAAGCAAAGAGCTAAATGACAAGGCCATGCAGCCTGATTGTACCCTCTGGAAGTCCCATGTAACTGCTGGGGCTTCCCTGGAGTTTCTTTTGCTGCATGGGGTACACGAACTGTATAGGCAGAGATAGAACTAGAGGATGGAGCCGTTGTGACTGGTCAGAGATGACTGGGGATCAGTTGTGTCTCTTTGGGTGTGTATGCAAATCTGCTTTCACAATCAAAAGGAAAAGATATTGATGCACCTGGGAAGAGCCTACATACCTCATTTTTGCACAGTCATGTGTGTATTACATTCATGGTAGGGTACTGAGATCATCAGCAGCCAGATGGGAGATGTGTGTGGTCTGTGGGTTTACAGACTGGTAAGCAAAAGAAAAAGTGTTACACTGAGTCATCTGCAGAAGGATGAAGGCACTTTAAAGAACAATTTTTAAAAAACCAAAACCCAGAGAACAAAAAAGAAACATTTACTGATGTGATGCTCTTTCTATGGAGCTAAATGTTTGCATGCAGTACAGTTGGAGGAAAATTAAAATTTGAATTCTCTAGATTTCAGAAATTCAAGAGAGATCTGCCCATGCAGTCCCTGCCTTTTAGAAATTTAGAATTTGTTACACCTGATCCTTGGAAAGGGCACTTAATGCCTCTGTGCAAACCTATATCAATTTTAACCGAAGTGGGGGGTCTGTTTTGCTTTCTTTTTCTCACTGGATCTACTTAGGCTGAGTTACTTTTTGTTGTTTTTTAATGAAATTGCATTTTGTGCAATTTTTATTTTGAGATTTATTACATGTAAATACGTCTAGTTATTTGAATAATTTAGTGTACTTTTTATGTCCTTTGGACACTTTGGCCCACCCCACACAACCACCTCTTCTCACCATTTTACCTTCTTCTGTACTAATTTTTTTTCCTGTCATTACAGCACTTGGAAATATATAGATATCTAAAATAGATATTTTTAAATGTCTATCACACTCTGTTGTATACCATAAACTGGAGCCCTTCCAGCTTCACACACATACCCATGAACACACCATGTTCTCCATCCCTCTGGGATTTCAACTCCTTTAACAGGAAGATCCATGTTATTGGCTCTCCCACCTGGCTAATGCAATGCCATGTCCTGTTTTACTACCTCTAAGAAATTCTCTCCCAGGTTGTTCAATTTTCACCAAATTTGGCTGAAAGGACAGAGTTTCTGGCTTCTTCATAAACCCTTTTGGTCACCCCACCTATCAGTCTTATGCATGCAAGATAGTCCTTCCCAAACAAGCAGGCTGCTTTGCAAGAAAGCTCAGCTCTACTGAAACTCAACTCTTTCTTCCCTGAAAAAAAAAAAAAAGGAACCACATAGTGCTTGAGAAAAATACTAAGTGACTGAGGTCACTTAGGGCATAACTGTAGCTCCAACATGATATTCATATCTCCATGCACAAAAAGGACATGCTGGAAGTTTATCTTTTTTATTAATGAATGACAATTTTTTTCCCTTGGGGTCAAAGATGGCTAAATATTCAGAAATTCTGGCTCCATGCTTGAAGCTCTAACTGTAACCAGTAGTCCTGTTATGATTGTCTGAATTTTAATTTGGGAAATACATATAAGGTTTAAGATCAGGTAGATAAGTGAGAGAAAAATGCATTTAGAATCCTAGCTTTAACCCAACTGCAATGTTTCTCTAAAGAGTGAAACAACTATAAAATTGAAAAAAACTACAGCTGAAGCTGTTGCATTTCTAATTTGTAGCACATCATGTCACTATCCTGTGGGATGCTCAGCAGGACAAATAAAGACAGATTACCTGGCCAGAATAGCTTATAAACTGATATTTTAAACACTTTTGTAGGGTGTGGTGTTTACACTCTGTAAAGTGCCATTAGCTGCACTGTAACTACTCTCAAAAAAAAGCAGTGTCATTGACTTCAATGAGACTACTCATGGTAATAAGCACTGTGCCCAGTGGTAAGTGTCTGGAGACTATTATTATTACCAGTTACGTGCTCTTCATGTTGCAGTAGCCTTTAGAAGCCAAGGCATTGACCTTGGCTCCACTGGGTTAATCAGTTTGGGGGCCAAAGTTAAGAATCAGAATAACTTGAACAGCAAAGAGGGTAAAACTGGGATGAAAGTGAGAAGAATAGGAAACAAGTGACATGGCATTGTTACTTGGCAAGCTGCTGTGTATATTTCAGGCTTACAGTTTCAAAAAGCTAATAATAATGGCTTTGTTTAATCAGAGCCATATTCAGCACAAAAGTTATTTACATCTTTTAACAGACTCTGAAGGGCTCCTCCTATCCTGGCTTACTTAACCCATTGCCTGCCTTTTTTCCCTACTGTGAAAAAGCAGGATCCACAGCAACCTATACTTTCTACAGCAATGAAAATTACATGATGCACATTTTGTTGCTGTGGTGGTTAAAAACTGTATACAGGATTTGTTCTTTGACTTCACTGTTTGAAACTTTGCTAGTTCCTTTTTTTTTTTTTCCTCACTTCCTCTTGTATTTGTAGTGTCTGAGTTTCTGTGCTTGATCAGTCACAGACTCTGAGAGTACCCTGGAAGTCAATGTTTTTTACAATTTGAGCTTTGTGACTATGTGCATCTGAATGTGTGAATAAGTGCATACGAGCAATTGCTGAGGATGTGTAAGTGCCATGTAGTTATTCCTTTTCATTCATTTCAAAGGAAAAAAGCATTACGTTGATCTAGACAAAAAACAAAACCATATATAAGAAAAATATCCTCAAAAACCGTGATTTCCTAAACCAAATAAAGAAAAGAGTGTTTTAGGGAGTGGGGGACTAGCAGTGCTGTAACACTTACAAAATTGAAAAAAAAGCATAATTCTTTACAAATACATGCAGTGTGGGAGGAAGGAAGGACTTGTGGTTTTGGCATTTGACTGGTGCTCACAAGAGCTAGATTCTGTTTCCAGCTCTGCCACAAACTCTGTTCATAGATGCTATCACAGTGCAAATAATAAATAATAATAGTTATGAGCACTTCTGCAAATTATTATCATCTCCCTCAGCTTGTAAAACGGGAATAAGAACTCTACTTTCCTCTGAGTGCCTGTTTTTTTAACATACTGATATTGTAAGAAATCTAAAGATGTACAAAGTGGTGCAGTGCAGGGACCCACTAGTGACCTCAGACACCTAAAGCAGCACATGGCAGGTGAGCCCTGGTGCTTTGCCAGCCCAGGCAGCCATGTCTGAGGGATGTTTCACTTTGTTGCAGCATTGAGGCAGTGTTATGGCAGGCCTTCAGTAAAGTGATTACACAGTATGTATCACAAAGGAAAGTAATTACTGAGCGAGTTCAAGTAATAATGTCTCTTTCAGAAATTTTAAAGGATTGTGAAAAGAGTAATGAGATGTCAAACTGTATATTATAGTTCTCACTTTGGTGTTTTTAATATAAAATATTTTCTGTGCTACTAAATCAGTGGGGGATCTGATGCCCTATGCTTCTTTTGACCAAGATTCTTTTCCCTGATTCAAAGAGAACAGATGATCTAAGGATCAAGAAAATTCCACCTTATTGAGAGGAAGGGCAGGGATTTATAATAATTATCACAAATAAAAGCTTTAAGAATGATGATAGCTGTCTACTACTGCACGATTAAACTTGAAAATTTTTTAGGTAGCTCACACAAAATGTGTCACAAACACTTCTCTGTGGCCTCGGTTTGCTTCCATTAAAGAACCTTCCTTCAAAAAAGGACTCCATTTTTCCACTGGTTTTACAGAGAAAAATATTTGTCCAACAATGATGGCCTTTGAAATTTCTGCCTCAAAGCTCCCCATCAAGCTCTCCAAAGACTGCTACTTCCTTCTTCTTTTTCTGCAAACCAGTTTGCTTTAAAGAACTTTTCCTGCCATCATCTCATAGTAGATCATCTTCATTGAGAAAACATTGTTTTATAAATGGCAGTGATGAAAAAAGTGCCAAGCAGATTTTCTAGTGAATTACAGTCTCCAAAGAAAAACTAAATTGCAACAAAAAAGGATCCTCAATACTTTCCTGAAACTGAAGTTGATTTTTCTTTCCTTTGCTCACAAATGCTTCCCCAGCATTTGGAGCCTGCAATTGTCTCCCATTCATCAGTTCTGTGTGTTTTATTTTCTCTTTGGTTTTGGGTTTATTTATTTATTTATTTATTTATTTTTCCAAAGATTGATGTAGAACAACTCCCTTTTCTTTTAACTTCTGTTTGCTAAAGGATATTGTCCACAGAGTCCATCTAAAACTATTTGACTCTTAGTATCCTTAAAAACTGAGTTCTTAAATAATAGTCTGTCTCTGGACTCCAGTGCCTAAATTAACTACTTAAATAGCTGTAATGCTATTAATTCTACCACTACCATTATATCCAAAGTTCAAAAAAAATTTCAGTATCTGATTTCCTGTGTAAGTTAGACCATATGGATCTAGCCAACTTATTCCTCAGTTAAGCTTTAGGTTTTATACTAGAATTGGAATATTCCTCTTAATAAGATATCCGGTTTTGACTTAAAGATGCATAATTATGGAAAATCTGATTCACAGGATGATTATTCTCACTGTTATAAATGTTTCAGTTTGAACTTGACACTTCCAGCATTTTTCTATTTGTTATGCTAAGACTAGAGTCTAATACTCTAACATACCTCAAAACAACAACTTTCTGCAAGGGGAAAAAAAAATATGAAGGAGCTGTCTTACTGCCAAGTGCACTACTTGCTGAGGAAGATGGCATTTTGCAATAGGACTGGAATCCAAATTTAGCTTAATTGTGAATTTTAGACTATGGATGTGCCTATCTCTGACAGATAAAGTATAAGTATGCTGTCTTGTGGCCTGAGAAAAGATATAATGTTACATGATACCAGGCAGAGAAAAATAGGTGGAGGACTTGAGATAGGGAAGAGAAGCAATCTCATGTTCTTTCTGAAGTTATGTGTTTTTTAATTCATACAGTTGACTGCATTCTCATTTTGCATTTAATTTGTAAAGTTAAAGTTCAGTCAATTGGCATGGGAATGGTGGTCAGGGATGAAGACAGAGTGGAACTGATTCATATTCATCGTAGATCTAACATGCTGAGCAGTGTCTCGTCTTTAATTTTGCAAAGACTCCTCATGATATTTGATATTAGGCTACAAGTCACGGAATGTACTGTTGTAACTTGTACAACATCCTAAATAATTTTGAATTGGCTTGTGTTCAGTTCTTATGATTTTTTGGGCTTCCTTTTTTCTTATGTACATAAATTATTCTTCCCAACCCCATTAATGTTAAATATGCTTGCCTAGCTGTCTTCCAAGAACATTTCCTTTAAACAGAATCTACCTGAGATAAATTACTTTTTTTTTTTTTTTTTTTTTTTTTTTAAACTCACAACACCTGAATAAAAGACCTTTGGGGCTTTCTGTCTTTGTATTATGATTTATTTGTTGATACAAAAAGATCCCACTATGTAGCAGGTCTCCTATTCTCCCTCCTCTACTATTACAGCAACTATTATATGACCACATACTGAGAAATTCTACCTCAAACACCCAAGAGCAGAACTGTGACCAGTTTGCATTCCACCTCTACAGATCCTGGTGTCAATCACTACACCTTGCAAAGACTCAGTTTCAGCTGGGATGACTTTAAAGAAGTGGGGTCACTGCTAGGAGTTTCAGGGCTTAGTGCCAGAGTGTCTGGAACAGAAACATCAATTCTCCATCCATTCCCACCTCCCTTATCTATAATGATTTTCAGGGAACTTTCCCCTCTGGAAAAGCACCTTGATCCTATCTCAGCACACTTTTGATATTTTATCAATACATACGGACAGTAAGAACATCCAATAGTTGTTGGCCAACCTCAGCCACTCCAGACCCTGCAGAGCAGCAGTGCAGGGGAAAGGGAACACCAGCTGCCCACTTTTAAAGCGTTAGTGGTATAGGGAGCTACAACCTTTCTTCACCTCATGCATAGGACAAACCTGTTCCTTCCACAAAGAGAAACAATTCTTTCCCTGGAGCTGCCCCCTGAATTTTCACTTATGTCTCCCTGATTCCCAGAGGAAGCAAATATAAAGGCATTATTTTCTTGTACATGTTCTACTTTATATTTTCAAAGGTCCCTTTACTTTTGGCTTTTACTTTTACACCATTCACTTTTGCCTGAATGAGGATCCTTGTGAGCTTCAAGATTCAGCCTTTTGCAACTATAATTATTTTAGGGTCACATTTATTTAGTTTAGTGTAGAATATAGCAGGAACACAGTTTCTGAACATGCAACTTCTGTGACAGACAGACCTTAAATACAGACAATGCATATGGATATCTGCATGTGTGTTAATCACAGAGCTGAGCAGGTTCTGATTTAGTAAATCAGAATTAACACAATGTGAACTTTTATATTGATCAGAGATGAGAGACTTTGTGGAAGAAGGTAGATTTAAGAAATAATTTTGACAAACAGGGAAGCAATTACAAGTAAAATATGTATTAAAACGTTTTACCATTTATAGCTGTATATTTAAATAATAAAAAAAGGAAAGCTCATAAGTTAGAGAAAACAGAATACGATGGAATTTGAGACAGTAAAGACTTTCAAGCCAAGGTTTTTAAATGTGACTTTATTCAGCAGCAAATCCGGGCATGATCTGAAGTCAGACAGGAACAATCCTATACCACATTTGCTACTGGTGATACACAGGCCAGCTCAAGGTGGTATGTTGCACGACACAAAACTGAGAAAAGTTCCTGTGTCCCACCACTATGGCCATTACCACACATGAAAACTGCTGGGAACTAAGAAAAAAAGTTAGTGAACCCCTAGAGCTACTCTGCCCGTCACTAAATCTGAATAAAATTATTTATTATTTCATAATTACTGATTTTCTGCCTCTAGTAGTTTTAAACATCTCAAACAATACGATTTGTAAATATAACTCCTGTTCTTCTGTACTAGTAGATTGCTATTGTTCTCTTCTAGATGGCTACCCAACCTGTAATGTCCTATGTACATACATAGAATCATAGAATATCTTAAATTGGAAGGAACCCAGAAGTATCAAGTCCAATTTCCTGCTCCTCACAGGATAACCTAAAACTAAACCACAGGACTAAGAGCATCACCCTCCTTCATTTCTGACAGGCTTGGTCCCATGACCACTTCTCTGGGCAGCCTGACCACTCTTGCAGTGAAGAATCTTTTCCTAATGTCCAGTCTGAACCCACCCTGACAAAACGTCATTTCATTTCCTCGTGTCATATCACTGGTCACCAGAGAAAGGAAATCAGCACATCCTACTTTAGGCTGTCCAGGGAGGCTGTGGAGTCTCCTTCCCTGGAGATATTCAAAGCCCACATGGACGTGTTCCTGTGTGACCTGCCATAGGTAACCCTGCTCTGGCAAGGGGGAATTGGACTAGATGATCTTTCAAGGTCCCTTCTAACCCTTAAATTTCTATGATTCTATGATTCCGTTTTCACACATTCAAGCATGACTCCATGCAGGGATGTTCTGGCTTTCTTCAATATCTTCACTACCTCAAGGCCTTTTAAGTAACCTGAGACTCCTCTGTGGGAAGAAGTCATCTGTGACCATTACCAGCAAACCACCTTTGGCCTCCATGTTGGGCCAGGTCACTCCAGTCCTTGGCCACTTGGGAAGCAGATGCCATCTTTCACCCATAAGCTGCTCTGAGAGTCAACCCATCCACCAGGGCTCTGACAGAAGCTTTAAATATCTTGTGGCTCAGAGTCATAAGTTTTATCATGTATCTTATCAGATCAGGTAGGCATGATTGAGTATAATCTTTTGCAAGAGTTACATCAGGTATTATTTAGAAATGCATTTAATCCCTAAAAGGAATTTGTCTCCACCTGAAGCAGCTGGTATCAAAGAACCTGCTATCAGGAAACAATAAGTTGTAGACACACACAGTGTGTCATTACACTCTATGGCAAATTAACTTCACATAATAAGGGTCTTAGAGAGGTCTTCTTAGAGGGTCTTCTTTTAGAGAAATAGGAACGGAGAAAAGATGGAAAAATTGAACAGACTGCATATTATTAAATTTTAAAAGATACTTTTTGTGTTGTCCTCACCCATACAAAAGAATATAGGTGTGGACAACTAAATGTTCTCTGACCTAGAAGATTAGATTAGAAGGTAAATACTTAAATTATAACTGAAAAATTATATAATATATTTCTCTACAATGTGTAGAAGTATAAAAGCTATAAACTACAGCCCTGTCTACTCCTAATGCAGCCATTAAAATACAGTTGGAATTTTTTTTTTCCCTCTCAAGTGACTGCATAAATTACACAGCAGTAAAAGTGTGTGGAAAAAAGTGTGAAAAGTAAAAGTGATTTTTTTTAATCTTATCATACGTGAGTTTCCATTAAATGCTCTTTCCTTAGTCACAGGAAGAAGCCTGGCTGCCTTTTCCTGCCAGCTACACCATTAGGCTCTGCAATTCTTTTATCAGCTGAAGAAGTTTCCTCATCTTCTTGATACATTCTCTCTTGATATACAAGGAGAGCAGAGACTCCACTTAATGAAACACTGGACTGGATGGACAGGGTGAGGAAACTTTTGGGGTTTTTTGGTCATAGGTAAATCTTCTACCATTAATTACAGAAGAAATAAAGAGATGGAAAAATTCTAATAGATCATCCAGCCCAGCTCCTCCTCAGTGCAAGACGATTTCCTGTGCCACACTTCATATTTTTGCTCAGAAAAAAAATTAAGAGTTTGCATTAGTTCCCATATGAGCTTATTTCATAGCACTGCTTCGTGCTATAACTTTCACTTTGGGAATCCTAAATAATTTCTGTCCATCCTTTCCATTTCACCTGCCAGATATTTGTAGGGTGTTATGTTTTCCCTTAAGCCTCTGTGTTGCCAGTTCTTCTCTCAATGGTATAGGTAGGGCTGTTAGACCCATCTACAATTATGGCTGCCCATCACTTCTTGTTTTAAAGTCTTGCTTCATGATGCTAAGTCTAACTTTGATCATTTATAAAAAATTTTTACTCTCTGCATGAATGTCTTTAGCTCATTTCTTTGGAAAGCATTGTACAGCACAATCCAGCCTTCTCTGAGTCTGGGATTAAGGGGAGAAAAACTACCATAAGAGAGGAAAAAAAATACATTCCTTTCTCTTGAGAAGCTGTAATAGAGACATGCCTTGCAGCACACACGACTTTGGGTTTCTGGGAAGGATGACCCCAGCATCATGCCTGTGCTTTTTGCCATCCTACGATATCCCATCACAGTGCACAGTTCCAGGGAGAAAAAAAATCCACTGCTTACACAGATTTAACAAACCCTTGTTATACTGATTACATTCTTCAAAATTTGGCCCTTAATTCAGCAAGTACAACAACAGCAGAGCTCTGACACAGCTGTGCCTTCCCTTGAGTGACTGAACTTAATTTAAGAGGGCTGAAAGGGTAGAAAAAGCCTTTAAATTTTTTCTCCCAGATGTTCGTGCCTTTGTGGGCCTAAATGTCATGTCTGAGAGCAGAAACTTGGGGTTATCTGTGTTCACAGCACTCCCTTTTCTAAGATGTTCGTAGGCAATAAAGAACAATCTGATTAATGTGGAGTGATGATGAATGCAGAAAGTACCAAGAGAAAACTAGCAGAAGAAGGAGATATGAGCAGAAAGAGAGGCTCAGGGAGCAAGGATTGTGGACAAATAGAAGTTGTCTCAGGCAAAGGATGGGAAGTGGATAAAAGATAGGGGAGGCAGGAGATGTGGCAAGCTGATGACCAAAACAGAGATCAGACAAGAGGAGGTAAACATGAGCCAGGATGTAAGCATGGAAAAATACATTGTTGATGGATCATACAGCTACGGGCTGTATCATCATGAATATTCACAAAGGACAGTATTAAAATTGCGCAGGCATTTCCTACCACTTGAATGCTTGATTTTGCAACCTGAACATGCTTTTAACATAGTTTTTTAAATGTAACTCTCTGTAGATATATAGTCCAGAGTTATGCATTTAGATTGTGTTGTATACATATAATCACACTTAGAGTCTTTGTATGGAGATGCAATGGCACAACTTGCTCTGGGCTCAAGCCTTGAGCTCTTTTCACATGTGCACAGCCTCAGTTTTATTTGATCAGTGTGTAATCACTTTTGTCACTCTTCTTGAAATTCCTTCTAAATTACTAAGGAGGTGCACAAGTCTGAATATAATAATTTGTCTGTGGTCAGACCAGAGCTAAAGGGAAATAATTTTGCACTATATGTCCCCTTGCATAGTTGATACTTCCACCAGTTACCCTCTTTTGCTGCCATACTACACTACAAATTCACATCTAATTATATGTTCAGTACCATACCTCTGTTTCATTAGTACTTCCCTTGGTTTCTACTTGCTGCTATGTGTGTTTCTACATGGAAAACAATCCTCTGTGTGTAAAGGTGGGGTGGGGGTGGAAGTAAACAGAAGTATACAAATAATATTTCAGAAGAAGCAGTAGAAGTCAATTTACTATTCCAGAAGCTGTCCTACTGGTTGAAGCTACCAGTGGTTCCACCACTCTTCAAGCTGGAAGGGATTAGAAACACTGCCTGGTTCAAAAGAAAATATAATCTTCTGTAAAGTTTACAATAATAAAATACTCCTCTATTTCTTTCCAGCATCTATGCATCTAAAGCTGTCAATCTGCTTATACAAAGGAACAAAAAGATGATAGTGACAGTAAATGAATTAGGAATATAAAAGTTTGAGATAGTAAAAGAACTCAGGAAGGAAATGGGTCAACGCACTTAAAACGTAACAAAAGGAATGTGTTAGAAGTATTGAGGGCAAATAGAATAAAATGACAGTATTGATTGATTACTAACAAAATATGATCAATGAATAAAGAGCAAAAGTGCTAATTAAGTGTATATGGATTATGTTTGAAGGAAAAATATGTGATAGTATTATATGGAATAATTTCTAATTTAAGAGGGAGGAAGAATGATGAGAAATAGAGCTACTAGAATAAGACATTTTAAAATCAACAAGTCCAAATGACATGCATATAATAATTTTTAAAGAGATGGCTAGGAAACACTGGGAAAGAAAGAAAAGACTAAAATGAAGTTAATATCATAGTAACTAACAAAGCAGGCAACTCTGATTCTATAGAGCCTTTACAACCATCAGTTATCTTGCCCTGCCACTTGCAATACTTTTAGCAATTTCTTGAGTGTTATACATTTTAGATGGGGCAAAGATTGGAAGGAAAATAAATAACACAGAAGACAGGCGATTGGTACAGAATGACCTACTAAGCTAGTTGTGGTGAACCAAAATGTTTCAGGATGGGGAAATGCAATGTTGTGAACAGAAGAACAAGGAAAGTAATCCATAAAGAATTGAGGTCATGGTCTAAAAAAGCCTTACATGGTTGAGTTGGATAGTCATCTTAATAAGACTTGGGACAGTGATGTTGTAGTCAGAAATCCATTTTGGAAATCTGTATTTGCTGAGGTCAAATTACCATTGCTCTGGAATTACTGTGTCCAGTTCTTCTGCCCATAATTTAGTGGAGAGAAGAGATCAAGGTCCCTAGCATATTAAGGTATATGGGTATACGGGTGAACACAAAGGGTCAGAATTGATAGAAATATACATATACAGATGGGAAGAAAATTTGATAGTAAAGGGTTTCTCATTCTAGCTAATGGCTGGAAGGAAAAGCTAGACAAATTCCGTGAGAAATATGGAACACATTTTTAACATTAGACTAAAGTGCCAAGTGTTGTGGTACAATTTCTATCACAGGAATTACTTTTATCAGGATTGGACACTTTACTAAACCACAACTGTTGGAGATGAAGTAAGGATTAAATTATTAACTTGGAAAAAATATTTAAGACCATGTTGCCATTGTATATTAGATAATTGCTTATTTCATGCTGTTCTCAAGTTCTCGGAATATTTTACCCTAGATGAACAAATCTGAATATTTCCAAGTTTAACATTTATTTACATGTGATTTCTGCTTTTGTGACTCCTAGTCCAGTAAGTGGCAAGAGAGTATTTGAAAATGTTTGTGACAGCTCCAGGATGTAATAATTAAGACCTCCTAATACAGGCATGGCTCAGGCATGTATCAGAAGGACTTTCCTAATCCAGGCCAGGGTAGTGCCAAAAGTGTGAAATCAAGTCAAGTCTGCTTTAATTTTTAGTTTCTGAGTAGCCCTAATTGCTACCTTGTAGTTGCATGATCACTTTTTCACATTTAAAATGTTTTTCTTTCCCACATATGAAAATAATGCATCGGCTGAAGTTCCAGTAGTTCAATAAAATCAATGGAACTAATCTAATCTGTAAATTTAAGCCCATATGTACTCCTGGGATGAAAATGCCTATGATAATACAGGAAGTTCATTCACATAAACAAAGTAAATGCATTGAAGTAAATGTATTGAGAAATGTTTACATTGAAGTAGAATAATATTAGCTTCAATGATTATAGGCAAATTCACATGTTATTCTCTTAATAAGCACATATAAATAATTTGATACCTAGTAAATAGCAGCAGGAACCTTTTCAAAAGTCTCTTCAACAAAAGGTCACATATATCAGGCACATCACAGTGCTCCTCTGTGAACTCTAATCAGCTATTTTTTTTTATGAAATGAAAAATCTTGAAGTCTCTCCTTCTTGCCTCTTTAGCAAGTCCTTTTATCTCCAAGATTGTATGGAAAGCAAACAATAAAAAACAATACATCAAAAAACCCCTAAAAGAGTTAACACAACAAAAATTGCACAGAATTAATTAAGAGTAAATCTGATCCGTTCTCTATCCAGTTTGAGACTGACTATTCAGCTAAATAAGGCACAAGCTAAAGCATTAGTGGCAGCAATGTGCTGTATTTGACAAGTGTAGGGACATTCATATTAGCAGGACACCATACATGTGCCTGTTCTGGAGCATTTTTAGAAAACCAGAATACAATAGGAGGGTGATGATCCACTTCAATTAGTCCATGTGAAGCATACAAAACAAACCAGTTGTTCAAGATATTGTTGCTGTTTTCTTTGACATTGGAGGTTGGCATAGACTTTAACATCCTGAGCACTCCTTGAATGCAGCTATCTGTTCCTCCTCTCCAAAATTCTGTGTGCAAATCCTGTTGGGGTGGAGCACCAGAGATACTGCAACTTAAAAATGTTGGTAACTGCTGAGCTGGTGTCACACTTGAGAGGAGTGTCCAAAAGCAATGTATCAACACTTCCCTCTTCATACTTAAAAATGTTTTCAGATACTGTGATTAGACTCAGGTGTGTGCACCTTAGATCTTTTAGGATCATGTCTATAAAACATTCCTGGAGCACATTCAGGTATCATTAATTTGCAAGTTTAAAAGGCAAAGGCAAACTGCTGCTGGGCTGTTGTTTTCCTTCACAGAGGCAGATCCCAAGATGATTGTGTTGAGGATTGCACTTTTCTCCCAGTCTAAAGAAGCATGTGGCACATGACCACTGGCCAAGGAATCTGCAAGTCTGGGCCTTCCTGTGCTAACAGCCACTGGGCAGTTTCCTATAAATCCTGAACAGAGCAGAATCAGCACCTCACAACTCTGTCTCTTGTGAAGGCCTTTACAAACTCATTGCAGTATCCCACAGAGGTGGTGAGATCCAACCTATGAAGAAACCCAAGACAGAGACTTAAATTCAGTGCTTTCACTTCCAGACCTGGGTTATCACCCTCCCAGCACAGAAGGAAGTCCACAAACACACAAGCCTTCCCCAATTTCTACTGAGAAGCTGATGAGTGCTGGGTGGAATTGGCCACACAGTGGGCGCGGCCAAGGCGCCCGACACAAAAGAAGCTGATTCAGCTCATTCCCAGATAATTTTCACTGCCTTTCCCTGCCGGAATTTGTGGGAGGGCTGCTGCAGTGATGGCAGCAGCATCAGATCTTCCTCCAGCTCATGGGGTTGCAGTGTGTAGCAAATGCAGAGTGGTAACTCCTAACCAGGGAGTGGTTTGGGGAGCTCTGGAGGAAAGACAAGTGTGAGAGCTGTTCCGGGAACGCTGGGCTCCCACCGTGCTATGGTTACTCAGCTATTTCACAACACTCCTAATGGTCTCATCTCTTGAGGTTGGAGAGAGGCTTGCAGCTACTTAGTGACCAGCCTAAACAGCAGTCTTGCACATCTACAAATTAGATTAGAGGAGGCTCTGAAATGCTGACAGATCTGTGCCTGTGGTGTCCAAGATTGACCCTGACTGTTCAGGGAGTAAGTGACTGTGAACAATAATTTCTGGAAAAAATCATTGCCAAAATTCCTACTGTTCATCTTTGTGTCAAGCAACCAGTTCCCAAGTTCCTTTCTACTTAGGTCTTAGGAAATCTGTGGGTAGGCCTGATGCCCAAGAGTCATCTATGGGAAGAAAACCCACACTGGAGGTTGAAGTTAGGGCTATATGGTATATAGCATGCATATGAAGATGCATTTGAGTAGCTAATAGAGAAGGATTAACTTAAAAAAGAAGGGGGTTAGCAGAAGCCATTGGCTATCATAGTTCTGTACTAAGTGCCAAAAACAGAAAGTTTGACAGACTCTGAATCCAGTCTATTTCTGTGAGTTGAGAGAAGATACATCAACACTATGGACAATGGAAATAAAAATGTGGCACAAAAATTAGACATGAAGAGGAAATGTAAACAAATATAAAAGCAAAGTCCAGTATTTTGTGAGGCAGCTTTCTGAGGCAGGTAAAAGGGATCACAATTTATGCACTTCTTGTTTCTGTTCCTCTGGTTCTTTTGTACTTCTGTGTAAAAGAGGTTATCACACTGCACTTACAGACTTGGCTGCTTAGTCTTTTTTGTAATTCTTCTCACGAAACTGCATGATAAAATCCCAGATTATGATGTGTCTTTTCCTCCGTATTGCTTGTACATGTAAGCAGCTGCTACAGTTGCTAAGGGATTGTTATATGATTTTGAATGGGAGATTATTTGCATACTCTTATACAGAAGAAGCAAGTCTGAAGAAATATTATTATTATTACTATTATTATTATTATTATTACTATTCATTATTATTATTATTATTAAACGGTGACCTTTATGTCAACAAAACTTGGGAATCCTATGTTATACAGCACATCTATATGTTCCTAGATAGTCCTACAGTGATTGGGCAAACCTTTTCAGTGGCCAACTTTCTCAGTTCAAAAAGTTTGCAATTATCAGAGAAGCAAAGCTTCAGTATATGAAAGACCTGCCAGTCCAGTCCAGCAGGAGTAGGTGCATTAAATTATTTACGAGTAAACTCTGCTTCCTTCTAAAAGAGGGGTGTGAGAATTGTTCCCAGAGGGAGTTTGTTTTCTAATTCCACTGCTTCAGTTAACATTAGTATATTGTCTCACATAAAACAGTAATTTACTGTATTTATTGCTTTCATTGTTTGCAAGGAGCTGTAACTTAGCTTTTTGTTTTGCTTTAGCAGGTTGTAATACAAAATATGCTTTTTGCCTTTTTAATGTCAAAGAGTTGGTTGAAACACACACATTGTTTGAAATAAGTCACATTTTATATTTGACATCTAAACAATTATTTTTTTTAAAAAGTTTCTATAGATATTTGCCTAGACAAACAAATAAAAGCAGAAAAGCATGGAAATGAATGTGCCACACATGTACCGGTGTGGCACCCTCTTCACTGATCAGACGTCTGTATCTATTCACTGGAGGTGTTGTCCAGTTTGTCTTTTGTGTTTGTAATCCCCCTCTATTGTCCACATACATGAGCACTTCTTGGGCTGGTGTGCTCCACAGCAGACCCTCACTACTCACTGCTCAGCCATCCCCAGAACCTTGTCCTCAATAAGGAGCAACGTGAAAAATACCTTCAACCTCCAGAGCCTTCAAATTGAAGCAAAAGTAGCTACTATATTCTCTCACATTTAATCAACACCACCCAAGCCTCTTTTTTTGAGCATGAAAGTCTGAGACAGACTGGTTAACTGCTGTGGAGATGGCAGAGGCCTGAAATGAGACCTGGTAGCACCCTGACATGCTGTGTTTCATGCCGAAGATTGATGCTGTGGCACATTTCTGTTGGCAGTCTGATGCTGGAAGCCTACAAGGAGCCAATCTGTGACCCACAGCCTACAATGCTGACCTCCTGGAACTTTAGTCACCTGTGTTGGATCTTCAGCAGAGTGGCCATGGCGGCCTCAGCTCTGGCCACCAGCATAGGGAGGGGTGGCATCAATCTGCTAACGCAGATGCACAAATGGGTGCTCACTCTGTGACGCACATCACATTCGTGCATGAGAGGAGTAACTTCTGTGTCCATCAGAGGCACTGCCCCACAATGCCACACACAGCACCCTGTGAGTGCCCCAGGCAGCTGCAGACCTGCTCTTCAGGCAGCGAAAGGGTGCATGGGCAGACTTATCATTTCTTCCTCACTTAGGTTTCTTAATGTCAGCCTGCTTGACACAGGTGCCTTGGTTTTAAAGCTCTCATGGTGAGAAAAGCTGTGCAAACTTTAGCTTTGGCTCCTTCAAAGGGGTAAATTACTTCAACTTGCTTTGGCATAAGTGCTAATAAAGATGTTCAGGATGCTGTCAAAAGTTTGTTATCATCTTAGAGGAACGTCTTCTTTTGCTGTCCAAACCTTCCCTCAGTCCCACTTTCACCTGCCTATTTATCACATTTAAGATTAAATGCAGAGTGTAATAGCCACTAACCTAGTTACTGCCTGCAGATCTGTCTTTCCCTGAGAATAGTTCTTAGATTGGCTTCATTTGAAAGATTACAACTTGGTATCTCAGTAGTCAGAATCCTTCCTAGGATCTTCTCATTAAACCCAAGTAATAATAGCCAGCAAAAAATGTGACTATTACTTAGTGACATTGCTGCCCAGACTTACAATAGAAATTACAACTAATAACTGATTATTTCTTATCAATTTGAACATATAAATTTCAACACAAATCACAAAAAAAATCACAAAAAGCTTCTTACTGCTTTAACAAAAAACCCCAACAAAACAAAACAAAGCAAAGCACAAATCGGTTTCTCACAAAGAGTGAGAAGTGATCTTGAAATATTAATTGTTCACCGGCAAATACACCTAAATTAAAAAAAATAAATCTCTGGGCACTTCCTTGGACAGATGTTTGTATTAGTTGTAGGCAGCAGGTGCCAAGACTTGCCGGGCGATGGGCCCGGACGGTGCTCGCCCCGCCTGTGCCCAGTTGGGGCTGGCCCAGGGGCGCATGCCCGGGTTCGGCACCAGATGTTGCGTGAGACGAATCTCGCCGTGGGCGCGAGCTCGGTTCGCGAGCAGAGTCAATCGAGCTAGTGTTGGTTCGGATTAGTATCAGAGAACTAACTTCGATCCGCCTGGCTCTGGGACCTGCTGGAACCACACCCTGCCGAACCCGGGCATGCGCCCCTGGGCCAGCCCCAACTGGGCACAGGCGGGGCGAGCACCGTCCGGGCCCATCGCCCGGCAAGTCTTGGCACCTGCTGCCTACAATTAGTGATATGTTAATCTCAAATACTTATGAAATATAGATAAGCACTAAAGGTTAAAAGCTAACAGAATAAATCTAACCTTTGATGAGCTGTAGTGCTTCTACTTCAAAAAATATTAAAATGAATGATGAAAGACTCAGAAAAAAGCAATGGAAATCATCCAGGAGAAGAGACAAAGGAAACTTTTTCTACTTGCTTTATGAGAAAGAATGGTAATCAATGATGAGAGTAAGGTCTGTAAGTTCATACATGGAGGGGAGGGTTTCATTTGGCTAAACTGTATCAATAAAGCAAAATAAATAAAATTAAGGAGAACTGAAGTTGAAGTTACACTGTATCAGCTTAGGGACATTTTTAAGAGTGATGGTAATTGAGAACTGGAACAACCTACCTAGGAGTGCAGTGAATCCTTCATCATTGGAAATCTTTAAATCAAGACAGACATCTTTAGAAAGATATACTATCTTCACACTGCAGTTATAGCCTTGGCACAGCCATTACTGAGCATTCTATTGCCAGAATTATGCAGGAGGGCAAACCAGAGCTTGTAATTGTTCCTTCTGGCTTTAAGCTGTATCTTTGTAAATATACATTTTCCCTATTTTTAACATTTATTTAGTAAGCAGCATTACAGATGCATGGCATCACAATGCAAAGCTCAGACTGAAGTGTTAAAGCAGAAAAGAAGATGGTAAGGTGATTGTGATTAATCATCTAGCCTTGGGTGTGTATTCATAACAAATTAAAAACATCCCCAGTTGCTTAAAGTAGGAGGCTGGGCTTCTTGAGTACTTAGGGATGAAGAGAGGGAGAAATTCCTTCAAAAGGTCATTGATGGTACACTTGTCTCTCCATGACCTTCACAGGTGGCTCAGGACATACACCTACAGAGGTTGGCTATTGTTTCATGACAAAGTCCCTATCAAAAAAAGAAAGTCCCATTATTTTCCCTGTCACTGACACTCGTAATTTATAGAAGAGGATATTAAAAGGTCATTGTCTACTGTTCAGTTCCCTTTTATGGCTTACAGTGCAGTTGCATGAGTTGTGGCATAGTACAAGCAAAGGGGTATGGACATGTGGCCAGGAAGAGGAGGACAGGTCTGGCCTCTGGGTATCAGCCCAGACGTGGATGGTCAGACGCAGTTCCAGAAATTTCAGTCTGAGGGGATCACATTTGGAGGTGTGGTTATGATTTTTCTTTACATTTGAGGATTAAGTAGAGGTATAGAGCCATGCTCTTACCACTAACTTCAGGGTTTTTATCAGACCACAGAAGAGCATAATCTGCCATCTCCATATCAGATGGCCACAGGAGAACACCTTGGTTTGCTTTTTGAGCTTCCTAAAGCACTCCACAATCTGGGAACTTCCTGCAGTTCAAAAAGGCTGGATGGGTGGAAAGGAGGTGAGAGACAAATGTGGCCTTCATTGTTATCATATAATTTCCTGTACTTAAGATGTACCTTCATCAGAAATTAAAATAAAATTCTTGTTGCTGTCAAGAAGCTGATAGCAATATTTGTCTGGGAGTCTCGGAACAGATAAGATACTTGAGGTTTCTGTGTCTTCTACATCCATAAAGAGATGTAAGTGCCACCTCTCAATTGAAATTTATGAGAATCAAGCACCCAAATATCTCTGTGGATTTAAGCCCTCATGTTCTAATTACTGTGGCAATTAAATACGCTGAAAAGCAGGTTCAGCTGCAGGAACCTTGTCTATGCTAAGGCCTGGTGAAATATTTATGTAAATTTTCTTTCTAGACATGGCTTAAGTTTGCACTGATGACTGTGCAAAACCTCTCTGATTGTAGAGAACATGTACAACACGGAAGGCCCTGGAACTAAACCTGTGCACTTGGTTTAGAAAAGGTTACAGTATACATATTTATGAACTGTATGTCTTGTTGAGTGAGACATGATAGTTACAAACAAAATAGTATAAGAGAGAAATAGCCAACTCTTATAGAATGTAAACAGTGGAATGCAGAAGCTGAATCTTTCCTAAATCGCTTGTTAGTTGACCTGCTCTCTGTACCAATTTCTGAAGGCCACAGGGCCATGTATCCAGCATTTCATGTAATAAATATCACATGCATCTAAATTATTTTCTGTTTCTTTCATAAAGAAAAAAGAAAAGAAAATTACTGACTGTTTCATTTGTAGACTCTTAACTGTTTGGTGCCAAGTTAATTACCAATATTATTCTTCTGCATGTACACACTTCTGAAGCGCTAATGCTAAAGAAGACACTTTCATTCTGAATTTTTTGTCTTCAAAGTAATGAAATCTTTAACTTCAATACTACAATCATGTACTTTTCAATGTTAAGTACCTAGTCCTAGTGTCAGTGTATAGAATAACCTTGGCCAAAAAAGCCCAATTAGGCCATGTAAATGAAGAGAGATTTCAGCCAGTTC
Organism: Heliangelus exortis; assembly: GCF_036169615.1. Classification (NCBI taxonomy): domain Eukaryota; kingdom Metazoa; phylum Chordata; class Aves; order Apodiformes; family Trochilidae; genus Heliangelus; species Heliangelus exortis. Next base: position 136,102,068 of record NC_092423.1, on the reverse strand, counting down.
TACTGGGAAAACCAGCTTTGTCTGAATGGTTGTAATTACAGAGTTGATGGGGAGGGGGGAAAACAAACTTGCTATGCATGAACCCTTCCCAAGTAGCCTTTTTTTCTTCTAAAGCTTGTACATCTCCAATAATACCATTAAGAAGGATAGGGGGAAAAAAAGGGCTTTCTCCTTACACAGACTGTTAAAATGTATCTCTTCAAGACTGAATGATACTTGAAGTTTGCTACTTGAAGTGCTACTTTCTCTGATGCATCCTTTTGTTTACCTCTCTCTGCCCAACAACTTTATTGCACTGGCTTGTCATAATTAGCAGACTGGGTGTACACATCTCCCTAAAGACTACCCTCTATAGCTTGCTTTAGACAGGTACTTCCCTTTTCATACTTGATTTACTCCCTCAGCTAGGCCTGTGAAAATCAAACTAAAAAGTGATGTGCAGAATTTTTTTAAAAAGTGTTTTTGTCTAATTTCCCAAACTTTTCTCTGTGCCTGGTCTTGAGAATACAATCCCATCACTTATCTGGATTCACTCTGTATTTTACATCACCTGAATTCATCAAAAAATAGTTCATTTCCCAGTGCACTGAATTTACTCATTTGAATTTGCAACACAGCATGTGGCTACCTCACTGCTTCTCTGGATTGCTGGTTGGGCTGTCTTTGGGTCCTGACAAGGAGAAATAGGGCACCAGTACCTCCAGGGATGCTTCCTATGTGCAACCCATCCTGGCTCCTATGGCTAAAGGCTCCTGAAGGTCACCTAGCGCTTTCTTAGATACAGCCTCCAAATTCTCCATATTTGTTTTCTTTACTGCTCTGATTCCTAAATAGTCCATATTATTTTCTGCCCATATCCAAGACAATTGTAATTAAAAAAGATGCCTCTTTCCACAAATACAAAGCTATTAATCACAGATGTTCTATTAACAAGTCACTGTATGAGTGACTCTTTTATATATTAGTCATAATGTAGTACATAGCTTTATTTCCTTTATTTAAAAATAGCTAATCATCTGAAGTTCAATGCGTATTATTTTCAATAATATCAGTGTATTTTGCAATGCTAAAAAATTAAAGCAAAAGGTATTGGTCATGGGTGTGTTCCTTGTTTTAAGATGTTACTTAGTTTTGGTTTGTTTGTTTTATTTTGTTTGGTTTTTTCCCACTGGAGAATACACTGAGAAGAAAAAAGCATAACATATGCAGCAAAATCGCCAAAACTATCCAGGTTTTTCACCAGCCTATTAAGGGAATTTCTGGCCATTGTTAAATAAAAAGTCTAACACATAAATATTTTAGTATGTCATAAGGTAACAGTCTGTTTTATGTGAGCACTGAAAGGAACTAAAAGCAGTGGAGTCAGGAAAGAGGTAAAAAAAAAATGAAGTAGTAAAGGCTACTTTTTGCCCTCTATGGGATCCGTCTGTCCAGGCATTGAAAAAGACAAGGACACACATGTTTTCTGGGTAATGATTTGCACTTCACATCAGGATCCCAAGTGTAAATGAATGCTGATCCATCAGTGCTGTTTTTGCCTGATTCACACTGTGCTCACTGAAACCTTGTGGATGGGCATGTGATCCAGAACATGAAGAGTAAGAGGTATGAACAGAAATGAGGTTTCTAAGTGAGAGAGCAGAACCTGCCATTTGTGTAGGCTGATGTTTTCCTCCCCAAAAGAATGACTATTCCCTAAGAAATCCTTTTTGAAGACTGATAACCACTGAAGAAAATTAGGCAAAGGATGCATACAGTTGTTTTGTGCTTTTCAGCAAAGACAGTGGCACTGCCATTTCACAACTAAAGGATGTGGTTTATATTAATCTTGGTGTCAACAAGCCCTAGTGTTAACCGGGGTGGCATTCTTGTTAGGTTACCTCTTTCCAAAGACTACACATTAAAAGAGGTATCATATTTAAATTTCAGAGTTGTGTACGCATATTTATTCTTATGCAGAGGTCAGACAGAAAGCAGGTCAGGGTGTGCTTCTCACTCAGATTAGAAAGCTCCTTAGAGTTGTCTCAGTTCGAAAGCAATCCATAGCAGTTGCATAGACTACCCAAGAAATATGAAGTCTCTAAATAGAGGAACTGGGTCCTGGGCAACTGGCTGTAGATGGTCTTGCTTGAGCAATGCAATTAGACATGATGACCTTCAGATGTCCCTTCCAGTCTCAGCCTTTCTGTAGTGCTCTGAATCTATGAACACACTGACTTTTCTTCGTTTTGCTCTAAAAATCCCCTGTCCAAGTTCAGGAGCTGATGCAAGGCAGATTTCTGCCTATTGGTGATCACTCCTGGCACATATTAGTTCGTTAGATGATATCTTTGCAAGATGGACTGGTTCGTGATGCAGGGGGTAAGGCTGGATTAAGGTCAAGCCCTTCCTTACATGAAGCACTGCATGGTTTGATAGTTAGAGATATTAGCTTGGTTGAATATATTTACTTACGTGTCCTTGTCTGTGTGCTTGAAAGAGCTTCATAGGAGACTGACAGAGACCATTAAAGACCATGTGTTACATTGCTATGTTTGCCTTCATTGTGTGGCTTTCCTTCCACTTGTAGCTGGAAATACTGACAACATCTTGATAATTTCACCAGTGCATTATGCATCTGAGATTCTAAATAGCTTTTATTGCACCTCCTGGGCCATATATTGTGGGTACACATTTGACATTTGTACTGGACTGAAACGTGCAGTTTTTTGCAAAGTGATACATATATATATTTGAAATATATTCCCTTTTCATAAACTTAATCTGAGCCCTCACATCCATATCTATGTAAATAAATCTTTTCCACAGTAAAAACATGTTGCTTGTAGTCTTATCACATGAAAGGAAAGATTTGGACACAGTGAGAAGTGATAGAAAAAAACTATTTACAAGAAATATAATGAAACAAAACTCCTCTTAAGCTAAACACATCTATTTTAAAGAACTGTTACTTTCTATTAGAAGATATGGTAGTCAGTACTGATATCGTTATGTCCAAAACACTGCAATTTCGTAGCAATGAACCTTACGAATAAGAAATAAAAATACCTGCATGTAGGACCTAATGTAAAGATTACTAAACTTTTAGTTAGCTTTTTTTTTTTTTTTCTTTGACTTCAATGCACTTTGAACTGATTCAGATTAACATTCCAAGAAATGCTGGAAATGCTAGAGGGAAGATGAATATGGGACTGAGGCAAGGAGAGGTAGTGGCTCTGTCTGGCAGGGGGTGATGACAGGACAGGGGGCTCAGGTTGCTTTGATTTGCTGAACTCACGGTTAAAATGTGGGAAGAAACACTGCCACCTCTTTTATTGATATTTGTTGGAAGACACTCATTATATATTACTCCATATGTATGTGTATGTGCATGTGAGGTTTTTCAGAGCTTTGGATGAATGCCTTTTACACAGCATTTTTAAGATCCAAATCTATACAATTATGTGGATTCCTGCATGTAAATGATTTCAGGGAGTCTGGTGTTTTAGCATTTTTAATTTTCTAGTAGATTTTATGATAGTGTAAAGTGATAAATTATCTTTTGTGGCTGCCAGAGTTATTTAACTATCTGCAGACGTGCCATTAGCAGGAGCAGTCTGTGCCCAGTTGGTGTTCCTCATCCCTCCCTGGGAGACCGCTCAGGGGGAAAAGGGTTTCCAGGCATTTCTGTGCAAGGCCCTTTTGCTGGCAATGCCACCAGCTGCTGGAGTGTCCTGGCCAGCTGTGCTATGCTGAGGTTAGGAGGACATTTTTCTACCACCCAGTGCACAAAGCTACGAAAAGAGTGTCGGGTATTACTGACTTTCCGCCACTACTGGCCTGTATTAAAACCAGTGAAGAAGAAAAAGGTTCCATTTCCCATTACCAGATATCCAATCCCCTTAGAAAACATCTGTTGAATCTGGGATGATGCCATGGTATTAGTTCTTCTGTTGCATGCTGTTTCATTGGCTGTTCCCAGTGCTGCCCTGTCTATCACAATGCATAATATCTTTTCAGAGACGTTTCAACCACATCGTTAAGGTCCCCAGTCCCATTTCTTTGAAAATCAGTGGTAGTTTTTCTGCCTTTGGCGCACAACTTAAAGTTTAGAAACTTGACTCTGTGCAGGGTGTAAGAAAGGGAACAAAAGTTTCCCGATGATTTCATGTGACAAAAGTTGTGCAAGGAAAAAGAAGCGGGTCTGCAGAAATCCTGCAAGTTACCGTGTTTATATTCCCAAGAAACTCACACTGGAGTGCCTCAGACACATAACTAAATGCTCCTCAAAATGCTCATTATTGAAGACAGTATAAGAAAATGGTCCTTAGAATTCATGTGATATACTACCAACTGGAGGGAGAATAATACAGAAATACTTTCTTGATGATGTGTGCTAAAGCAGCAGGCATTTAAGAGCAATGGTTGTCAATCTCTGAGGTTTTTGTAAAGAATTGCAATTTATGATGTGTTAGAGTAAACAGTTGGATTATGTTTCTGAAATGCATGTTCCATCAGGTAAAATCATTGTGATTATAGGCTCTAGTACTTTAAGTAAGGAAGTTATGCACTAAAAGGCTGAAATTGTAAAACAAGTATGCTTATGCTTAACTGTTAATCCTTCTTTGTATCTATGCTGAGTAAACTACAAGAGAAGAGAAACTGCATTAAACAATAAAGGCATAAATGGCATGTTATGTCATCTTGATAAACAATGACTGTTACACTGTTTTCCTTCAAGAAGCAACTGTGACTGGCCTCTGTATTCTCCCTCAATGGAGAATGTGCCTGAGTGTAAAAAAAATGAAGGATTATTTAGAAATTACTTTGTTCATGCTTCTCAGTGAAAACAGCACTTTCTCTGCTTCTTCTTACTTTGCTGCTTTTCTTTCATTTCCTCAGCTCTTATCTATTAAAGAAACCTGCACTTGTTTCTACAACCACCTACTATCAGGCAGAATATGAGTTTTGAATAAAGTGAAATATAACTTCCTTTAAGTGGTTTTGCAAATGTTTGACAGCAAAAGATAATGAATGAAAATAAATCTCCAATATTTCTCCTAATGCAATTTGTGGCATGTCAGCGTCAAAGGATTTTAACAACAAATCAACAAATACTTGAATGAAAACAATATACATAACTTATTTTTTCTGTATTAGAAACAACTGTCCAACAATTACTGTATGACTTCATGAATTAGTTGGTTGTTTTGAAATATTCCTGCTAGGATTAAAAAAAAAAAAAAAAAAGGAAAAAAAAAGGAAAAAAGGCTATACAGGCCTTTGAGCCTGAACATATTGTGTCAATCATAAGCATATGTAATGTATCTACCCATGAGGTAAAAATTTTCTTTGCAAATTATTTCATAAATAAATAAATAATTTGCCTGAAAAAAGTTTATGAAAATATTTTTGCCTTTATTAAGTTCTCTAAAGTTCTTTTGTGGTGAATATAAACAGATTGATATTGACGTCTTCTTGATCTGCTTTACTTTAACTTGAAATGCAGAATGTATAATGCAAGCACTTTTTATAAAGATATGGTAACAAACTTTTTCTGAGAGATATAGTATTTCATTAGAGTTGTCTACTTGAAACTATGAGGATATACTTTGTCCTTCTCATCTTTGCTTATGAACGGCCTCTGTGGTTTCATTTTAAAAGCATATGCAAGGAGAGGCTTATGTCTTAAAAATACACTTAATATTGTTCTACAGGTGAAAAAAGGTGTGTTTGTTATCAAGTCTTACACATGTTGAAATCTGTGCTTTCTTTGTTATCGATCTTCTTTGCAGTTTGTCTGTCATAATGTGAATAAAATCTGGGAAACTGCAGCCACACATAAGAACCAACAGGGATTTAAGGTGTGAGGGGCATCATTTCCTGGTTTAAAATAAAAAGACATTAATAAGTCTCACTAGAGCAGAGAAGCAAAAGGGAATAACCCTTGTTTAAATATTTTCCACTCAAGCCCTACTTGTAAGATGCTTAGCCAAGTCATCAGACAAAATACCTGCTGATTTTAACCCTTCATCTGCAAGACATCTGCAAAGTGAACAGTCACTCGGGGCTGATGTACTCAGTAGCAATAATAAAGTCTGAACTGCAGAGAAGGACATTTGAATCGGTACAAATGTGAGAATGAGGCTTGTCTCTGATTCAGCCATGGTATTTTCAGCTTGAGAAAAAGTAAAGGTTTATGAAGTCAGTGAAGGTTCTGTGCGTGTATTAGTGAGGTGCTACTGAGCATGGCCCTGGTACTAAAGTATAGAGGCAGACTTTGCAAAAAACTTTAAATCCTGATATTACTTTTCTTCTCATTCCATACATAAACATCTCCACTGCTCTGAACTGATTCTCTGCTGATGGGTATAGAGGGAGTCCCACACATAATCCATCAGTTCTCCTCTCCCTGTATTGGGGATCTACTGTGTGCCTTACCACGCAACTGTATTTTACCTTCCATTTTCAGCGTGACAAGTTCACCTCTTGTGTGTGAATTATTGCTTTTCGATTCATAAAGTGCTTTATCAGGCAATCCTACAAAAGAACTTAAGGGGAAAATGTGTTACTGGTGATTTACATGAGCAATTACTTTACAAATCAGCCAGTGAATTATACTAAACATATATGAAGAATGTTTAAGTTTGGAGAGAGGGCTGCAAGCGCCATACGTTTTGCAGCAGGGTTTCATTTGCGTCAGCATGTATCTCTGAGGATTTTACGCTTTACATTTCACCGTGTATTTGAGAATAAAATTGTAAGGAAAAAGTTATCTAATTTCAAACATTTGGGGGGAAGCTGCTTCATCTCTCGCAGTGTAATGAATTAACTCTTTTCCAGCTTCTCCCCTGAATAAAGCATTAGCAGTTGTAAGCAACCAGAATGCATCTACTTTAATGTGAAATCAGTTTAGAACGAGTTGCATGGGAGGAAAAACACACCATATAAAGTCACCTAACTGCAGAAAAATTGTGTCCAAATGCCCAACAAATGTTTACATAGTTTTTAACGCCTACTATATTTGGAATTTTAAAACCCTTTCACAAGAACCTTTTATGTACTGCTTCTCCTTGGAGAGTGTTTTTACATTAACATACAGGCTTCTGGCAATTTGTAGCATGGGAGAAATTGGTGCATTTTGAATCGAAAAGGTTCTGCACAGGCAGGAAAAGTTGTAAGGGTTTTCTCTAAAGGAGCCTGCGACCTACTTGTGATTGGTATCAAAGAGCAGACAGTAAAGGGGAATATTAATCCCCAAACCTGGGAAGTGTCTCTCCATCCACCTCAACACCCGCACTCACACACGGGGTGGAAAGGGACGAGCGAGGTGACGCTAAATCGGTATTTCCCGGAGCGTTCCTCCGTACCCCGCGCAGAGCTCGGGTCTCCCGAGGGTGGCAGCTATTGCCGCCCGTGAGTTGCGCGTTTTGTCCCCCCCGCCCCCTCCCCCCCTCTTTTTATTTTAATCCCTCAGGGGAGCCGCCGGTCCGAATGACAGCCGCAGGCAGAGCAGCCTCCCGCGGGCCGCGCTCGGGGGGCGGCTGTGGCCTGCGGGCTATTCCTGCGCCAACTTAGCCCAAGTCCCCGCGCTCCCTCCGCGGCCTCCGCTCGCCCGGTTCGGCCGTGGCCCTGGCCCTGGCCCGGCGGCGGAGGCCTCGTCGCGTCGCGTCGCGGCGGGCGGAGGCGGGCGGCGGGGGGCGGCGCGGGCCGCGGCGGGGCCGCCTGCACTGTCTCTTTAAGGGCGCTCCGTCTGGGGTGGCGCTTTCCTCCGCGAAGGCTCCTTTGATATTAATAGTGTTGGTGTCTTGAAACTGACGTAATGCGGGGAGACGGAGGTCCTGACAAGCGATAACAGTCCTGATAACGCGCCGGCCGCCCCGCGCTCCCAGGCCGCCGCCTCGCCGCCGGCGGGGCCGCCGAGCCGTGCCCCGGCCCGCGCCCCCCGCCCTGCCGCGCCCCCGCCCCCGCCCCCGCACCGCCCGCCGGCGGCCGGCGGGCCCGTCGCCCCCTCCCCGCCGAGCGGGGCCGAGGGGGGAGGCAGCGGCGCCGCGGCCCCCCGCCCCCCCCCCCCCCCCTCCTCCTCCTCCCAGGCCACCGCCACATAATCCGCGGCCAACTCCGCCGGCAGCAGGAGACGGTTCATGGCTCACGCCGCGGCTCCACCATCTTCCAGGCTGCCGAGGCTGTTGCTGACGGTTAATCAACAGGTAAGGCGCGGGGGGGCGCGGGCGGGGGCGGCCCGGCGGCGGGGAGGGCGCCGCGGCCGGCGGGCCGGGAGGGGGCGGCGCGGCGGCGGGCGCGGGGGGGGCGCCGTGCGGGGCGGGGGAGCGGCGCCCGAGGCAGCGCGCCGTGTGCCCGGGGGGGGGGGGGCAACGCGGGTGCACCCCCCTCCCCAAAAAATACCCCCCCCCCAAAAAAAAAATACCCAGCAGTAAGCAAAACAACAAACCCAAACCAAACAACAAAAGCGGGGGTGGGCATAATGATAGGGAGCGGGGGGCTGCTCGGATTTCACAGGCTTTTTTTGGTGCATCTCCCCCCCCCCGCGCCCCCTTCCCTCCGCCGGTGGGTCAAAGCCATGTGTGATGGCTGGAAATTGGCGACTTCAAAACCGCGGTAGCCCTGCTGGAGTCGGGAGGGTCAAGTTCAGCGGCGGCGGCGGGCAGGGGGAGCAGCCCCCTGGCCCAGAGGCGGGGAGGGGAGCGGCGACGGCGGCCGCGGGCTGGTGCGGCTCTGCCCTCCCCTCCGCGCCTCTCCGCGCCTTATCTCCGCGGCCGCCGATTCCCCGGCACCGGGGCGCTTCGGGGGGAGGGGAAGGGAGACGCGGGGGGTGGAAGTAGAAGACGAGCAAAGAGGGTTTGCATCCGATGAGCTGCAGTCGCACAGTCCTGCCGCTCCTGCCGCTGCTGGAAGTTTTAATGGGGATCATGACAAGCGGGGCACAGAGACACCATCATGAAGAGTAGTAAGTCTGGGAAAAAACTTTTTTTTTTTTTTCCCCTCCTTGCCCGGGGACACACCGGGGGAGGCCGGGTGCGGAGCTGTGCTGCGCAAGGAAAGGGGACTTGGGGTCCGTCCCGGTGGTCACACTGGGTAAAAAGGCAACATGGTGGTGGTGATTTTTTTTTTTTTTTTTTTTTTTTTTTTTTTTTTTTTTTGTTGCTGTTCTGTTTTGTTATGTTTTTTGAAATCAGAGCGCAGAGAGACGTAAAACTTTTCCCTCTTAAAGGCAAAGCTCTTAGCTCTGCGTCCCCACGCTCGGCTCTCCCCTGCCTAACACAACTTTGTTGAGCGTCTCACTTTTCGCCCCCTCCCCTCGTCCTCGGGGGCTGCCGGCGGGGGGCTGCTCCCCGCCGTACTTATCCGCGTGTTTGCTTTTCGGACGGAAGAAATGAATGGAGGTGAGGCCAGGGATGGAGGGGCTGTGCGGAGGCTGCGCGGCGGTGGGCGCTGCGCGCCCGGGGCAGCCGGTGTGGCTCGGCCGGGGGTGAGCAGCTGCGGGGTCGGGGCCGGGCAGGGCAGGGGCTGTCCCGGGGTGCTGGCCTCCGCCGCGCTTCCCTGGGACGCGAGCAGCTCCCTGAGGGGGCTTGACATTTCGGGGGCTTTGTTTATCTGCCTCCCTGCTGCAAATCAAGGCGTTCAGACATCCCGGCACTCCTACGCGGTTTCTGCCGGGGCCCGCTAGCCTTCTTTAAAATTTATCCTTTTCTTTTATTGTATTTTTTTCTTCTTTTTTTCTTTTTCTTTTTTTTTTTTTTTTTTTTTTTTTTTCCTCCTCCCCCCCCCCGCCTTCCTAATCGGTTTGTGTTTTCTGTCTGCAAATGGCAAACTTCCCAAGTGCACTGACTGAACTGTGGGGGTAAGTGATGAGTTGAAGTGGAGAGACGTCTCCCCTCCATCACTCCTTCCTCCACCAGTGCGAGTACCTTGGTTGGTAGGGCTGGAGCCGGAGGCATCTCTGCACCCTGGGGGAACCGAGGAGACAGATCCCCTCCGAATGGAAATACTTTCTAGTAAAAAGAGTGTAAGCTATCAGGCGGAACTATGCTGCTTTCACTGCTTCTACAGCATGCAACGCGTTTTGGATGTTGATTGAAGCAAACAATAATTTAATACGCTTCAGGTTTTATTTAATTGAGTTCAGTAAGTCTCTCAAGGAACCATCAAACTTTGCTATTTAGGCAGTCTTCCTTAGCTGCGCAACTGAATCCTATGGATGTTGGTGGCATCATGTTACTTTCCTGTTGGTTTTAGGAAAAAGTTGAACATTTAGAGAAGACTGCCAGAGTTAAAAATGCAAGGGGCAGCAAAGGAAAGTAGTGATAAGAGCCAGTTCCTGACGTGGACAAAATGAGAATAAAAGTTACAGTAGTCTTCTGAACTGCAGTTTGTGTTTGCCTCATGTTTGCAATATGTGTATTAGGTTAGACAGCTCTTTCAGATATTCCACCAGAGTGACATTTAAAAAAAGCCCTCCAAGAGAGTGAGGAATTTTTTTTTTCTTTTTTCTTTTAAGTACTCCGGGTCTGTGAGTAAATACAGGGTTTGTTTGAGAACATCAACTATTTCCTGTAAATTGTGATGCTGACAAGACTGTCTGGAAATGATATCAACACTTTGAAAGATTTTTTTTCTTTTCTTTTTTTAACCACTGAATGAAAGTTTGTTAATAATGTGGTCAAACCAAACAAGTGGAACCTTTCTCTGTAGAGGGGAGAGAAAAGTCTTCTTTCTTTTCTCCTCTTGAAAAATATATACCTGCTTGAGATTTGCCTCATAGATTCAATAATGCTGGAGTTAAGTAGTGCATCATTGCCTATGAACATATTAATCCTCAGACTGTTTATGACAACAGAAGTCTGCTTCACCTTTTTAAAGCCAAGAGAGATTAGATATGAATAGTCCATAATCCACCTAGTTGTGTCTGATTATAACTTTTTTTTGGTTACATATAGTAACTTTTTGCAGTTTGAAACTTTACCTATACTAGTTACAACAAAATAAATAAAGGGCAAAGTTGCATCAGCTTTTAAATTTACATGTTTTGCCTGTGATCTTCTAAAACAGCCTCTAAATAAAGGTTAGCAATCCTTGTGAGAGTATGGCTTTATTTATTTTTTTTCTATATTTCATAGTAATGTTAATAAAGGGAAAAAAATGCAAATGACAGCTTCGAAGATCTGAGACTTCTTTGGGCATCAGATAATTACAATGCAGCCAGGTTATCCTCGTATATTTTTAATGCGTTTTTAGTATAATTTATACGGTAGATTTTTGGGTTGCCCTATGTTGCTATCAGTGATGGAGTAAATTCAGTATTATTTTATAAATCTCCAGCAGTATTATCTTTTTATCGTCTGTTGTCTGTTGTTCATAGTAAGCTTTCATAGTACACTATGATCATGCATGCTCTAGCTGCGTGTGAAGAATATTATTATTCACATATTGTGATTGTGCATTAATAACAGTGTAGTACTAATTCCTGTGTGTGGACTCAAGTGTCTGTGATATGCAATGGTTGCTTCTTAAATCTCTGTATTTCACTCATACTATATTTTAATGCTGGTTGACACATAGGGTTTTATATTTTCAAAGCATTGTGCAAACAATGACTAATTACTTTCTGTTCATGCGAATTACCTCTTTTACCATTTTATCAGACAGTTGCTTTGAAACAAAACTATTTTACATTACAGTGTGAAAGAGTTAAAAAATTAGCAAAGACATTTAGGAAAAAAACAAGATTTTAATTACAAACAGGCAACTTTGGGTATGTATTTAAATTTTTCTTTTTATGTGGAACTTTCCTTCTAAGTTTGGGGGTGTGTGTGTGTATGTGTGTGAATATTTATGTCTTTTACAAACTCTTAACAATATTCTAATGTAATAATCTTAACAGAAGCATTTTCAGCTCTTAACTGTAGCCACACTGGCAGTATCACTTTAATAAAGGTTTGTGGGTAACACCAAATACAACACTGTGACAAAGTTTATGGTTAAATATTTTTGAACCGGACAGGCTGGGAATCAGACAACTCTTTTTGTTAGGTGAAAGTAAAGTGGAAATAAATTACATTTTTAATACAGTTTCGGTTAAAACAAATGGCCACCTGGTAGTAAAAGAATTGGCCTTGAACAGAAATATATTCTGATTAAGATACTCTAACTGGTTTGTAAAATGAAGCCATTCATTCAGCAAACTGAGAACTTTCCAGTTAGTGTTTGCCCTTGCTTAATTTAGTTTCCTCAACACAACTAAGTGAGGTAGTCTGTGTCTGGTTTTGGCAATCCCGGGCGACTCTAAGCTCGGGCATTTTTACCCCAAATATTACACCTTATGAGTTAAAAAGCAGTTGGTTAAAAAGAATAGCAGGCAGTTCTGAGGAAAAAAGAAAAAGTTTCTTTTTAGCTTCTGAAACTTTCAGAAGTTCTTACCTAGTAAGAAAACAATGCTATTTTCAAATACTGGTGATTAATACTATAACCAGCATAGTCTGCACCCATCTATTGTATAAATACCATTGCCTGTTGACCTTTGGATACATTAATTACAGCATATCTGGTCTAGGTTCTACTATTTTTGTCTGTCCAGAAGATAAATAAAAGTGCCCTTTCCAGTCCTCCTGGAGAAGAAGAACTGTTTTTCTTGGTACTGTCATGAATTATGGAGTTCTTTTTCATACCCTTTGACAATTAATTTCTTTTTTGACTTTAAAAAGATAAGCCTGCATCCAAAGAAAGATTATTCGATTACTTTAAGACTATTTTCACTTCAATTTTTATGGTATGTACAAACTTTCTGGGCTTTGATTTTTTTTTGGATTGTGTGTTTGCTAATTAAAAGAAAAACACGTAATGAGTTATATCAGATGATATGAAGGATTAAAGTACAGTTACACCATTGAATAGTAGATGTTTACAAGGGCAAGACATGCAACTACATTTTTAAGATTATGCTTATTATTGACTTCTTCATGTTGTTTTGCACCTAATAAATAAAGGGCCTTCCAGAATGCAACCCTTTAGCCAGTTGTCTGCATGCCCAGAACATAAGAAATGCTGCTGGGGCACGAGAGCGTGGGGGGAGAGAAGCGGTGGCATATTATTCTGACTTCTTGTCATGCAGACCAAGGCTCAAATGAAACATGGAGCAATGGGAGAATAACTACCATGGTCTTGATTTAAGTCCCCAGTGGACATTTTGTCACACCCCAAAAGCATTGCACAACTGAGCACCATTCCACTTAATGTGTTGTCCGGAGTCAGAGGAGTCTCTGATTTGGCGTCACGGGGTTTAGAAGACTGTGATTTAGGTGAACTGGAGTAGCTGCGTGTAAGAAACTTTGTTTAATAGCTGTCTATGTTTTATTCATGTTCTGCTCTATTGATTTCTTATTTTCTAGTACCTTTAAAGTGGTTCTTTAAAATTTAATATTAACAGCACCAGTTGAAAATACATCTAAAGTTTAATAGAAATTGCTAATCTTCTATCTGTGATTTTTATTATGGTCCTGACATATTAACTACAGAATCTTGTTGTGGATCTCTGTACATAGATTTAAAAAAGCTGTAGGAAGAGTATTTTTCATTAAATTACATATCTGCCATGAGTGGTACTTCTGTAGGATGTTCTTACAGAACCCAGTTGGTTCCATCCCGTAAAGTTTGGGAACTTCTGCATGCTCATCGGGGATGCGTGTGAGTACAGCAGCTACAATAAGATTATTTCGGCCTTGAAGATAGAATTGTTTTGAATCACAAGGTTTAGTACTAATAATATTTTTTACTTTTGTAGCTGCATTTCACACATGTCTAATTTCTTGTAAGTCTGCTTTCTTTCCAGGCTCGTATTGACTCTTTTTTTTCCCTTTAAATATATTTTAAAATATTTAATTTTTAAAATGTTACTAGCCCTTTAAAAACCTGTAATAAATGCTTTACAAGTGGCTAGACACCTTCCCTGGTGGTTTAATTTATACAAGCAGGAAACTTTCTCTCCTTCTTTCTCTCTCTCTTTCTTGTTTTCTTTAAACCAACTGACGTAATGCCAAACTCTGCTTTAAAAGAACAGACAGAAGTAATTGGTAGCTTTTAACTTTTAATAATGTTCTGGATTGGTTTTAGTGGCCAAACTGCCATTTTTTTAAAAATTCAAGTAAAAACGGGCTTGTGGCCTGAGGAAGAAAGGCCCTGTTGATGCAGTTATTTTTATTCTTGTTTTTCAATCTGTTATTAAAAATCTTTCCTGCTGAGCTCTGCTGGATTTCTCCAATTGCTCTTTGTGATGGCTGGTGCATTTCAGGTTACGGTAACTTTAACTGTTTTCTGATTTTTTTTTTCCCATGGGCATTTTGAGATGCTTTATCCTTTTTTTTTTTTTTTTTTTTTTTTTTTTAATTTTATTTTATTTATTTGATCTCCCCCCAGCACACCCATCACTCACACCCCTTCTCTTGCCCAGCACCCGAAACCATTTATTTTGATTTAGACAGGACAAATGTTAAACATTCCTTGGGTGGCTGTTCAGTGAATATTATTTTCCTAGTATGAGAGTGTTTTACACCTGTTGGTGATGCTGGTTGGGAAGATACTCAGATATTCACTGTCCCAATGCAGAAGAATGAAGACATCCTATCTTGCAGAGAGCCACTTTCTGCGCTCCCTCCACCCCATATTTTAAGGCTAAACCAGATTTCTAAATATGTTTAGTAATAGTCTCTGCAATCTTTATCTATTTGTATTATGCCGATATTAGAAAAATGAAAACCAAACAGAAGATTTTTTTAATTAACCATACTTAAGAAAATCCAGATTATTGTCTTTTCTTTCTTAATTTCTTCATTTTGTTTCAAGTTTTCTGGCTTATTTCCTTAATTTCTCCTCTACGTCTGCTGGGGTTTTGAACACAAGCGAACTTTCTACGGTAAAAGGCGAAGTTGGGCAATAGACTTTCTTGCGAAGTTGACGTCAGGACGACTTCATAAGTTGGCAAGTAGGGGAATCGTTCAAAGACCAAGTTGGCTTGTGCCAGTTTTCCCTTCCTTAGGGGGAGACACTCCACCCAGTAGGAGGTTACCCCACCCAATGTGGAGAGCTATAATTCAGTGGCAACACTTTAAATGTCAATCCTCCCTAGGGTTTAAACCCCAGACTTGTCTTGCCTCAATCTTTATATTTAATCTAACATTCAATCTGTTGAAGTAACATCTCATCTTCATAAGCACTTTTTGGGCCTGATCCTGCAATTCTCATTTTTGAAAAATATTCATTGACGTCAGGGGGACTTATGAATTCAGGATTGGCCTCTGCAGGGTTGTGTGTATCTGTGTCTGTATGTAAGTAAGATTACATCTCCTTGATGAATATTGTATGATCCCTGTTGTTGAAGATAAAATTGTAGAATGGTTCCTTTATCATCTTAAAAATCTGAAGTAGTCCTGGAGTTGTAATGTAAAATAGATTTCCGTCAATAAGTGACATGTACTTATTTTTATTCGGTGTTTTCTCAGATTAATCTTTGAGTTTAAAAAGTGCAACTCTGAAGAATTTAAGGCATTTCTGCCATTTCCCCGTATTTCTCTATATTATTCTCTAGACATATTTCTGAATGCTCCTTTTGGCAATTTTTTCACCTCAAATGGAAAATGAACGTCACAGCCTGTAGCTCATTGCCTGCAATAACTCTTGGGCTATTTGCATAATACTGAGAACTCCCAAGGAAAAATTGAGTTTTGGGGTATTCTCAAGTCAACATGTAATTTTTTATAGTTACATTTTACTTCACCGTGGTTTCTGTTCTCAAGCATCCTTTTCAGATCCCCCATTACATTTAATGAGGCTGACAGTGCAGGAGTTAGTACATAATTCGATATTGTAAAAACGTTATAGGAAAAGCACCAATGTGTTCTTCTTTCTGCATTTTGAAAATATGCCAACATTTTTAGTTTATTGATACGTCTGCGAAAAAAAGTCCTTAAAAGATGATGTTAAAAATCTTCAATGCACTTAACGTTTCTCAGCAAGATTTACTAAAACAATATGCTTCAGTTTTGCCTCAAACTATTTCAAGCCACCTCTGGTCCAAGAATGTACCAGTTCTTGGTTCCTGGAAGATTAAGCATGACAGTTTCTATTATATAATGAACAGCATTATTGTTTGAACAAAGGTAACATATTTTGATTTGTGTACTTTTTTTTGGCAGCTGGCACTAGCGTAGGTCTAAAATGAGTGGTGATCTAACAGTGTAAATATCTGAACGTTCTTGAAACACACAGTATAGATGTAATGTGTTTAAATCATTGAATCTATATTATATAGAATGTGTATGTATGTGTATATACAAAGCTGTAAATGGTGTGTTCTGCTATCTGTAGTCTTCAAATGTGTATCCTTCGGGTATTCCTGACCTACTTTACAAAGTCTGCAAGTCTAAAATACTAAAATACATACCAAAACTTAAAAATTAAACATACATCTTGGTGGTTTAAAAAAAAAAAAAAAGCAGGGGAGAATTTGTGCTAATAGCTAATTAAAAAAAAAAAAAAAAGCGTAATTTGCCTAGATAGATACCTTGTAGATAACTTGCAGACTGCCTTTGGTTATCCCAGTGACTTCACTGGGATTATTCTAGAAAATAGTTTCTCAACTGATTTAAAAAAAGTTTGAAGTAGATACTGAAGTTAAGTATCGCCTAAAATTCCTACGTGCAGATGTGGTTTAATGTTTAATGGAAGTTAAATGGGTTAGGATAAAGCAATTTTCTTTGGGGGTAGAAGGTTTTTAGTGCTTCCAAAGTATGATTCTTTTTAACTTTCTCAAGTGCCGCTCCTCAAGAAAATGCTGTGAATGATGTGGAACATCACCCAAAATTTACTATGCAGATGAAATGTTGCTTCATGAACTCAGTTAATGAAAGAAAGGTAACTTCAATTTCAGCTTCATAATCTGAACATAGTTTGCTTTTCTGTTTAGCATTCTCAGTTTTAGGTGTATTAAATGTACTCATCAGACATTCTCCAGCTGCAGTTAGACTATAAACCAAAAATACACTCCATGGTGATCAGTACTGAGCGTATTCCTCCTGCATGCATAGATACGGACACGCATGCACATACGTAATTAATAAAGTAAACCTTGCCCCAAATACCTGAGGCAAAAGCTTGTGAAAATAGATTAGCCTCACATTGTGCCTTGCAGGTAAACAGGATCTGAGGCTGATAGAGAAATGGGAGAGGAAAGCTCCTGAGCGGAGGCTGCATGCCTGCACTGCCCTGGCACCCAGCTCTGGATGCTCAGGTCTGGGGGCTGTCAGTAAAAATCCCACATCTCCTTTCAACTATCACAGTGGTAAGAAGGAAAGAAACAGTAACTCAGGTCTCCCATCTACTGTATGCACAGTTTTCTCCCTGTGGCCTGGTACTGACATCAGAAATTCAAGCCGTCTAGTTAGTCTCCTTCCATGCTCTTCAGATCTTGAGTTTTCTTTAGAACCAAACTCCTATTTGTATGTTACGTCTGTCACGGAAAAAAAATATATAGTGGATTAAATTAATCCTGTAATAGTTGTTTGAGCATACTGTAGGAATGTAAATAATTTTGTGGCATTGAGCTCATATTTCCAGTCTTATGGGGCGGGGGGGAACGACTCTGTGAGATCAGAAGTTATCAACAACATATATCTGAGTTACTCAGATACAGTAAATCTTCTAACAAATACCCACCCCGTGCATACCCAGAGTTACTTCCCAAGACTGTTGAAATTCTGTACACACCTGTATCTTACATGTAAGTCCATAAGCATGCACAGTAGATGTATCTTCAACTTCAGTTAGACAGTATGGAAGGAAGCAGCAATTGAAGTAGTCCATGGACAAAAGTTTGTTTGCCACTTGATTGCTGCTGGCTGATTGTCTTCCTGGAAAAAATCCTGAGGAATCATTAATTTAAAAGAAATGTGGAGTTATGTCTCTTACTCCAGCTCTGTCACAGTTTCAGCATACAAAACATTAAGCAATTCATCTGTTTTAGGCCAGAAGTGATCATGAATAATCCACTTTTATCTAGGCATCATTCTGTCATATGAAAGGTGTGCTCTGCCTTGTCCCTCTTACTCTGCCTCTGTTTCTTCCTCATGCATGTTGGTTCTCTCTTTGGCTTCTATATACACATACATACATTCTAAAAATACATGGGAATGGAAGTCCATCTGTGTTGCCTAATTTTTTTACAAAAACACGAGTGTTTTTATTGTTCTTTCTCTGAGCCCTTAATGAGTTTAAAGAATTTAATGTGACTTAATGAGGGTTCTTATTCTGTTTCTGACACAGAGACTGATGAGGGAAAAGTAAAACAAATAGAAAACCAGCTTTTACTTGTGGTTAGTTTCATGATGTCATCAAATGCAGGATATTACAACTCCTGGAAAAGTTTACAAATTTAAGCAAGAATCCATTTTGCATCACTGCCTGTCTGTTGTTTATTACACAAAGATTTCTAGTGAGAAAACAAAGTGTAGCATAACTTGATTTTTTTTTTTCTTTTTAATGCTTCTTATTTTTGATTTTTAGGCTTTTTTTTTTTTGTGTGTGTGTGTATGTGTGTGTGTGAAAGCAAATCTAACCTGCTTTGCCTGGCAACTTGACTAAAACTTAGATGTGACCAAGGATTGATTAAATCCCTCTGATTATGTCCCAGATCTACTTGCTGTACTTGCTGTGTCTTGCTGTACTTGCAAGGGACAAAACTGTTGTGGACTTCATCTATAGTAGGTTCTGATTTTCATCAGGAAACTTCCTAATTACATTGCAGCTTACAGAGAGGGAACTGTGGGTTTTGGGGATCCATGCTACTCTTAGAATTTGCTATTTTAAAGCACTTTTCCTGGACTAGGGGCGCAGTAAAAGAATTTTGTAAGGCTCCATCTTGCATTTTTGCTGCCCTGCTCTCAATGGTCAAGTAGTATTTTACCACACAAAGGTGCCCTTTACTGTGGGCATGCTTTTGGTATGTCATCTTTAAAAGTGATTCTTGTAGTCTGAAAACAGTTCAGTTCCCGAAGAGGTATGAAAATAGGTTTAGGTATTTTTAATAGTTTGAAGAGTTGGACTAGATGATTTTTAGAGGTCCCTTCCAACTCTGATTCAAATTCTGTGATTCTGTAGTGCACCTGTTTTTGAACCCTGCTACTATGCACTGGCTTCACAGCCACTCTTTCTTCTTGTTCCTTATCAACTCTCTTCAAGGCTCATAGAAATAGTAGTGGGGTGACTGCAATTCCAGTGTTGCATATATATCCATGTAAGCAGGCTGTAATGCCCTTATAAAGCTGTTTGCATGCTGTGAACATCAGGGTAGTTTTGAAAGGCCAGGCATAGCAGTGACTTTTACTGTCCACCGAGTGCGCTTTTGATATAACCCAAATGCAAAAAATTGCAGCATGGGAAATAAAATGCTTTTCTATACCACCTGATTTTTTTTCCCAGCAATTGTTAGTATTTTTGACAGTATCAGATGGGACAGTGGTGTGATTGCTTAGGCTGACATTAACTTGGGTGTTTTGCAGTTGCTTATCATGTCAGAACTGTGTTGGATTGTATTGTTTGCATTTTATTTTTTTTGCAATTAGTTGTTGGTTTCATGTTGTTGGCTGCAACATGAGATAGTTCAAATAAACTAATAAGAATTTGAATTGGAAATAGGGGCATTTTTAAGCAACTTGAGCATTATCATGCAAACTGAGAGAATAAGCTGTTTGGTTGGTTTTTATGTATTATATATGTATAAATGTGTGTTTGTGGTTTGTTTTTTTCTTAATGAAGGTTTTCATAATTTGGTAGTTCAGCAAACATCTGAATATTCTGAAAGTATTTCTCACAGATGGCAGGTCTGTGTCTATAGCTTTAAGGTAGACAATTCAGTTACAACATACAGAGTCTAGAGCTGGAAAACTGTTTTCTGGAGTTTTTAAAACCATTGGAAACTAAGATTTATTGGACCTTAAATATCCCAGTGGTGCAAATTTATTTGGTGTTCGTAGCTGTCTCAGCTTAACTTTCCTTAGGGATTTGCTATGGTACTGCATTATCTAAGAAACATTTAAAATAGGTTTTTCAAGGTTGGTTGTTTTTTGTTTTTTTTTCTTCAGTCATTTCTCAATTTTTATTTGTGTTTCTGAAAACCTTTACTAACAAAGATGACCTAGCAACTCTGCTGAGCTTTCTGATGCAAAATATTTTATGTGAATTAAGAATTTGATGTGAAATTAAGAATTTGAAAAGCGGTCATTTTAAAAGATTTTTTTTTCAGTAGTGGAGTATGACAGTGGCTAGTTGTCAATAGGAAGGAGCTTAAAAAATAGTCACAGGAGAAAGAAGCAGCAGCTGTGGAATTTATTTTACTGGGTTAAAGGAGACTCATGGTTAAGCAAGCTTTACCTTCTTGGGTTTTCATAATTTATTGCCCAAAAGACACATGGCTGAATAGAAAGAGAACTAGGATATTATAAAATCCACTATGATGTGAAGTACTCTTCCTGCATATGAATACAATTTATTTAGTTTTTTTCTCTCCAGCAAACTGTGACTTCCTTTGTCTTTTCAGAAGGAATTTCAGATAATACCTTAGCAGAGTAGAGCTGCCATAAACCCCACACTTTTCAGCTGTAGCTGCATGCGGGGCGATACCGTCCGTGGTAGTTTTCACTGAGCTACTGTGTTGCTTTCAGTCAGAAATGAGACTGTACTGACTTTACTTTTGCAGAAAAAGTATGTTTTCTTAGAAAATGCAGTACATGAAAGAAGGAAGGGCAAAGAGAGCAGAGAGAACTCGCTGATACATGAGCTGAGATTATGGATGTTACAGTGCCATTTATTGTGGGATACTATAGAAAAATCACATTGGAACCAAAGTTCCTGTGGCATACCATACGATATTTATTACCATTTTCCTGTGTTCTCCCTGGTTAGAATCTAATCCTTCAGTGTCTGGAGCTGCGTGGAGTTAAGAATTTGTCCATTCAGAGAGGAAAACTTCACCAGCTATGGGATTCTGATATTTTACTAGCTTTATTTATTTATTTCCCCCTTACACGTCTCAGAGTGAAGGTTTGGCAGAGATGGGAGTTAAGTGAGCAGAGGAAATAGCAGGGGCACGTATCTGCTCAGCAAATAGTATTTACTGATTACTGTTTACTGTAAAGCAGATTACTGTAGTTGTGTTTCTGTGAAGCAACCCGCACACAGCCAGTACGAAGGAATGAAGCAAAGTCCTGTGCAATTCTGAGGTGACTAAAGGATGTGCTTGTGACATACTTTTAGCAAAAGCCATTTTCGGTTGCTCGGTACCCTCTCAAAACACTGTAATTTTGTACATGACACATTTGATTATGAGCAGCCATCAAAATGCTCATAGGTATCTTGTTTGAAAGAAGAACAAGCTTGAGTTAAATATTTTCAGGTCAGAGAAATACACTGGTTTGTTCTCTTAATTTGTTCTTCAGCTTCCTGCTCTTTTGCAGTTTGTTCGATAGTTACTCAGATTTGGAGTTTCTTTAAAAGAGATGATAAAGTATATGCTTTTGCATTTCTTCCTTGGACAGGGCATTTACTTCTTTGGGAGAGTTGGTCTGAGCAAGGGCTGCCTTCTTTTGCCTTGGTAAGGAGAGGATGTGGTTAGTATAGGGGTCCCCTCATCCTCAATGCTCCCATACTGCAATGAGCTTTTTGCTTCCTGGGGAAGAGATTTTCAGTCTCGTTTTCATTCCCTTCTGTCAAGTTTTAGTGAGCAATATAAACTGTCTTGTTAGAGCTGGCAGTGAGGAAAAGGAAAGGAATCCAGGCACATCTTGCCTCTGTTATGGGGAATTTGGTGTAAAAAGCATCTGCCGAGCTTTCCTGGTAATTCTTTGGTTATCATCTTCTCATGATGGAATATGCACGTAGAAAAAACAGAGAAGTTAATGTTTGCTTTTATCATCAAGAAAAGAGAACTGACAGTTTCATGGTTAAGTGCCTAAAGTTGTCTTTGGCTTTGCAGTTGTTGAGTTAATCACTGCAAAGCTAACTAATTGTGTACCTTTTTAAGCTCTCCCCCCCTCCCTCCCCATAGTTAGTGAAAGGGAGATATTTTACTCTTTCTGACTTCAGTCAGGTTATCCCACTAAGTGCTAGCAGAAAGCTCTTCAGTTTTTGCTTTCTTGAGTTATCTCAGGAATCATTCTTCTAGTAGATGGTGAATTTGCTTAACTGATACAGTTATTTATGGTTTTCAGTTCCCATGCTATAGAATGGACAAAGGCATTTTAAAACACTTTAAAATTAAATAGAAATGCTGGTTTACAGAAGTCTGTAAACTTAATTCTGAGTTTACAGAAGTTACTACTGCTGCTGTTTCGAATCTTAGTGTCTTACTGAGATGTTTCTTAGCCAGAATTTAGAGTTTCAAGGGATTTCTTTTTAATTTTAATTTTTTTTTCCTCCTAAATGCTAGACATGGGCAGAAAGTGACAAGGATCTCATCCCTATAGCATGCTGTGCATTGGAGTAGATAAAACTGCAGGCTAGTTAGTCCCTCCTTTAAAGAAAGATGAAAAAATTCTTGCGAAGATTAACTTAATTTCTGGCAACATTTTCATAGAATTTTATTAAGGCAGAGACAGAATCAAAGGATGAATGGACAAAGTTGGGATTTTTGCCATTTAGTTGTTTGGGGTTTTTTTCTGAGTCTGTGTAAGCTTTTTTTTTTTTTTTTAAATACAAAGTTAATGTAGAATGCAGTGTTTCCCACAAGAGAACCTTCACAGATTTAGCATAAGGAACATACATTTTAATTCAAAGGCACTGGTATGTTTCTTCAGCCTTTGAAATCAGTCATCCAGCAAGTATATAAAGCTGTAATGATAAATATGATGATTATTTGTATCTAACATTGTTAAAATATATTATTTATTTTAGTGCAAGTTCAGATTAATACTATTTATATAAGATACCCAACTTAATCTGTATTATAAATACAAGTCTCCTGGCTTCTCCGTTTGCTTTTTTTCTCAGCTGGCTCATTTCAACTCATAAACAAAGGTTTCACTTCAAGAAATTCTTATAGTTAAAAAAATATCTCTAATTGCAGTTGGAAGTTTTGTATGTATAACTAAACTAAGAAGTCTGTGTATTGTATGGGAGAGGCTTTAGCAATATTATTTATCTTAGGGTCCTCATTATTGAAGGCAAAACTAATGACAGTGAATCATGCACACTATATATTCATGTAGTCCACTTTCGGCACTATATAAATAGCATTGTAAATACACACCTGCAAAGTGTCTGCAGTTATATGGGCATTGCACAAAGTCCCTCTGTGCACTCCTAAGTATATATCTCTGCGTGTATCACATCTTGCTAACCAAGGCAGCATACTGGAGCTGCTGTTCCTCTTGAAGAGGTGTCTATAAAATGAACTCTGCAAAACCAAAATTTTGGGATGGCTTTATGCAGAACACATGGGTGTACTGTTACTTGGTCTTTTAATACACACCCAGTCATTTTCCCAGCACAGGGATAGCCTCACAAGATGAGCTGGGTGTCGATCTGAAATGTAGGCTGGTCCTCTGAGTGGGGCAGAAGACAAGGTGTGACTGAAGTCGGCGGGAGGTTTCTCAGCTTTCCCAGAGGGGAACGTGGTGAAGGGCTAGTTGGGAAAAGCCACTGTTTCTACCAAAACTCTAAAAACATGGCAACTGCACTAGCAGCAGGTTCTTTATTTTTCACCCACCTCAGTAACAAGACCCTCGTCCTAAACTTACTTCCTAAACATTTCCTTTATTCCATCAGGCAGCTGCACCAGCGTTGTTGGTTCTCCCGTTGTGGGTGCATACACACATTCAGGGTGCCCTGAAATCTTAGTATGTGGTGCTAGGTGCCTGCTGTAGCTGAGGCTCTTTCCCTGCGCTGTGCCTTGGAGCCCATTCAAACCTGTGGAAGGACTTGTGGGCTGCTTGTAGGACCCAGTCCTTCCATGGAGCTAGAGAGGTCGCTGGCTCAGGGGAGACTAGTGTGTCCCCGGGCCATATTTCACAGAGGTGGCTCTTGGTTCTGAGTGATGCCTGCCCCTCCACAGTGGCCTTGCTATGTCCTTTGGATGACTCAGGCTGGCTCCCATCCCAGGGACGCTCCTTCGGGACTGGTGGTGGCAGCTACTGCTTCTAGAGGAGCGTGGCTGGGAGCTGGATTCTTGGGCACCCGTTGGATGTTGGATGTGCAAAGTGGGGATGAGCACTGGATTTGGGGCCCTCACCCCCTCTGCAGCAGGAGGTGTAGGTGGACCCCATGACCCAAGCTGCAGCTGCTGATGCTGACTTGGTGGCATCTCCGGGGAGGGACAGGAGCCTCTGTCTAGCACCTGGAATGGCAGAAGACAGGAGAAACAGGGATCTCCTTTTTAGAAGAAGAGGTTTTTTTCTCACCCCTGTTCTTTATTCATAAACCTAACACAGTTCCACAATTCCCAGACATGTAAAGCTGCAGGGCTTTTTTTGTTTTGTTTAAATCTTTCTGAACCAGCCAAATTTTTGGGGTTGGCACGAGGTGCAGCCAGTACCCATGGCCTTCCAGGGCTTGCTTGGTCTAGAAGTCTGCAGATGTTTTCTGCTGGATCTGGCTCTTAATGAACAAAAAAGATTTTGGCATGCTTATTTATTTAGTTATTTTCAAGGGGAAAATGTGGTTTAAAATGTTGATAATTATGTTTTACGTGAACTACTCAGACTTTATGCGACTGTATGGGAAAATGAATGCTCATCAATGTAAAAAAAAATTCTTTATTCATAAAGCATTCATATTTAAAGTGATCTGTCTTTTTTTTTCCCCTTCTCCTTAATGAAAACAGGGTTTGAGGACCATTACAAATAATTATTTTTTTTAATTACTTATAGTTCTGCATTAGAGTTCTTGAAGATGGCCCACTGTGATCCTCTAGTGAAAATAACCAGGGCTTTTCAACAGGTTTTTAATTTTCCATTCTCATTGCTCCTCTCTTTACAATATACACATAGTAACTGAAAAAAGAAAAAAGAAAGTATTCCAGGAGGGACCCACCTACAGGTGTGCATAGGTCAAGCACATACTTCTCCTTCAGAATGATTATTTTTCTTTTCCAGCTGTCAGGTAGTACTTGCCGCTGTCAAAACCCAGCTCACACACTCTTACAGAGGGAATACTTATCACAAAGCTGCAGTGCATTTTAATCAAGGTTCCCAGAGTATTTTACAAGCAGTAATTGCCTCTTAAGGACAGGATGAAGTATTATACCCATTGTACTGACGGGTGAGCCAAGGCACAGGGAATCTAAATAACAGCAGTGTTCGAGGGAGCCAGTGGCAAAGCTGTAAACAGAGCTTTGGTGCCTTCACTCCTAGTGCTGCTAAGATACCTTCCCCTCCACCCGCCAGTTTTCCTTTCTTTTCTTAAAACTGAAATTTTTCAGACATTGACTATTTTCTTACATGCTGTACTTGCTCTGAAGCTGAGGTAAAACTGCGTGGGAACATGCTTTTCTTTTATGTTTTTGTGAACTGTGAAGGTCTGTGTGGCGGGATTTCTATTTAATTCTGAAACCTATGTTTTGCTGCTGCCCTCTGTGGCTCCTGTGGGCCATTGGATCATCCCCAGAATAGCTCCTGTTGTGTTTATTACTGATGTATCACTGCACCGTGAGTGACAGAAATAATTCCACTTTTCAGCACAACAGTTCACCCACTAAATGATTCCCCAGCATGATACATGCTCTGTCTTGTATTAATTATCTTGTAATTATCAAAGCAGTAATGAAGTTGTGCATGAGAAGTGTATAGATCAATAAAAACAACTGAAAAATATGAAGGAGCACTGACGGGCTATGAGCCCAGCTGTTCTTCAGATGTTAGTTTCCATTTTTCTGAAAAGCTTTTGACCTTTTTTTTAAAACAGCATCAGAAAGAAGGATTTAAAGTTCTTAGTTTGTTTCTAACTGACGATGATCACGCATACATTCTCAGTGCTTTGTGAGAGGCAGTGTAAGTGCTAATGAAAGTTTGTATTGGAGTGGTCCCTAAGAATATGACCATTGTTACAAATTTATTAACACCATGAAAGATTTCCTGTCCTAAAAAGTCTGCCAGCAAACGTCACAATCCCGAGTGGGCAGAGCTATGTGGTAGGTTTGACTGAGCCCCTTTGACAATTCTATCATTTATTTAACTGTCTATCTTTAGAAGTTGGGAGGCTAAGCTTTGGTTTCAGAGGCATGCCGAAACTCTTGCACACTGCATGCATGGCGAGGGCAATGGAATGCCAGAGTGCTCGCTTGGGCTTTAACTACTAAATAATGTGGTTGCACATGACACAACAAGAACAGAGGTATAATCCTGCCCTGTGAAGCAGGTCACATGTTTCAGGTTCTCTAATGTATGCAAAGTAGCTGCTTAAATCATTATGAGTGTGTAAATCATCTTCTTCATAAACAATACCATCAAGGTACAGTCAGGCAACATGTCTCTTGTGGGTTGACTGGAGCTGGAATTTCTTTCAGACATTGAGGAGGTACGTCAGTGCATGTGAAGCAGATTCATCTGTCGCTGCGGTGTGATCTCTGCAATGTTTTGGATTTCTAAAATGAATATTGCTAAGGCTGTCTTCATAGTGAAAGGAGGAGGATGTGAATGAGACAAATGCTGCCTGTATGATGCAAGACATCCATGAAAAATTTGCTCCTTCTTTTTCCTCTGGCCTTTTAAGTCAAGCAACAGGTACCATTTATATCTCTGCATAAGTTTAGTAAGTATTCAGAGCTCCTGTTACTATGTATGTCGTGCATTTGGGGAGGAAAAGATTTGTTGAACAGTGTGGTAGACTCACATCTTCTGTTTTAGCCATCATTTCCCTATATAGATTATGATACTGTTTTTTCCATCTTTTTTAACATGCCAATGTAGTTTCTGTAAC
The DNA here is from genome assembly GCF_036169615.1 of Heliangelus exortis. NCBI lineage: Eukaryota > Metazoa > Chordata > Aves > Apodiformes > Trochilidae > Heliangelus > Heliangelus exortis. Next base: position 136,075,116 of record NC_092423.1, on the reverse strand, counting down.
TCCTAAGTAACACTCCACAACTCTTCACCACAGTCCTCAAAGCTGACTAGTTTACTGGTGAGTGAAACTGAAAGCAAGACCTAATCTTGTTAAGTAACCTGCTGTACTTCTAGACAAAGTATAAATTTGTGCCATAATTATTACTACTAATGATATTTGTTGTAGTTTGTCTTTTTTGGGGTTTTTTTTGTTTTGTTTTTGTGATGTTGGGAGGAGTATGAGCGCTGTATGATCACCTCCCCACCCCCAAATCTTGCATTTTGAATTACTTTAAATAGCTATTTGGGATGTGTTTATTATGGTGAATCATGTTTGTACTATCTGCTTTAAACACACGTGTGAGTTCATACTAAAGCAGTGGAAGTCCTTGTTCATTTGTTGTCACGTAGTGCTTCTGCAGCATGTAAAATGCCCCTGACTTAAAAATACAGATGGACCTTTCCTGCAGAAATCCTTTCCCTCAGATATATGAGTCAGATAGTTTTGGTTAAAAAGTGAATGCAAAGATGGTAACGCTATAAATGTATATATTTCTTTTGCCCAGAAGTTCTGTCTCTTAGTTACAATCATCCAACATCAATTTTAGAAGAAATATCAGTGAAATGGCACTGGTCGATGTACTGCATGTAACTAAAGATGCTGGCAGCGGCCATCTGCTCTCTAAGTGTTACTGAAACATCACTCTCCTACTTCCTATATCTGTGCTGTGTCCTTTACAGTGGTGGGAAGAAAAACACAACCAGCACTCATCAACTTTCAGCACATGTGGAAACAAAGCTAAAAGAGCAGGGGCATCCCCAATGCATTGGCAATTTGCTGAGCGCCTGAGGGCTGCATCTCATTTGCATTGAAAATGTGTAGATTGCTCCTGCCTTTATCTTGGCTGCGGTGACATGGCTAGTGGAGGCAACAGGGCCCAATATGGCTTATTTTACCTGGATCCAAGTGGTTTGGATCTGGCTGGAGCTCTTCATGACGGAACATGCCGTCGCCCAGGGGGCTGCGGCGCAGCTGCCAGGCTGCACGGCGCGTTTCCCGCCCGGGCTGCCAAGCACAACCGCTCCCGGCCCGGTCCTGCTCAGCCCTGGCACCTCCAGGCTTTCAAGTGTGGTTGAGTTACGGTACCCACCTCTGATAGTTCACCTACTGTTAAAAACTCGATGGGCTGCTTTCCGCCATTGCTTTTCCAGGCCTGGATGAAGCGCTCCTCAACGGTGCGGGAGGCTGCCCGTTCCCCTCCTTGTGGCTGCTCTGCAGAGGGATGGATGACTCAGGGTCCTGTACAGAAACATTTTTTTTTTAAATTTTTTTCTTCTCTTTCTTTTGTTAACCAGTTTAGTGTAATTTAAGACAAATTAAAGAAACAGAAAAAAAAAAAAAAAGGAAAAAAGAAAACCCAGCTTGTGCCTTTTCAATAGAGATAACTGTTATCTCTTCCCAAAAGCCTACATAAGTGTAAGTAATTGCCTGCACTTGGCACTGGTACAGTGGAAAAGCTGTGATCAGCAAACTCTTATTGTACTGTGCATGTAAGGGGAAGTTATCGGATGATAGGGGGACGTGTTGGCGTTAATGCTTGTACTTCCGTCTCCCCTACCTTATTTACACCTCTCTGCAAGTGTTTAAAGACTTAATAGTGCCTTACACCAGCGTGACTTGGAGCGAGGAAGGTTTTGCTGGGATGGTCCTTAAAAAAAAACACCAAACAAACAAAACAGAACGACAGACAAAACCAGCTGTACTGTTCTATCAGATGCGCTTCCTTTGTTAAGTGTTAAAGGTCTGGGTCCGCGTCGTGACCGAGCATCACGGCCGAGTGCCGGACGCGGGGCACAGGGAAGCAGCGGGCGGGCTGGGCCAGCTCTGCCCGCCGCCGCCGGGCTGCGGGGGGCGGGACCGGGGGCTTCCCCCTTCCTGCCGCATCTCGGCATTCCCCCAGCACGTTTGGAGAGGGCTGAACGGAAGGACTGCGTGTGGCTGTGTGTCGGGGGTGCAGGGCTGCAGGTCACGTTTGCAGTCGCATGAATCTGTAGGGCGCGGAGCTGCCTCCTGCGTGCGTGTGTGTGTGTGTCCATGTGTCCGTGTCCGTGTGCCAGCCCGGCTGCCTTATCGCAGGAAGCGTTGCGGAAAGCAGTTGCTCTCTCTCGCTCTGCCCCGTTCTCAGAATGCAGTGATTAACGACTCTTCCCCCAGCTCTGTCACTCAAGTGCCGGGCAGAAAACAGTAGTCACGGCTGTCCCACTCCAGCTTCACGACAGTCTTCTCATTTTTTAAAGTAAACTCAGATAGAAGCCCTTAGAATGAATACAGACTTTTAAAAATTATTATTTTATTTTTTCACCCTTTGCCTTTCCTTCCGAACGCCTTCATATGTACATATAGATGCACATACATATGAAACAATTTTGCTTTATATTGCAAATACGTATATTACAAATAATATATGTGTGCGTCTATATGTAAAGCCCAAAACTCTGTTCCACATTCTGTAGTGACAAGCCTGACTTGAAGCAAGTAGAGGCTCGTCCTTTCTAGGACACCTTTGGAAATAATTTTCTTGACCTCACCTTCTGGGTACTTTATTATAGAGAAGATGTGAGACTGGTCAGTTGGCTTGGAAAAAACAAAACAAATCGAAAAACCCAATAAACTAGATTGAGAGGGAGGTATCAGGATAAAATAATTTTTTTTCATTTTTCTTGGAATTGTCTTATGACATACCATGAAAAAATCCTGTATGAAACAGGTATTTTTCACTTATACTTTTAAAACCTCATAGAATGAAGGTCTATTTGCAAACTAAGATACTGTGTAGTATCTCCATATATAGAGCAAGTATTCCAAGAAGCCCAGAGACTGGCATTCCCTTTGGAAAATTAAGCCTTTAATGTATTTGTATCCAAATTGTGGTTTGATACTTATGGTATGATACTGGTCTGCAGTATCGTATCATCCATTTGGGTTTTTTTACAAATGATCCAAAATTGTAGGAACATTCATTCAGGAGAATTATGGTCCTAGATCATTACATTTTGCTTCCATTTCATCCTGCAAATTTTTTTTCTCTCCTTTCAAATATGATTAAAAGCAATGAGAAAGGAAATATTTGAAGTGATTTGCAAAGTTATTTGGTTTTTATAAAATTACGTGGTGTGATGTGTTCTATGTGCCAAGCTGCAGACAGACTTTCAGCTTATAAATTAAGTACACTTTTTTTGTTCTGGTTTAAGCCCCTTGAGACTTCTGCCAGTTAGGTTTTTCTCTTCTGTGATCATCATGCATAATAGTCTGATGTTGCAGATACTTGCAGGAGCGTAGTGAAACTGGTAGCATCATGTATGTGGTTTGATTTTAAATGTATAGCATATTAAAGCATATTTTCTATCCCTGAAGATGTTACATGAAACTAGTGCAGTATGTATTAAACAGTCACTGGACTCCTAAGTAATCTAATATGTATAGCAAAGGTACATAATAACTAATGCTTAGAAAAAGATCCTTTAGAAAATAGAACATTTCACAATTTAAAAGAAAGACTTAAGTATTTACCGGTTAAAAACAAGACTTTCAGATTTTGATCTATGTTAATGTCTAGGTCTACACATCTTGATGTACTGTTTGATTGTGTTTATTTACCTATTTGCTGCCAGAGTTTTAGGTAAAGTCACACCACAATCCTGGTGGAAATGTCTAGCTGAACACCTGGAATCAGTCTGTGGCTTTTTTTTTTCTTTAACTAGTTTTTGCTAGAGGCTTCCCCTGCTGGAATAGTGACACTATTTTCTTCATTTTACATTCTGCTCAGTGGCTCTCATTTTCAAAACTAATATTAGCAGGAGCTAGAGAATAAATAAAAAAAATGCAAAAGAAAGCTTGTTTTCCTTTTCCAGTCTATGAAAATAGAGCATGAGATGATGAAATCTGTTACTTCTAGAATGTGATAAACCAAAACAATTGGATGAGCAATTGTACAATGAACAAATCACGTGTGTTTCTTTGTTTAAATTAAAGATGCAAAGTAGGTTTTGTAAATGTCTTTTTTTTTTCATTCTTGTATACCTCGGGCATCATTGAACTGACAAGCAATATTTTAAAGAGGTTTTTAATGATCTTTAATTTAATTTCAACGTTCATAAGCCATAAATAGAAAATATGGAAAGAAATCCGTAAGATACATCAACATTAAAACATCTAAAACCAAAAGATTGTGTTGAGCTGTATAACTGCTTAATTAAGTCCATATAGATACAATGTATACAAGATACAGTCAAAAGGAAGACTCCTTACTTTGATAAAACAACTACATTTAGTTACAGCAGACATCTTTTAGTAATTATTTCCTGAGTTGTCACTTTTCAGAAACAGTGAAAACATAATTTCCTTTAACCACATTGTATGTGTATGTTGAAGTTTTGGCCTACCATCATTAAAACTGGTGATGTAGGAGTTGGTGTTATTCAAGTCTGTATCTGTGTAAATACTCATGAGTGTAAATAGTGCAATGAATTTGAAATATGCCATGTGCCTCTTCATGCTTGCTTTTTGAGCAATTTGGCATAAAAGCATATTATTTAATTAAATCAGTATTGTGTTGCATTTAATGGATGATGTGCAACAGAAATGCTATTTTTTTTTCAAATTATTTAAATGTTTTTGAATTTTCCAAGTATCTCCTAGTTGGGGTATTATATATGATATTGTATCTTATATAATTATTATTTTATATACTATATAATATTATATATTATGTTAGTTGATAATTTATTTTTCCTTCCTCATTTGGAAATTCTGAGCTGATTTTTTTATCCTGATCTTCAGATTCTTGGACCTGCAGAGGGTCAGAGAAAATTATTTATGTAACATGAGTGAAGATGTGAGACAGGACTGAGTCCAGCCTGAAGTTATTAATCTTGAACAAAAGCTGTGGAAATAAGGATGTATGTTCATATTCATTAATTACAGAGCATTAAGAAAATAAGACCAAATCTAGAAGACCTGTTGTAATTAATTTTGGTTATTGATGGAAAAAAAAATCAATGTCTGACTCCTTCAGTGCCTCTTTGTAATAAAGGCTGGAAGATACTGTTGCTCTAAATGTCCAAAACTTTGTGCTTAGCCTGTCCATGGGGTAAAACAGTGCCAGATGAAGACCATGGACTACCCAGAACAAGTTTTCAGCTGAGAACTATTAAAAGAAAAAAACCTAAAGCTGTCACAGCTGTGTCCTTTTAAGGTCAACACCAAAAAGACTCTTGTCAAGTTGATGGAGGGAGATGACTTACTGATGTAACCCAGGGCAAAAGAGATAAGCCATAAAAATAGTGTTACATTTCTATTTGATAGAGTGACTTCTTCTGACAGCTTACAGAGAATGAAGCAAAAAATACACTGAGTTAGTTACTATGACAGTGAAGCTGATAAATGAGACGGAAATTTGTGCCAATTCCACTGGGTTTTGGAAGCCTGCATTTTACTGTTTTTAATAAGGGTTTAGGTTAAGTTGTTCAAAATATGCCAGAACTTAATTTCACTGAAATAAAACTCCTTGAACTACTGGACAGAAGGTAAACAAACTGACAGTTAATTTCTAATAGTGTTGTTCTTTATTAGTAACATTCAGCTGTCTATGTGAGGGGAAAAGAAAAAAAAATAGATTTTGGGCATGCAGAAGAGAAAAAAAACGCTAGAGATAGGATTCCTGCTTGTACAAGGAGGTATAAGGGGCATGTATTGCTCATTGTAACAAATCACCTTTACATCTGGTTTCTGTATGGAATGTCCAGTTTTTGTTTGGTTTCAAAATGTTTACAGTCATTGTGAAATAATAATTGCTTTTCTAGCCTAACTCCTGTATTACAGCACACCAAATTCCACCTAGAGTATAGCTTCTGGTGTGTAATGCAGAAGCTGAGTATCATTGAGTATCATCTCAAAGAAGTATAGTTTCAAAGCACTTTAATGACATGGAAGACATTATAATCTTCCCCTGGATGTTATTTAATGAATCAGTTTGCTTCCAATAATGATTTTGCTTTTCTGGCAAAAAAGACAGCACTTCCATTTCCCTTTTTTTTTTTTTTTTAAAGTCTATTTAACCACTCCCTCCTTTATGGTATGGGTGATTTTCATTCACCCACACCATTTCTGATGTTTTAGCTTTCCCCATGCACAGGCAAGGAGGGCTGTAGACATGCAGGAGCCTGGTTACATGGCTGGGTGTCTGGGCCTGGGCTGCACGCAGCCTTCTCGCCGACAGGAAGATGAGACTTACGGCTTCTGGCTGAGGACCTTCAGCGTGGTGAACTGCCTAGTAGTGTTTCTGGGGTGAGAAGCAGGTAATGGTTTAAATTGGACTCTGCTGGAGGCTTTTTCAGCTCCATGTGTGTGGGACTAGCACTAGTACAGTTCCAACATTGGTTGAATTTGCAAAGGCAGATGGAAACTGGGTTGGAAACATGCTGGGGAATGCTCTCCAGAGTAGAAGTGAGCTCTTCTAATCCAAGCCTGAGCTGCCACCGACAGAGACAGTCTGGCCTCCCAGCCCCAGGGCATCAGCAGGGTGTTTTTGGCCAGAGCGTGGGTGCAGGTGCAGGGCAGGGCCTGGGTAGGCTGGCAGTGGGTGAAGGGCAGGGCTCCTTCAGGGGCAGCACGGCTAAAGCCCGTCATGAAGTTGCACACTTAGATCCTGGGTACTGGGTCTACTTGTGGCACCCTCTTCTTGGTGACAACTCAGCTCCCACTGACAAATGTCACCATGCTCTACTCTGAACTCTGTCAGTACCTACCTAGTGCAGGAAATCTTGAATCTCCACAGTTTTCACAAGCAGAAACAGAAACTCTGGCTTCATGGGATATGTCAGGCAGAAATGAGATGTGGTAAGGCCTGCAAAATCATGAATTATCAGAGTCCTGGTTATAGCAAACACTATGTACTATGAATAAATACATGCTTAAATGCATTACAGTGTAGCATAAGGAAAAAATACAGTAGTAGTTGTAGGGTCCCTAAATGAATAGCTGTCTCAAAACAGCCACCCTGACAAAATGGACATTGTGCTCAGGTGGAGTCATCATTTGATAAGCCACCTGGACTCTGTTCTTGGAAGGAGAGGCCCTCATTTGAATAACCACCTTGATAAGCTGTGCTATGGTCTCACAAGAGCAGCCCCTTCTTCGGTGGTTGTCTTGATACGCAGGACACTGCCCTTATTTGATAAGGGGCAGGGGCAGGCAAGTAAGTGATATCCTGTGGAGTGCCATCTTGTGTATGCCCTGTGTAAGGCCACTTAACGGTGCATACGCAGAAATAAGGGTCATTGCTTGGTCAACCTAGCTGGGGGGAAGCAAGTGATAACTTGAACCACCATGCCCCACCAGCTCACTTCTAGGACACTCCAAAATTCAACACGGAGTCTGCACAAGATATGCCAAGGCTCTCCTTCCCCCCAAAAAGGTGGGACCAGGTATCATAAAAGATCCAGGCTTGAGACACTTGGGGTAGCCTGCCATCCAAGGACTACAGCTTACTACCAATATCACTGCTGGATCCAAGGGTGGTACCTTTCCTATCTCTCCTGTTTTCTTTCTCTCTCTTTATCTCTCTCCAACTTTATCTTGGAACATAAGAGTGACATAGTTTATAACCTTGTTAAGTTTTGTTAGTTGTAACCAGGTGTTTTGACAGTTTCCTTAAATTTTGCTAAGTTGAAATCCATTGCTTGGAAAGTACCATCATTTCTAATTCTGCTAGTTGTGATCTGCTGATTTGAGAGTAATAGTGTGGTGTGTTTTTGACATGCTTTATGATCTTCTAAGTAAAATTGTGTTCTGTACAGGCCTCCTGGGTAATAATCTTACTCTTAGAGTACTGCACAGAGAATTCCTGAACTGAATCTTGCCGAATGGGTTGTTAAGAGATCAAGAGAGGAGGATTGGATCCAGCCACACCGAGGATCTCTCTGAAGGAGTTTAGAAAGCAAGGGAACCTAGTCTGAATCTCCCTGGGTCGACCTCCACCTCTGGGGAACACTACCTATGCCCATTCTGTGGGCATAGGTACCTACTCTGAGGGATGTGGTATTCAGTTTGGGCCCCCACCCCTGGGGAGCTGCACTCACTTTGTGAGATGTGACAGTGCCAAACCACCTTGTGGGTTGTGACAGTAGTATATATCATGCTATTGTGGAAAAAGGAGAAACAGAGCAAATGGCCTGGTGTTTACACAGCTTAACCAAAATAATATCTGAAGATTGATCAGGCCCAAATGAACCCTGTAAAAAGCTTTTTAGGAATTGTGAGGGTTGTGATTGTCAGTTTGACCACTTAAAGCTTCTCTGCTTAGCCATCTGTTGCCATCTTTCGTTTTTGCATTGTGAATTATGTGAAAACAGGGGTGTTGCAAAAAGCAAGGGAGAATGGGGTGGCTTCAAGAGTAAGCAGGGAGACAGGTAGAATTCTGTCCCCATTGAATCAAAGTAAAAGTTTCAGTTCTCTTCAATAGAGAGAGCAGCAGGCATCACCTTTTTTCTGTTTGTTTTCATCCTAATGGATTAAATTCAGTTGAAAACATTCAGAATACTAGAATATTACAAAGTATTTTGTCTTTCTCTCTCAAAAAAAAGGTATGTTCTTATCTTTTTTGATAACTATCAAGGTGTAGTCTCAAACTGCCTGAACTCTCTCTAGATGCATTCTATCTGCGCTTCATGCACAATTTACTAAAATTAACTTTACCTGGCTTTTTTTCCACTGTTAAAAGTAGCTCTGGTTAGGTTGTCCAAAGCAGTGTGGGCAATCGTGGCTATGTCTTTTGTGAACATATGTAGGGAGCTAGACAGTAATCTTCTCAGTGCCTTTCTAATGACTAAACTGTCTTTAAATACAAAATCACTGTACAGTGCCTATTGGGGGTATGGCACAGTCACACATATAAATTACTATTAACACAGCAGGGATGGAAGTTTCATAGTATTAATGTTACGGTTAATAGATTCTGTTCAAGTAAAAAAATGCCGTGTATCTTGTGTTTTCTTTGGAGGTAGAAGTTGCAGTCTTTAAGACTGTTAGCTTTAAGGGAAATGGAGAAACTAATTATGAAAATAAATATATTTTTTAGAAAGGACAAAGACAAAGAATAGCCTTTTCCCCATTTGCTTTTGAGGAGACAGTGCCCTTGGCATGTACAATTTAAGGAATAGTGGTAGGGCTATGAATACCGTAAAAGAGTGGATTAATGTATCTTGTGCTGAAGTTCTGTGGGAATTTTGAGCAGTGGGTAGTTCTTTTAACATCAACCACCAGGTGTAATCCCTTTTATAAAGTGACCCACCTTCATCTGAAAATTAGTTATGTTATTTTTCACCTTGACTGCGTCTCGTGGAAGGATGTTTCATAGCCTCACTGCTTTGTCAGTTAAAACCCTTCCTTCTCATTTTCAGCCCAAAGTTAATCATGACTAGTCTATTTGTTCTTATGCCAACATGATTGTAAGCTTTTTTCTCTGTAACACTTACCTGCTGCTAGCAGTCCTCTTGCTAGTCTAAATGTGTTGCACTTCACTAGTTCATAAAGAGGAGAGCCCCATCTTCTGTATCTTCGTTAATTTCCATTAGCATTAATCTTTCTTGAACATTTTAAGTAGTTTTCTTAATGCAATGTCACCCATGCCATGTATTTCTTACCTCTTTCTGATAAACCTCTTGTATGGGATATCATAAGGCCCTTTGAAGTATGACTTAGATTGGTTTGTAATTAAAAAATAATATATATTTTTCCCTCCTTACTTGATTTAGAGTTAATGGGGTCCCAGGAATTGTGCTTTCAAAACATGCTCTCTTTCTTACTTATTTTCATTCCAACTCATAAGGCAACTTTCAGTAGTTTTCTGTATGGTATCTAAGTACTTCTCTAGATCAAAGATAGCACAAAACTTCGTCACCATCCAGTTTCTTTAGTACTTTCTGTATAAACTCATTTAAGTATTTGCCCTGTTAGATCATCTGTGATGCAGCTGTTTGAAATGAGACTTTACACCCTGATGGACTAGTTTGAATGGAAAGAAGGAACTTGAGAATAAAGTAGTAGAGTTTCAACCTCTGTCATTTGGTCTCACGACCTGGGTAACTTCTTGATGAGTGTTACAAAACCAGTATAAATGTAGCCATGATATGGCTGTTTTGCAGTGGGAGCAGTTAGTGTATGATGCTGCTTTTCTGAGGATACAAAGGAAATAAAGAGACATTTCTCAGTCCTTGACTACTCACCTAATTTTAGGTCTTCCCCTACTGTCTTTTAATGAACTATTACTTTATTTAAGAAAAAAGAAAGTGAAATAATAATGAAAGAATGGCTTTATAAACAAAAGCAGAAAGTTTCTCTTTAATATTGCTGAAATGTGAAGTGCTTAGAGGAAGCATAAGCCAGCACCGAGCATTTGCTACGTCTCTTGCAGGTCAGGCACCAAAATCCTGATCTACTGAATTGCGCATGTTGCACTTTTCTGTTTCTACTGGTGAAGTCCAAAGTATGTAGGAGAATGATGCCAAACCAGATTTTCTGTCATGTAGTCAGGATGTTGCCAGGGTATGCATTTGGAAAATGCAGGAGTGTATCTCACTGTTTAGATGTGCCCATGATGTGGCACTGCATTTTCCTCATGCAGCAAAACAAGTGAATGCCAGGCTGTCTGCTTCAGAAATGCTGTGTTGCCACATTATGTTACGCTGATAGACTGTTGTTGATTAATCTTTTGAGTATTCTGTGGGAATTAATTTTGTATCACTGCGTTTTAATGATTTTTTCACTTTAACTCTTGTATAATTACAGGAAGCAGTTCAGCTGACACTGAAAAGAAATCCTTGCCTACTGCTTTCTTGTGGGTTCTCTCCAGCCTCCACAGCTTTGCCGTGGTGGTATGAGCTTGCACAATGGTCTTCCTTTTGCTCATCTTGGTGCCTGAACAATTGACATTTCCTCACTTCTTCAATCTCAGTTACAATGTTCACATTCTCATGCCAACTCCAGTACAGACTAAGACATTCCCTTTTTGCTCTGTTCAAGAACCAAACTGACTTGTGATGCTGTGAATTCAGAGGAGAAAGTAGGGATTTGCAGAAAGTGATTAGCGGCTGGTTTCTGGTATAAGGGCACAGATTAATTTTAAGTGCCTACATGTACAAATAGATGTGTGTTTGTCACCTCAACTGAAGTCCTTGGCTTCATACTCTTGCTATCACTAAAACAAAAGATGGTAACTGTTCTTTCTGTTTTCTCAAACCTTTTGTAGCAAATGTGAGCAAAATTAAAATCAGCAAGGAACAAGATTCCTTTTGTTTCTATTCCTCACACCTGTCTTCAAAGAAAAAAAAAAAAAGTATGTTTCATTGCTTTAATTCCAAGCAAGTCTTAACTCTCTCTACCTGTGATGAGTGAGTTACTGAGTCTGAAGCATATAATCTTTATTGCACTACCCACTGTAGATTTATTGGCTCTCAGAATTTAGTATAATGTTTTTGTTGCTGAATTTAATATTTTCAGAAAGTTTCTGAAGTCTGGTCTGTCTTTAATGCATCGTCTTCTCCCCACAATTTTATATCTCTCTACTGTATTCCCAGTGATTTACAGTCATGATTCAAATCGAAACATAATGAGACTTTAGGCATCGATATGTCAAGCTGTTAGAAAGACGCAAGGGAGATGGTAATTTTCAGTAATTTTAGAGTGTAATCAAGTGTGTGTGCATTGCCCAGAACACAGCGCACTCTTGAACTACACAACTGCTGTGTAGCTCAGATGCCAGTAGTGTTCTAGATAGGCAAAGTTCAGTTTGGGCTAAAAAAAACAAATTTTTTTTTTTTTCTTCCGGGATTTGCAATTTCAAAGCCCCCACTGCATCCTGGATTGGAGCTTGGGAAGTGGGAACCAGCCGGTCTGTGCGTCCACAGCGTTGCTGGCGCCACATCCCAGGCGTAGCTGCAGCACTGCTGGTGCCATCGGCAATGTAGGAGCGAGTTGCTCTGCTCTCTGACAGCACTACCACCTCTGTGCCCAACCTTTAATTATCTCTGATGCCGTGAATGTAATGCAGACTTATTTGCGGGGTTGACCTGAGTCAAGCATGCCATCTTGTGAGCAGGCAAAATAGGAACAACATGTAGGTTCTGTTGTGTGCTTATGAAGAGCTAGTGGTACAAGCCTAGATGTTGGGTGTTTCTGTTTCATATTCAAAGGAGATCCAGAGCTGTAACAGCATGGTGTAGAAAATCAAATTTATAATTTATGCTTTAGGTCTGGGAGTCATAAAGACCAAGGCCTATCAAGATGCTGTGGGATCCAGTGATATAAAGGGTTATTGTTTAAAAAAAAAAAAGGAAGACTCGAGTCTATGTTTGGTTTGAAGAGTAGATTGTCATCCTGGAGAAGACCCAAGTGTCAGCTAGTTCACAAATGCATGACTTATGTTTATTGCAGTCTCTGTTCTTTATATCACAGATGCATATATATTCTCCTCATGTTATCTACATACAAATGGTTATATGAATGTCTAATGACAAAGATGTTTATGTGTGTGATCTTGGGCTGTTCTCATTACTCACAAGAAAAGAAGCCATGGACAAGTTAAGAAGATAATTTCTAATTCCTCTCTTCTATTTTTTTCAGTACATACTGCTTGACAAAAGAATTGTTTAAGAGGTGCTTAAAATTAATTGGCTCTGATTTGATCTCTGTCTTCTCATAAAACAAAGCATCTTTGCAGCATAGTCCAGTCGTACCAGATTTCAGGGGCAAGAAATTTGTAGCTAATACTAATCCCTGAAAATGGCTATATCTATTGTGAAACATTCTCCACAGAATTACCACAGTTTTTGGGTCCTGTATTAGATAATCAAGTAATTTTAGAAGCTGGATTTTCTCCTGACTACTAATGGTACAAAGATCACTTTTGCAGCCTTACGTCTTGCAGTTTATCAGATCAAACTGTTACAGGAGTAATTATTTACGCTTGACTAGTCCCATTTTGGGAAGAATATGCACACTGATGTGTGGATGTAACATTTATCTCTTGAGTAGTTTGAAATAACAGTTGTGGATGTTCTGAAGCTATTCCTAGATTGGAAAATGAGAAGCAGCCCGAGCTCAGATTGACTGGCATGGGGAGAGCAAACAGCAACAGATTATTGATTGGGCAGCAGCTAGCTGAGCAGGATGACACGATCTATACTCAGCCAACTGGCTTACATTTGGCAGTCCTTTTATTCAGTTGTGGTTATCTTGCCCCATCTGTGTTGGACTCTCAGCTTCTCCACCTAATTGGCTGTGTTAATTTGTAGCCCGCACCTTCAGATCTCAGGTACATCCCAAATTCCTTTGCACAAGTTGCAACATTACTTCAAAGAAGGTGCTGTTGTAGCCTCTGCAAATAATTTTGGGACTTTTTTTAGACTTCAAGATGCCAGTGAACCCAGAAGTTGCTTTAATAAGTTGCTTGCTTTATAAGTGAAAACACAGCAAAAGCTTCCCATTTCTGTGGGATAAATCCCAGTGCAGCAAATCAGACCTGCATCGCTGCTGGATATTTCTTAAAACTGGTGAGGTACTGGATTGGGAATTGAGGTGTCAAGAAGGCAGCTCTGACAAGGAAGACAGGAGCAATGTGGTAAGGTTTACTTGCATATAGGGGAATGGTAGTATTGGCGTAATCTGTGATTCTATCTCTAACTTTTTAAATTTAAATTCTTCTAGATTTTTTTAAAGGAACATTTAGATTGTTATTGATGGAAAAGAGATGCAGTTAATGTGCACTGCATTTCCAAATATATCTTCAATGGGAAAAACAACCATCAACTTCTCTTTGTTCTCTGCAGACTGCAGATTTCTAAACTACTATAGGTAGTTTTAGTGCCTGTCTATACATTGCAGTGTGTAGATTCTGCAACCTGTGTTGTCCTTACATTTCTGGAAATTGTATATTTAGCTTTCAGAAAAAAGATTAATTTTAAAGTATTTTTAAATGTTTTTTATGATTCTGGCAGATTGCCAAGGTTTAAATTAAATTTCCGATGTCTGTACGGTCAAAGCTAATTGTCAGGGCTTTCTGGCACTACCATTTCATGCAATAAAGAATCAAAGGCAGTAGAGTAAGAAACCTTCTATCAAAAGCTGAAAGCTAGATTCATAAAATCACTTATGCAGGCATTATAACATTTTCCCATGGAAAGTTTATGTGGGAGTTGGGCAAAAACTGATTCAAGAACAGCATTATTTGCAGTATATATATTCATCCAGCAGTCAACAGGCTGATGCTGGCACCCCTTTCCAGTTTTAAAGAAATGCCAGTGCTTGTTAGATGAAGCTGCTGGAAAGCCACATCAGCAGTCTTGAGGAGTTGCCTTATTTTGTGCTTTTCTTTCCGATTTCCAGCCAGGGTTGAAGTGGGTAAAACAAGTCATATTTCGCAGTAAATATGTGCATTTGATTCTTACGGCAATCTGAAAAATCCTTCTCTATTTTAAAGAAAGCAGTATCGTAAGAAATCATTACAGTGGGTGCACCGCGAGACTGGCTTTCTTGTTGACATTTCACTTCATTGCTCAGCTTAAAAAGAAACATAAATAAGAGATAGAAAGGTCAAATGATAGAAAAATCACTTGCAGTGAAGCATTACCTTTAGTCTTTTTTTTTTTTTTTCTCTTCTTTTTTTTTTTTTTTTTTGTCAAGAAAGTATGTTTCTGAATCTGCATGAGAACCATATGAAATGTGCTGCAACAGTCTTTCCTAGTTTTAATAGGGATGATTCCAAAGGTAAGGTAATTCACCATTGCTTTGGCTGGAGATAATATTGAGTTCCAACGTCAGTTCTCTACTTTCTGACGAATGGCCAAGATTTCTTGAATAGGCACAGCTTTCTGTTTTGTGTAGGGAACACACAATCCATTCTTTTGTTGCAGTTGCCACTTCTGTTGTTTCTCCTCCATTCACAATTGCGAGTGGGGTTATTTGTGCCGTGTGGAGAATCAGTGCCAAAATTCTGACTTGCTTATGTTTAATGTGATGTTAATTTTTGTGATAGCCGTAAAAAGGATAAGAGATTCTGTAATACGCATCCCCTTGTATCCTGACCTCCAAGTCAAGAGGGCATACTGGTGATGAAAGTCTTATCTGTCACAGGCATATCAAGATGAAAGTTTAGTAGATGATTCAACCCAAATGTATAGACACTGTTTATGTAGAGATTGCCAAACATTTTCCATTGCTTTTCTTTTATCTAAATTCTTGAATATATTACTGAATAAAATAGTCTGTGTTTGGAATGTATGGCTTTGGGATATACAGAAACTTACAGCATGCGGGGGGAAGAGTTAGAATAGGGTAATATAATAGTTTTGTAAACTTTACGTGAATATAGGTACAGCATATATAGACTCAAGATTCAATTTGCTGATCAAAGCATCCAAATAACTTTGGATTTAATAATGTCAGCAATGAATGCTAATATATGGAAATTGAAAAGCATGGAGCAACAATAGCTAGCCACGCTTACCAGCATTACCCTGCAGCATGTAGATTTACATTTTTTTGTTTTGTTTTGAAATCACAGTTTGGAAAATGTGTGCTCTTTTCCCTTCTCCCATACTTTTGAATGTGGGTTCTCCTGAGCAAGCTTAGACAAGATTTTCGCTAAACAATAGGGCAACATCAGAACCTTTGAAGGCTCAGTTTGGATAGGTACCTAAAGCCAAAGTCTACTTTGATGTATATGGGCTCAACTCCTGTTGCCCTTGGTTGCCCTCTCTTACCTGTGTAACTTGTGTCTGGAAATCTTGCCAATTTTTTTAATAAATAAAAAGAAAAAAGAACCCCCCCCCCCAAAAAAAAAAAAAAAAGAAAAAAAAACCAAACCAAAAAACAAACAGCCAACAAAACCAACCAAACAAAAAAACCCGTCACATTTTTGCAAACTCATGTTTGTCTTGGTGCTAGTCTGTCTGGAAAAGTACTACAATAATGCCCTCTCCGGTGATGATTTAATATTGCTGTTTCAGGTCCAGGCTGTAGGTTTCTGTCTCCTTCCCACTTTTTAGTTGTGATCCAGCTGAAATTTCAGCACATGAAGCTTTTTCCCTTTACTTGGAAACAAAATTATTTGAACTTTTCTGGAATGCTAGCCAAACCCGCTTTCTCCCTTCCATCTGCTCCCCATCTCCCAAATAATTTTTGGTTTTACTTCACTGAAGTTTTTGGCGAGGGAACTCTGATGCCTTTCTCTCATACCACAGACCTTACCTAGCAGAAAGGAACCACACGTCTCAGTCTTGCTTCTCTCACAGTCAGTGGGGTTTTTTGCCATTAGCTTCAAGGGAAATAGGATCAGCCCATTGTATACTTAATACAAAAGAACATGAGTCATTGCTTGTATCCATACCTTTGCTCTTGCCTAGAAGCCAGGAGGTCACCTTCATTCCTCACTCTTCATGTCAAGGTACCACTGTGCTTGCCTCTGCCAAGACACTCAACTCAAGATTCAGTTCTGAGTCATTTGCAAACCCTAAATTGCTATTGTCTTCAAAGGACATTTGGATTACAAAGAACATTGGGTTTACTTAGTCTGAGAAGAAATTGAAACATACAATATCACCACACCCACTATGAGAGTTTGGAAAGGTGGTGGTTGTTTACCCTGAAGACAAGATGCATGGGGGGGGGGGTGTGTAGTAGTTGCACTCATAACCCAGAACATCTTTAGTTCTCACTAGTGTAAGATTGGGGGGAAACTCTGCTAAGAATAAGTAAATTGGAAATACTTAAAAGATTTGCTCTGATTAGTTTGTAATTAGATTGTAAAGTAAGAGCTACAAAATATTGCAGATACCAGGATTGTTGGAACATTCAGATCTCGGACATTTTTATTGGAAGTGGGGATATACAGACTTAAAAACAAATTGTACAACATAAATGAGAGATAATTAAGGGATATAAACTCTCTTACTCTTCAGAAAGTAAACCACTGTCTAAGTGTTGAGGATTAGGAGCGATTTGTTTTTCACAGAGGTAGGTGATTCTGTATCTGTCCATAGGCAGTTGAACTTTGAAGGATCTAGTAGTGGCCACTCTCCAAGGCAGAACAGGAGCCTACGTGGACCTCTGTTCTCATCTAATAGGGAATGTTCTGCAATCCTATAAAGTGTAATGACAGCAAATTAATAGAATAACCAGAAGATTCAGTGAGCATGGCAGGGCTCTCATAGGAGGTGTCAGTCCTGGCAGAAGTCAGTTATTTCAATGCAATAAGCAAATCAGGCTGCATTCTCTCTGTGGTGCAATAACAACAGACTGGAGAGCATGCAAAGCAGCATCAATACATAAAAATTAAACTACTTTTAATACACAAAGCTGAGTTTAGACAAATGCAGAACAGAGACGCAAAGGTGCAATATTCTCTGAAAGTGTGGCCTTTTTATGCTGTTTTGGAGACGATTTACATACAAATAAAATGTCAGCTTACCCCATAACTATCATGATAAATTGGAGCATTTAGACTTTTGCACTAGGTGGTCTTTCTGTACCTTATTAAATTACAGGATCTTGGCCTTTTTCCAAATGCTAGGGCGACACTCTCTACTGAAATATGTACAGGAGAGGGATATGGGCCTGGACATCAAGAGAAACCAGGTTTAATCACTAGGTGAGTCCTGCCTGCAAATTGTCTTGAGCACCTTGATTTTTGAAGCTCTCTGTGGATAATTTTTTTAATCCATAAAATGGCAGTGGTATTAATTTTTCTGTTTCACAAGAGCTTTGTTAAGGTTTAACAGGTTGTCACGTTTACAGAGTATATTTTAGATGCTTGTTTGGGAGTGAGAGCAAAACAAATCTTTCCTTTCTTGGGCTCTGCCCAGCCTTAATGTATGCCTGTGGAGGTCTGGTAGGTGCATCTGCAGCAGGCTAGTAAGAAATGCAGAGCAGAAAACTGCTGTGCTTAAATAAAAGCAGTTTTAGAATTCTTGATTTTAGTTGCAAGATACGGTAATTTTCCACCCTCTGTTGCCACTTCAGACAAGTCACCTTTTGTCTTCAGTTTCTCATGAAAGTGTCTGCATGATTTACCTCAGTAGTTAGCTTAAAATGAGATAAATGCCTGGAAGTAGTCTCAAACAATCTGTTTTGAAATGCAGCTCCTAAATTGTCTGATAATAGCAAGTGTCTGTTTTATACCCATAGAAAAGGTTAGATTTTTTCTAGTGCCTAGGTGGCTACTAATATATGCTATGCTCTGAAGCATATGGTAATAGAAAAGATAGTTTTGAATTAATTTGATGTGAATTAATAAGAGATTTATTTGATGAGAGTTGTTTGAAGGTGATGGCACTTTGTAGCTGAACAGGATTTAAGATGTCCAAAAGTGCACCTTTAGATACTTGAGCATGATCAAGGTTGGGAAAGTATACATGGGAAGGAGCAAGCTTGAACAGAGTACAGCTTTTTTTCACTCCTCTCTTTGTTGTAAACTTCATGGAAAAAAGATTGCAAAAAGCTCTATGCAAACTGGTGATCAGGGACTGAACTGAAGAGTCTGATGCAGAAGGGAAAGAGAGATGAAAACCAACTGTTCTGTTGTAGTACTGCTCTACTAGTATGGCATATAAGTTGTGATTTTTGCCCTACATTTTCTAGATGGATGAAGCTATGATAACTTCAGTGGAGCGTGCAGACTGTAGACTATCAAGCCGATGCATTTTGACCAAATAAAATGTCTGATCCTGCGAAATGTTCCTGGTACGAGGAGGCAGGTTTTACTCTAAGCAAATGACCAAGCAGTTTTAAGGCTTTGGAAAAGCTTAAAAATTTTTTTGGAATTAGTTTGTCTCTTCCTTAGAGCTGTGACATCCCATCCTGTGTGGTGTACTTGAAGACACATGTGAAAGGGGGAGGAGGTGGTCTTGTTGAGGAGTGAGTTTCTTGTCATCAGGCTTAGTCAGCCCTGCTGTGGTTTAGGGCCTGATTCTTAAGTTCCTTACACAAAGAGATTGTTTTCCCTTTCCCTTCTCAGCAGAGAGATTTTAGAACCATGTATTGGTTGCCTTCAGGGAGCCTTGCCCTCAGAACCACAAGCAAAGCTGAGAGAAGCATCGTGTGTACTGCCACTTGCTCTATGTCCCAGCTGGAGATGGTGGAGATGTGAATCTATACATGACTCTTTTCTGTCATCTTACTGTTCAAGTATCCATGAGGGAAGATGGAAGGATTAGGAGCTTTAGCCAGTCCTGTACCTCTGTGTCTTGAGCCTGGAACTACATCAGATTACAGCTAATGTAATTAATTTTCACTGAAAGCAGCAATTTTACCTGGAGTTTCCAGTGTATTTACAGATTATTATTGTTATTATTATTTTATGCTTAAATTATAAGACATTGAGGTCTTTGAACTGTGGGCTGTCCTGGTTAGCTTGTTGACTTTCTGGTTGTGCTTGGTGCGGGTCTGGGCCAGCCCGGCCGGACGAGCTGCAGCAGAGGGCTGGCTGCGGGGTAGCTCCCCAGGGATGGAACCCGCCACAGAGGCAGTTTCCCAGAAATTTGCTCTCTCAAGACAGGAACTCTCTGGCATCAGAGCTGCGTGTGCCTTACAGCTGCTTGATTGTTACATGGAGAGTGAGGAGAAGGCTCTGGATCGGTTTGGACTTTATGTGCTTGACAGAAGCCGACACTTTGAACACTGAAGGGTTTTTATATAAAGCACAGCAGACAGTCTTTGTAGCCTATTTATGTGTAATAAGCTGGGTTTTGTTTTGCGCTTTGTTTTTTTTTTTTTTTTTCCCTTGGTGTGAAAGAAAAAAAAAAAGGAGAGAGAAATTAAAACCACAGCAGTACTTTCCCATGCGGCTATAGTGAGTATCCTGCGATCTCACATGATCAGCTGTCCTGGTGGGGTGGAGTGTGGGAAGGTGTCAAAATATGTCTCTCAATTTTTTTTTCTTAAAAGGGAAAGCCAGATGAGTACTAAGAGCCCTGTTCTCTTCCTTAGCCCTGCAGTAACAAACTACATGAATGTATGTTATTAACATGATAAGATTAAATTTCAAGCTACAAACGTGCTATCACAACAGCAAAGGGGGGAAAAAAGATCTTGAAAAAATTATGAAAATTAGTCTGACGGTCTCCTTTTAATAATGAGATCACTCCCAACCCCAACAGACAGTGTAGGCTGGAATTCCACAGGGCTTTTTTGTGGTCCTAATGATTTTAATAATACATTGTGCTATGTAGCACCTTTCATTAGAGGATCACAAAGTGCTTTACAGTCACTAATTAATTAAGCCTCACAAAACTCCTGTGAGATAGGTAAGTATTAGACATATATTAAGCTGAGACACTGAGAGTTAATGATTTTTTTCTGCATTATTCTAGCAAAATGATTGATGTTTAAGCGCCATATGTGCTTTATATGTCTGTGTGTGGGAGTGTAATATATATGAGTGTAAAAGTATTAATTTTACCATCCCCTAACAAAGACATTCTACTTGAGCCTGCTGAATATAAATGTGTATTTTCATTTAATTTTTTGTTGCTGCAGCATATTGACTGATAACATCACAGTCTTTGTAGACCCTTACCTCAGTTTACTATCTGTCTGCTTGTGTATCTGCTTGTGCAAAGATTAATCAGGGGCATCTCACAAAATTCAGACATCTTTCTAAAGGCATTATTCTGTTAAAAAGAGTGTATGACTAGACCTGACCTAAAACTGCAGTGCAAGCAGGAGGCAACAACCATGCTGTTGCAACAGGTTTTGATGACAAGTCATCATGTTCAGTAAAAGTAATGAGCAACAACAGTGACCCACTGCAGGAGCAAATGATCAGCAGGTAATTAGCCATTGTCTTCACCATGCATAAGAAAATACTGAGTACTAGAATTTGCACTTTTTTTTTTTTTTTTTTTTAAGAAAAAAAAAAAGGAAAAAAAAAAGAAAGAAAAAAAAAAAAAGAAAGAAAGAAAAAAAAAAGGATGTACAATAATCACTGTGATATTCCATTACCCCGAATTGCAAACTGATTTTTGTAGAAGTTCCCACTGCCTGCTTCCAGGTATAAACTGATGTCAGCAAGGGTTAACCGGAAAAATCTTGGAGATTTTGTATCTTGGAGATTCATGTATCATGTAGAGTAGCCTTGTCTGGTTTTGAGGGAAACTATACATATCAGTTAATATTATTTTTACTTTAAAATAGCTGAGGGTGATCATAACAGGTTAAAAAACCAAAACAAAACAAACCCCCAAGCCCCACATGGTTGAAAAGCAGTTTCAGCTTAATGAAAAGAAGATACTAAACGCTGGATTATAGAGCCCAAAGGTGAGTTCTGCAGTCTGGGACTTAGCCACAGTCCCTTCAGCTTGAGAAGTCTTTTCATTCACATCAGGTTTAGTAATTCTTTTATTTTAGAGAGATCACCATTTCAAGTAAAGGAAAGGTAGTTCAGTCCTAATGTCTTTTCATCACTTGGCCTCTTCACTAACAGCCAATGAAAGTGCTTATTGCAGTGTCATTTTTGAGATGTGGAGAGTTGATGACTAGCAATCAAGGTAGCATCAGTAAATTAATTTCAAGGGGGACACAAGGCAGTCAGCAGATGATAACTTTCAATTGCTGATGGCAGACTCTGTGAGCCAGTTATTTGTAGTCCTTTATCCATCCAGGTCAGTTACATTACGATGGTCAATATCTGTTAATATGTGCAAATTTTTAGGGCACTTTTAATTCTTACAGCATTTATAGAGCTCACTTTCAACGCTTACTTTAAACTTGTTTTAAACTTGTTTTTTGATGAAGTTCACCTCTGAAGTAATTTTTATCTCTTTGTGTGTATGCTTGTGTGTGTGTGTATGTGCAAGAGCTTGTATTTCTGCCTATAGAGAATGCAACTATGGGATTTCTTACGCTTGACAGAAGTGGAAAACAACAGCCACTATTTTTATAGTACCCGCTAACAGATGCATGTGAATGTACTATAGGCATAATAATGTTAACGTAAAAAAGCATACTTTGAATGAATAATTTAGGAAGGAAAACTTTTTTTGTTTTGTTTTGCAGATATACAGATCAGCTCTCAAAATGTCTTCTGTGTCTTCCGTGCATCTTCTAAGACAATTGCATTAGCCCGCCTGCTAGTTGACTAATAGAATTAATAATTGTAAAAAGCACTCTAAAGCCACATGCCTTATGAAGTCAATGCTGGGTATGATTTTACAAGTATGTGATCCATTTTTTCAAGTGAAATTGTTAACTGAAAACGTTCTTGGCACACAATAAAACATTGTGCAATCTGTTATTTGTCTTAGAGATAATAATTTCAGAGTGCCTATATTCTTTCTATATCATACTTATGACTTGCTAGGGGATGGTTTCTTCGATATAAGACTATTGCAAATGTAGTTTTATTTATATAATATGTCTCTGAGAAATGATAGTGGTGGAATTTCAGTGACCAAAAAAATCCTTCCAAGGAGCCCATGTCTTTTCTTACTGTCCCCTTGCGCAGATGTCAAGCAAATAAATGACAGATGATTTTTCAAAAGCTAGAAGAAAAAGCAGGATAAAATACTTCTATATAAAACTTGAAAGTTTTAATCTTTAAATCAATGTTATCTTCTTTCGTTTCTTTCTCCAAGAATAGAATACTGCATTAAAAAATTCCATTAGGCAGATATGGGTTTACCTCCTCCATTAATACACAAATTCACAGATATGTCAGGAAAATTTGAACCGAAGTGTCTAGCTCTGGAGTGCTGTGTAGTTAGCCTGTATAGAGTCCAGATTTTTCTTTTCTTTGCTTCATAGGGATTTTTTTCTGTTCTTTTCCCTGACTCTCTTCTGTTAGTTTCCATGAAGATAGCAAAATCTCTAAACTTTCCTTACCTGCCAAAAATATCTGTAACAAAAACATTTAAAAGCATTGTATTTAACCTTGTTTAATTTTGACTGTGATAACAGTCATGATGTTTCGTTTCTTGATTTCTGATTTTTCCTCACTGCGTAATCAGAACTCCTTTCTCTGTTCCTTAACTGCCATGAATTACATTGAAACAGAAGTGAATTTAAAAATGGTTTCAGATCTGGAACCAGAAGAAAAGTACAGGCTAGCTGAACACCTACCAGAGATGGTCACCAATATTTTTAGTGTATTAAGCAAAAGTATTCATTGAGTCCCGTAGAGAAGCAGTAATGCTAAAAGGCTGAGGACAATCTTTAGGCCTTAAATTATGTAGGTATGTATGTTGTTTTAGTAGGCTAAGCCTATATAATAATAGTTCTCTTACCACAACACAAAATCTTTCTTTTCTCAGTTCTGAGCGACTTCATGGTTTAGAAGTTACTGGGAAAAAAATAAATAAATTTAAAAAAGTAAAATTCAGTGCATACACATCCCAGTAGGTGTGATTGACATTAAAGAGAAGATTTGGTTCCCAAGCGTGTGTGTCTTCTACGGTAAGGAATCACAGTAGGCATTTAAGAAACATATTAAGACCACACAGAGTGTCAAAATTTCTGTAACACAAGCTGGCATTCTGTGTGAAAGCTGTCTCACTGTAGCTTATGCTGCCTGTGGATCAACTCAACCACAAAGACAACAGAGCCAGCCCAAGACACAAGTTGAACACTTCCCCTAAGACGTTGTCTGTTTTTATCAACATAACATACAGTGCCCTTTCATGTGGAACAGATGTAAATAAGAGGATGTACAGATGCCTGTTCTTTTATTTTTAACCTCCATCCCCATTCATACTTCTCAAAATACTGTTTTGAGGAGGTCATCTGTGGCTTCTAAAGATCTGGATTCGGCACCATTTGGAGCGCATCAACGCTGCTCCCAGAATGGCCAGGTGGTCCTCCCTGTGCAGAGCAAGATGTATCTCCAGTGCTTCTGGACATGGCTGGCTTGGGAATGGGAGCTCAGGCTTGAGTCTGTAGCTCTCATCTCATGTGTGGTACTGCAGGCTGCTGCCACTGGACCACACGCAATTTGGCAAAGAGAAACATCCATCATTTTATACAGCATTGGCAAAGATAAGAGCATAGAAAAAGTTGTAGCACATCTGTCTTCTGCCCATAGCTAGCATGTGAACAAAAACGGATCAAACCAGCTGGTGATGAATATCAAATCCAGAATCACGCCATATGAAGGGCAGAGAAGTTTCATGTATATATATATATACATTTATATATATTTTTTTTTTCCTCTGAGTAGACTGGGAAAGTTGAAGATTAGTAGCAGATAAGGAATCTGGTTTACTACCTGCTTAGTCTGATTATTTGTTCTTCCATAATCTCTCCTATTCAGCTTGCTCAGTTAGCTTCAGCTAACTCACTACTGTCTAATTCCTTTCCCTCTGATCCTTACTGCTGTCCTGTCTCAGCTTTCTTAAATGGGTACTGAAAGTGTACTTGCAGATCTAGCAGAGTGGCTATGGAAGGTTTGGCTGCTTAGGACCATGTGGATTCCAGGTGCTTTTGAGGTAGAACCCAACTCAGCCACACAGCAATGTCAAAATGTCTGGATCGAGGCCTGTAAAATTTTATTGACAACGGGCTTCCTAATAAAGTTAGTTTCTCTTTGTTTGGCAAATAGAACTAATTACATGAATAATGGACTGTGGGGCCAGACTCTGGAATATCTGCATAATCTGTTTTGAAGTTTATGGGCAGCAGGAGGGGGAGCTTTTGATATAGAGAAACTGATACCTGCTTAGGAAAAATACTTTCTCTAAAACCTCAAAGTTACTTACTCTCCCAAGTCTGTTTCCTTCCTAATAACTTGCTTAAGTATTCCTGATTAGCTTTGCAAAAATACACCTTAAAGGCATACATTATATATAGTTGCACAGTGCATGAACATTGGAGTGCAAAAGTTTATTTTTCCACTTAGTTTTTAAAAAATATTTTGAAAGAAGCATTAATTTTAAATTATTGCTTCTAGACCAATATCTTCTGAAAAGGTAATGAAATCTGTAATTCACTAACTCTGATGGCAGGATTTTTGTAGTCTGTAAAGTCCTCTTTTTAGTTAAGGTCAGTCTCACTGTGATAATTTTTAGTTTTTTAAATGTAAAATTGCCGTTTTCTGTATAGTCTAAAAATTTGACAAAAAAAATCTGAGAAGTTGATGCATTGATATAGTTCAGAATGCTTAAGAAGTGGCAGATTTAAAATCTGTTATATATCTGGAATAATTCTATAGGGTTTTTTATTTTTTATTTTTTGTCTTTTTTTTTTTTTTTTTTTTTTTTTTTTTTTTCTGTGGTAGATATGGTCCGGAAAAAGAACCCCCCTCTAAGAAACGTTGCTAGTGAAGGTGAGGTACAGACCCTTGAGTCTACAGGTACTGAAAGTGAAGAGTCTGGAAGGAAAAAAGAATTTTCTACAGAGCAGATGCAAGAAAACACTGACCAGGGTGATGCGGCAGAGTTAAATAACAAGGAGGAACTTTGCACGCATGTCCAAGAGCCATCTTCCAGCATTAAAAAGGACTTGAAAAGCTCAGTGCTGAGTGAAAAGGCTGGCTTCAATTATGAAAGCCACAATAAGGGAGGAAATGTTCCATCCTTCCCTCATGATGAGGTGACAGACAGAAATATGCTGGCTTTCTCATCTCCAGCTGTTGGGGGAATCTGTGAGCCCTTGAAGTCTCCTCAAAAATCAGATGCAGATGACACCCAAGATGTGGTCTGTACCCCGTCAGGAGATGCAGCAGAGACAAATGAGGAGCATCAGATGTCGCCAAAAGCTTCAGATGAAACAGTGCAAGTGCAAAGTGGTCAAACTGATGGCCAAGGCTCAAGCCCAGTCCCCATGGCCTCAAAAAACCCACAAGTGCCTTCAGATGGGGGTTTAAGGCTGAACAAATCTAAAGCAGATTTGTTGGTAAATGATAACCCAGATACAGCGCCTCTGTCTCCAGAGCTTCAGGACTTCAAATGCAACATCTGTGGATATGGTTACTATGGGAACGACCCCACAGATCTCATCAAACACTTCCGCAAGTACCACCTAGGACTGCACAACCGCACCAGGCAGGATGCTGAGCTCGACACTAAAATTTTGGCTCTCCACAACATGGTGCAATTCAGCCACTCCAAAGACTTCCAGAAAGTCAACCGCACTGTGCTTTCAGGGGTGCTGCAGGACATCAATTCCCAGAGGCCTGTCTTATTAAATGGGACTTACGATGTGCAGGTTTGTATTTTCCCAGCCTCCCCACTTCTGCTAACTGCCTTCTTGATTGCAGTTTCAGTTATTTGCAAAGCCTCGTGTACCTGCATGATTAACGGATTTCATGTGACCTCTTTAAGCCTTAAGAAGCGTTTTGGTCTGGTTTAGCCAGGCTTTCTGCAGGTCTGTTGAATATCTTGTACAATAGATGAACTACTTGGCTTTTTGACCAGTGATATTTCTGCATACAATTTAGTCATTGATGTAATCAATAGCAAAAGATCTTATTCAGCAAACAGGCAAATTGCTGAATTGGTAATCATCTGAAGGATTTGCTGTCACGAAAGAAAAGCGCAAATAATAATGAAAAATAACAACCACATAGACACAAGACAGCAGCTGGAAATTAAAAATGTAATCCTAAATTATCAGCTGCTGGGAGTCAAGATTTGGCTTATTGATTCTTTATTAAGATAAAATAAATGGCAAGCCTTGGCAGCTCTAAAGTTGTCTAGTGCCAGAAAAACAGGATACACAATGGGTATTAAAAAAGTTTCAAAAAGCAACAGTAATCCATGCTGTCCTTCATGTTAGCAAGCCTGCAAGGAAAGGACTGTTGCCTTACTCATTTTTTCATCTAGTTCATATAGGGAAAAAGCTACTAATTGTATTTTGTTTTTTTTAAAAAAATAAATCGTATTTTTACCATGAGACAGTGAACTTAAAAGCTTTTTCATAGAGTCTCTTTGTTTCTTACCAGCTAACATTTAATCAGTCAAACAGGAAGACGCTGCTTTAAATTTAAATAAAATTCCTGTCATGAGTCAATATTCTATGACACAAAATTTCATAGGAAACAAATTCAAATGTCAAGAGTATATTTGCATAGGACACGGTGCCTGACCTGATGGTAATCACCAGACAGAACTCCAGGTACATGTAAATAACATGTAAATAAAATAACATTAAAATAAAATGTAGAAATATTTAATAATGAAATATTTAGTAATGATTGCAGAGACTGTAGCTATTCTACAGAAATTTTGCAAAACAGGTTAAGATGGCTAACTTCAAGTAAGAAGCTGAAATGTGAACACAAGTCAGGAACTTGGAAGTTTTTAAAATTACTTAAACTTCTCCTTTTTTGGGAACTCTACAACTTCTTTGTGGAGCAGCAAATCAAACTAACGTTGTTGTGTGTAAAAACTGCAATGTCTGATTCGCCGTCTTACTAAAAGATCACTGTCTCAGGTCAGACACTCCTTCCTGTCATACTCTGATTAGAAAGCAAATACGTGATTTAGTTAAAAGAGGTTAGAAGTGAATAATGTCAGAATGTGAAATGATGGTTTATAATTAGCACATAGTATGATGTTAATACCTGGATTTCCTGCTATAGTTTCAGTTTGCTGACTCTGGGGACAGCATCTTAGAGCAACTGATCCATGCTGTCAGGAAGACATTCAAACTGGAACAGCTCAGGCATACAGTATAGAGGAATTTGAGTTTCTAAACACACTTTCATTTCCTCCAAACAATTGTTTCGTTAGGTCCTTAGTTATTTATAGGAAAGTTTATGCTTGATTAGAATGAGCTGGACACTTTTCCTATGCAGTGCTTTCAGAAATAAAACAGATGTGTGAGCTATCTCAGTTTGAACTGATAGAAGCAGAAATAAAACAGCTGAACCTAGACTATGCTTGTCTACTAAACCCTGGCAGTAAGATACTGCAGGGGAGACAAAAAGCGGTAGGGAACAGCCCATAGATAATCTACTCACGATCAGTCTTTTCTCAGACGAAAAACATTTTCCAAAATAGAAGAGACAGCCTATACCATGTTGGCAATTTATTTTAAAGAAAAAAAAATTGGAGCTGGAAACTTAATTTTTAAGAGTGCTAATTTTCTCTGCCCAATTTGGGATGAGAAGATTAAATAAGCTTTTGTGCCAAATGCCATACTTCATCACTTGCACATGCACCAGATGTTGATCCAGAACATGTCAGAAGATAAGTAATTGGTTAATATTTTTATGCTTTCTCCTCCCCCACTCCCTATACAGAATAGATTTGTGAGATACATAAACACACTAAAAGAACATTTGAAAATTCCCTTCGCACCCACACGTTTCTTTTGCTACTATGTCCATTTTGGAGGGGATTTTTCTCAGGCATCTGAACGGTTGGCATCTCCTGCCACAAGTAGGAATTGTAATGATTTGAGCTCTGGTTACAAATGGTTCAGTCAAACTCCTGTGTAACATGGAGAGGGAGAACCTGAATAATTGGTTCACGTAAACCATATTATTACATGTAATTACATTACATTTCATGTAATTACATGGTTCATGTAAATCATATTATTTTGTGTAGGTATTAGGCTAAAGGAAAATAATCCCTTTGTAATTAACTTGAAACAGTAGTGGACTGGGTTTAAGGTCTGATTTATTGATCCCCCTTCACTTAACAAACTGTTTCATTGTAGTTGGAGTGGAAGTTATTGATGGATTTATGGTCTCAGGGCAGGGAGCTGGGCACAGAAGCCAGAGGATGAAGATGACTGACTTTGATCTGGCTCACAGTGGTCAGTCTGAGACTGACAGTCTGAGCAAACAAAAAACAATTGTAAAAATTGTCTGAGTGCAGAAAAAACAGTATCTTCTGTCCTGTCTGCAGATAGGTAAGGATGGTCCCTTTATCAAGGGCTTGGAAGAAATCAAATGCATTTTTGGATTTATGCCACACAAGTGAAGTCTGTCCTTGAAAATTTACCCACTCCCTCACCCCCAGAAAAACCATTCCATTTTTCTGGGGGTTCCAACCCTAAACCCAGCTTTCAGGTTGTGGGTTTTTGTTTGTTTTATTTTGTTTTCTTTTGTTTTTTTGTATTGCAGTCAGCAAGACAGTAGATACACCTTTGCATCTTTGGCTTCACATCTAGATACACAGATGTTGGGACTGTATTTTGTAGTACCTGAAGAGGATTTGGTTGGGAACCATGTAAATAATCCAAGCTTTCTGGCCTTGCTACTCTGTAGAATTTACTTAATTAGAGTATTTAATCCAGCAAGATTACTGTGTCTTCTTTGAAAATGCTTTTTGTTTTGAAAATATCCTGTGCTATTGCACCCATTTTCTTCCTCAGCAGTTTTTGGTTCATTGAGTTCTAATAAATTCCATAGGATTGGGTAAAGTCATGGAGCTGCTTCTGGGAGATTAGCTTTCTTGCCAGTATAGATTTCAGAAAACATTTACTACCACATCTCTGAATTCCCAGAGAGTGTGTTAATCAGTTTTATTGCTTTTATCAGAATAATATTTGAATCAAATTTCATGGATCAACTTTTGCTGATGCCCTTCATTGCTTTTTCTTCACATTTAGTTAACTGATCAGTCTCTATAGGCAGCTTTGTCTTGCTGGATATTTTAGCCTATGCATGGCTTTGTGGATGTTCCTGAAGAAGTAGGCTCTAGACTGGATCTAAAGACTTCACTTATAGTAGAATTCAGGTGACTAAGTTAATAGCTATGATGCTGTAAACCATTGCTTTGCTGCTGTATGTTTAAGTCTCCCGTGTTTGATCTAACGATTCTTTATTGGATGTGAAAAGTCTGGAGACAGGCCAGTTGTTGGCAAGTAGGCAGGAGTCTTTTTTTCCGTCCCAAATTTTTTTTTTTTGCATAATGAGTGGGGCAACAAAAAGGTTGGAGGGTGCCGCCTTTCACGTATCAGCTTATAACTCAAGGGTAGGACATTGCCCAGTGAGGGAGAAGAAGTGGGCTTGGATCCCTTCTGACAGAGCAAGGAAAGGAGCCTACTTTTCCTGTTTCCTGAACAAGTGTTCAAGCCATTAAGCTATTGTATAAAAGGGAGCACGACCTTATTTCCTGATACATTTTAAAAGAAAACAGTGTCCCTCAAAGAAAGGACAGAAATGGCTGGACTCAGGTGAGGGTTTCAGATGGCATGTCCCAGGGGAGAAGGGTATTCATGCAGCCACGAATAAAGACATACTGCAGTGCTCAGCAGTTCTTACTGTTGACTTCAGGCAGCTTCACATTGTGTGCTACCTTTGGGGAGCTTCCTGCTAAGCATGGCACTGGTTCTGGAGCTTGTTGCCACATACCTACCTCCTCTTATGGTCAGCCATTAAAGAGATTCAAACTCCTGTCTGAAGGTAATAAAAAGTTGGTTTGTTCAGCCTTCTCACTTGGATTGGCTCATGGTTTTAGATACCAGGCTACCATATAAGATGACAAATTTCTGAAAAACCTTGATGTGATAAAAGCCATCCAAAGGCTTCTTTGGATGCCCAGGGGAAAAAAAAAGTAAAAAAATTATTACATTATCTATCCCACAGACTAATGAGAGATTGGCAGCAAATTTTTTCTTTCCTGGTTCTAGACATCCAATATAATAGGAGCTGTCCTACACCACTCAGCTCAATCCTTTGTCACAGATAAATATCAGTGACAACTTTTCCAGGATTTTCACAGCAACCGAGAGCACTTCTGAATACCCAGCTACTGAGCTGCTCTGCATCCTAGAAAGTGGCAGAAATGCCTATGAATGCAGAGTGTGTAAAGCTCCTCCTTTTTTCTCCTTAGAAATAAGTGGTGAGTCCCATGTGCCTACACGAAGTTATGTATGTGTGTTTTGTAATGTTCTGGATTTCAGTATATCCAATATGGCAGCTTTTCTGTTCTGATATTGGGAGTGTGTGACTAGTAATGTAGCTTTAAATAATTAAAGTCTGGCCTAAGCTATGATTCAGCTGAATGAGAACCAGTAGTTTTATTGTTAGCAGCTTCTTTTTATCCTCCACTGTTATATTAGCAGTTTGACTGAATATGAAGCTGTGAAAGTGAGACTAAAAAAGCTGTAGGGGGTCTGTTGGGGTAAAGATTTAACAAGTATCCCTTCTCATGTTAAAAGGTTTCA
The DNA here is from genome assembly GCF_036169615.1 of Heliangelus exortis. Taxonomy (NCBI): domain Eukaryota; kingdom Metazoa; phylum Chordata; class Aves; order Apodiformes; family Trochilidae; genus Heliangelus; species Heliangelus exortis. The sequence continues at coordinate 136,043,976 of NC_092423.1, read as the reverse complement.
TTTACACTTCTGGTAGTTTTGGCAAAGTGAATCTTACAGATACAGAGGGAATCTAGATTGGAGGTGTAAACAAGTATAGAATTTACTTTTGTATTAGTGACAGATCAAACCTGAAAGTTGATTTTTGCCATCAAGTGGGTTTCCTGTAAGGTGGCATGCATTATAACTGATTGATGTGAGTAGCTGAAAACATGTATGTGAATGATTTTCATTTTCCTTACATGCTTAGACAAAAGGCTTGGTTGGCCTTACTGACTTTAGCTCAGTTGTACATGAAACAAGAATTAGATCCAAATAAACTAATGAACTGTTGTGGGATATGATGTATCCTAATCTCTTTGACTAGATATTGCTGTGCTAGATTGTGAAGGTAGTGCTAGAACAGAACTTGCATGAAGGTGTGGTGTCCCAGAAGCCCCATTTCATTTGTCAGCTGCATTGTGAGTTCTCACTTGGAGATGTTACTGATTCAACTGAAGGCTGTCAGGGGATCTTGGGTGTTGCACCTACATTTGTGCATACTGTTCATTTTGAGTCTTATTTCTGTGTCATGCTCAGGCTTGGAGACTGCCCTGCAAATGTGAGAGTCACACCTCGTGGACACAGAGGGTCATCTCTTCTAAACCACAGACTTGAAAAAGAAATGGTGGCAGATGGAGAAATGGGTGGTAGTAAAACACATACACATATATTTACATTCATAGACATATGCTTGTGTGTATGGGTATATGTATATATGCTTCTTTTTCTCATATATATATGTGCATACACATAAGAGTATCTGAAAATGCACAAATGGTCTTGTAGGCATCTAGATTATATTAATTTTCTATTATAATTTATATTATTATATATAGTAGATGTCCTTTATATCCTTTATTGGGAGACATTAGCAAGTTTACTATTCAGAATGATAGGCAGTGATTTTCAGTCTGTCAGTTGCTAAATAGTAAGTGTCTGGTAGCATTTACTTGCTCTGTGACAGAAATGAGCTATTTTGGCTTTCTTTCAGTGAGAAGTAGTCTACCCCCAAATTAGAGCATTCAGATGGGCAGTTTCTGTTGAAAAACTGATGTGATATATATTCACAGCCTTCAAGGCAAAGTTGTTTATGTGTTAATATTCCTCATCTGTATGCCAGGAATATCTGATAATGTTTGAAGAACTTAATGAAAAAGGTTGGTAAGACTAGTGATAGTCATGGATAGATTTAAAGATATAAACTACTAAGCTAGCCCACAGAGATGGGCTAAATAATAAAGTTGCCAGGGAAATAGCAAAGCAGCTGTGTTTTCTTCTGGTGTAAATCAGTGCAAGTTTTCCTCTAAGTCTGTGAGGCTGTGTGAGTTTGTAGTAGCCAAGGAACTATCTGTAACTTCATCTATACAGAGAGAGAATAGAAGGTATGGTGCTTTTTTTAGGTGCTAGATACTAGTCTGCTAGCATTAGCTGCCAAATAGAAGTCTTGATTCTGTTTTCCTTAGTTCTGTGGATTTTGCACATCTGGTATCCCGACCTTGATCTAAATCCTGTTGTGGTTCTGTCACAATCTTTGTTTCAAAAATAGCTTTTGAATCCAAGTATCAAAAACCTTACTGGCCTCAATAGCAACAGAATAAATCTCAAGAATACACTTATCTTGAATGAATGTGACCCAGTAGTTTGCTTTCTTCTTTTGGTTAATATGAATACCTCAGAAAGCCAGGAGTTTGCCCTTAGGCTTTGCTTCACTTGTGGAAGATAGTTGGATTTACCAATAAGTTAATCACAGTATGGTAAATAGCTTTAAGAATATACTCTGAATATTACCCTAGTTTTTCATGCAGATAGGGAGCGAGTCAGAGGGAGTGAATTCTCCATAGTGGAGGTTAGAGAACTGGGTGGTGTTTCACAAACTTGCATGAAAGCCAGGAATCTGTTCTGGCCTGCATGACATGAAGAACTTCATAAATGTGGGATGGTTAAATTGTTCTGGATGCTATATTGCACAAAGCAAATGAATAAACAAGAGCATTAGAAAATATTTTAGGATTAGAAGATTAAGAGTAATTGGCAAAGGCAGACTGGATGGCTCAGGAGATTGGTAGGGGATCTGAAGCCTTTCACCTCCTGATTAGACAAAGATGAAACACAGGTGATCAAATAAAGAAAATTTATTAATGTTTGATGTTCCAATGGAGATAGTTGGTCTAGTTTCTAATCAGGAGTTCCAGAAGAAGCCAGGGGACAGAGAAAACTTTACTTTGTGCATTTAAGCCTTGCGTCGATATAGGCCACTAGAGTCTGCTGGTGGAATTTTCTTCATGAAACTTATGATTACAGGAGCTGGCAGACTTTGTCTTCCTGCATAATTTTTTCCATATTCTGTAAGCAGTATTTGTAAACTTCTTTGACGTAGTGAAATTTCAGATTGAACTTTGAAAAGGAGGGGCAAGAATAGTGTAGGATAGCATTTGTATCAAGGGCAGATTAAATATCAAAGACATGTTTAAAAAAAGCCTGAAAGTACCTCTCCTTGCCCAAGTCCATCTATCCAAGAAATCATTGGTTTTGGCCTGACTAATTCAGGCAATGTAGACATATCTGTTGGAAACAAAGAGTGCAATTACACGGCTTTGTTGAAGGTCTTGCCAACATGCTTTAGAAAATATGTCTTGAAACATTGTCAGTCACTGTGTTATCTTTTCTCCTCATTTTAGCTATTTTTGGAAATGTGTGTGATGTATGAGGAGATAGCTTAATTGTATTAACACATGAACTTCAAACCTTTTAGTCAATTCTGTCCCAGTCTTCTAGAGTTTTATAATTTTCCTCATTAATGAATGAATTTAATGAGTAGAGTACTGAGATTCAGGGAGTCTTCCTGGGAAATACATTTCAGTTTAATCTCAGACTGAGGCATGGCTTTGAAGAACAATTGTAGAAGAATATGAGTGCAACCATCTCAAGTGCAATAACGGAGAACCCATTCTAACAGCTGTCTTCCTCTATACAGCATAATAATACCAATTTTATTGCCATAATTGAGGTGCTGCAGGAATAAGTGATAATCCCAAGGTCTCATAAGCAATCAGCAGTGAAGGAAAGAACTCGATAAGGTTTCCATGGGCCAAACAGATGTCTTGTATGTTAGATCACCTTTAAAAAGAGAAGTAGGAATATTTATTTTCTTCTGTGCTTATCGAGGGAACTGTTGATCTATAGGTGCTCTTACATTTCCAGTGCAAGCTGTGATTGACAGGAGTTGTGTCAGCTGGCACTTTGGACTCCACTTCTGTAAAAGAATCGCACAGTGTTAGCATTGCTTTAGTTTAGTTTCTTCTTTTTTATGATGGGGAGGATTGACTACTTAAGAAAGTAGAATTATGTCAAGCCAAAGGAGAAGATGAGGTTTTGCTGGGTTTAGAATTAAGTAGGGGTATAAATATGAGAAACTATCACTTCTGTTACCACACAGAATTATGGATATTGATTTCTAGGGCATAGATATATTTTTACCCTTCTTCCATCTTTTTCTCTTTTATTTTTCTGCTTTCTGGGGCAGATCGGAATGAGCGGGAGATTAAGGACAATTACACACACAGTGAAGGAGTTTAGGATGTACATTGAGATATGATATGTAACAGAAAAATCTGAAAGTCAAGCCAAAACATGAGTGAAGTGCATGAATCCAAACAGCTCTGTAGACGTGTAGGCTTCTTCCAAATTTGGCTGGGTGAAAGCTGAAACAGCTTCAGTTTTTGCCATCACTTCAAGTGCTTCTCCCAGCCTCGGTGCATGGAAGCCAGTTTCTTTTATTCTTTTTATCTGATGACCCCCAAGGAGGTTTTTAGTTATGTGCAAAAAAATGGCTTTTGAGTGTAATAACATAAAAATGATCCTGTGTTACCTTTCACCTACGCGTTCCTCTAATAGGACACATTATTTTGAATTGTGGTGGGGTAATCAGGGAAATGTCAAGCCAGTAACTGGTAATAAGTTAACTTCCAGTGCTATAAAGATTGTGTTCCCCCTTCCATTGCAAGAGCGTAACAAAAATAGTGTGGGAATGTGTAGTTCTATTTTATCCCCTCTTGTAATGCAGAGGGTGTATTAGCATGGGACATAAATTTGCTATGGAGGCCACTAAGCAGGATTAGCAGAAGTTACAGAAATTATGTGATTTACAGTCCATTGTATAAAATGCTAGTGCTAATAATATGTTTTTTCAGTATTCACAAACAAAAGTAATTAGCAATGAACAGCAGCTGGGATCATTGTCACTCACGGTTTCTAACTGGTGTCCTTGAGTGCCTGCAAAATAGGTTCGTTATCTATAGGCTCTTATGAGTGGACAGCTGAGGGCAATGGATGTATATACTCATTACAGGCACTTAAGGTAAAGCATTTTGGCCAGTTTTCTATTCATGCATGGAACAAACATGAGTATCTAATCAAATAAGCAAAACCAGATCACCTTGCAATGTAATCACCCAGTGAACTGCTGTTATTTTCTGTTTACTGTAATTCCATCAGTGCTTTCTTTAAGTTGTCTTTTAACACCATTGGGACTTTGAACATTGAAATAATATAATGGATAGGGGCTTAAAGTGCCAGATACCATGGACCAGGACCAAATTCCATTGTTGTTAGTGGATCAGGCTCAGCATGGCTTTGTCTCTAGTTCTTGAATAAAATGTCTTCTGATGCACAGAAGACCTGTTAGAACATCCCTCTTCCAAAGAACTTCTTCAAAACCAAATTCATAACTTGATACCAGAAGTTGGAGCCCCAGTTTAGGTGAAAATGTTATTACAGTCCTAGCTATTTGGCTGCCTGACTCACCATTGCCTAATGAGATATGTTTCCTAAACAAACAGCAATTTTCAGTTTATTTAAGAAAAAGTTTTTACCAGCATAAGGGAATTGTGCTTTCTTTAAAGGAAAAAAAAATTGAGGCTGAATAGCAGCTCATTATATCATGGTTTAACAACTCATTGACTCACCATATATGTTTAATTCAGATGGGATACAAAGGATAGCATCTCACTCTCCAAGCTAAATGTCTAAAAGGCATTTATATTATATGCATTTAAAAATGTTTACATTTCATGCTCTCTGTATGTCTGAGTCTTTCCGTATGGTGTGATACTGAATGAGCAGTGATCACATTCTTTCTTTGTGGCACAGCTGTTGAGGAGGAGAAGAAAAATAATTACACCATTTGCCTAATGCATTACAACTGAATCCTGCAGAAATGTAGTAATACACTTACTGGTCAGGAGAATGGAAATCTAACGCTGTGTGGAAATTTTATATTCCCCGTAAGGCATCTTTTGGGTGTAACAATTGAGACTGTGGCACAAGGAAGCTTCCACCCATGTAGTGGTGTAGATTGGATGATGACAAAAAATTAGATGGCTGTGGATTTCGGCTGTAAAGAGGAATTATCTTCTTGATATTGTACATGATTTCCTATTCAGGAAAAGAAGTAGAGCAATGGTGACATTTTTGTCAAGAGATTCTTTCTGTGCCCTTCAAACCAGTTGTACAGGAGCAGCAAATCTCCCCCTGATGTCATGAGCAGGTGTGGTGCACTCCTGGGAAGGGCAGGCCTGCCTGCTATGAGAACACGAGGTTTAATAACGTAAGCCCTGGAAACTGGAAACCTTGTTTCCTTCCTGCAGACCATTTTTGCTCAGAGATCATGAGAACAGTTAAGTAGATCTACCTTCCCCCCCCCCCCCCCCTTTTCTTTAAAAATTAGTGATGTCATGGACTTGCATAGACTTGGGTGTGGTAGGTTTCTTTGCCACATGCCATTTTTCTACTGTAGTTTTTCCATCCTTATTTTACTGAGTTGAGTTCTGTGCATGAGAGAAACAGAAGATGTTCTTAGAGAGTATCTGCACTGAGTAATCTTTGAGAAAACTGCCTTTCATTTCAGCCATTAGCCACAGTGGATGCATTAAAAAGGTATCCGGGTGGATACTGGATACTCCAGTAGAAATTGTCTTTAAAGAAATTGCTTGCACTCTGACCCAACAAACTGAATTCATGATTTCAAATTTAATTTTTGTTTGCTCATATTCAGAAAGCAATTCTCTTGGACTGTTAAGCATGAAAATTATTAAAACATATAAGTGTATTGAAAGAAAGACTGAGGACCCATTCTCTTGTTCCACACCTGGTATAGATTTCTAACAAAGTCTTTTGTTAAAGGGCTCAGGGTTATGAGAACTGCTTATTGGATATTCTGTCAATTACATGATTTAGTAAAGGAAGCATAGTCTTAGCAGAGGACATTCAATTAAGATAATTTGTAAATGTGCCTTAGTTATACCAAATACAAATATTACTTATATGAAATAAATATTCAGCAATTTGAAACATTTTAAAATCTTCAAAAACAAGTGTTAAATATTTGAGAATGTATGTCTGGTATCTTACTGGATTAGTACAAATGAAAATGGTAGTAATGGTTAATAAGAGGCTTAAAAATTAATTGCCTTTTTTTTTTTGTTTTTTTTTCCTTCCACTTCCTTGCTATTTGAAAAAACTGTAGTCATGCTAAAAGTGGCTTTATTCTTTATTCGCAGGTTACTTTAGGTGGAACCTTTATTGGAATTGGGCGGAAAACTCCAGATTGCCAAGGCAACACCAAGTACTTCCGCTGCAAATTCTGCAATTTCACCTACATGGGCAACTCCTCCACTGAACTAGAGCAACACTTCTTACAGACTCACCCAAACAAAATGAAAGCAGCCCTTCCCTCCTCTGATTCTGGTAAAACTTCAGAGAAAAACTCCAATAAATCCAGTCCTACTCTTCGACCGTGTGATTCTGGAGACTTGGGGAAGTGGCAAGACAGAATCACTGTAAAAGCAGGAGATGATACACCAGTTGGATATTCGGTGCCCATCAAGCCAATAGATTCCTCTAGACAAAATGGTACCGATACAACCAGTTACTACTGGTGTAAATTTTGCAGTTTCAGCTGTGAATCGTCCAGTTCACTGAAACTATTAGAACATTACAGCAAACAGCATGGGGGAAGTCAGTCAGGAAGCCTTCACCCAGATCTGAATGATAAGCTTTCTAGGGGATCTGTCATTAACCAGAATGATCTAGCCAAAAATGCAGATGGGGAGTTAGTGACAAAGACAGAAAAGGGTGCAAGTGTGGCAAAAAAGAAAGACGTGACTAGCAAAGGAGCAGAGGACAGCATGGTGACAAGCTACAATTGTCAGTTCTGTGACTTTAGGTACTCAAAGAGCCACGGCCCAGATGTAATAGTGGTGGGCCCACTTCTCCGTCACTATCAGCAGCTACACAACATTCATAAATGTACCATTAAGCACTGTCAGTTCTGTCCCCGAGGCCTCTGCAGCCCAGAAAAGCACCTTGGAGAAATTACTTATCCATTTGCTTGCAGAAAAAGTAATTGTTCCCACTGTGCTCTCTTGCTTTTGCACCTGTCTCCAGGGGTGACAGGAAGCTCTAGAGTCAAACACCAGTGCCATCAGTGCTCATTCTCCACTCCCGACGTGGATGTTCTTCTGCTCCACTATGAGAATGCACACGAAGCCCAAGCATCTGATGTCAAACCAGAAACAAACACCCTGCCAGGGGCAGAGGCGCCGCTGACGCTTAAGGAGAACAAAGAACACTCATGTACCAAATGTGACTTTACCACCCAGGTGGAAGAAGAGATTTCCCGACACTACAGGTACAGTGAAGTTTTAAATGAATAATGATAGGAAACAAAAAAACCAGTCATCCCTTAGTTCCTTAATTAAATGTCACCATTTCCCAAACATTTGAGGAAGCTGGAAATCAAAATAGGAACGCACAAAGATATAAATCTGTACAGTCAGGGTCTAGTCCAACATCCACTTTGTGTTGGAAAACCACCAGCTAAGTCGGTGGATTTAATTATACATTTAAACCTGTGCAAAGAAGAGGGAGATTTGGATTTGTGTGCAGATGCTGAAGTTCCAGCATATTTGAGGTTTGGTCAACTATTTTCCACCCAGAATCTTTTAGGTACTATTTTAGTTTAGACTTTTTACCAGAAAGCTGGCATCTTCATTCAGTAGGGAAACACAAATGGCTTTACTTTCCAAGATAGACCATGAATCCTTTCATGCTCTGTAAGAGTGTTTCAATGTACTACCTTTTTGTAGTATTTTCCATTCCCAAATCCAGCAATGCAATAATTGGTTTAAGAGCATTCCACTGCTGTTTTGGTGTTGGTTTCACACTGGGAGCAGACACTCTTTTGTCTGTTGATGTCATCCCCCGAGATCCTTTTGGAGATGATTATTTTTGTGTTGCTGGTTTACAGTGTCATTCTATTTATTTTAAATGCTAATGTTCCTATTTGGAGGTGGATGCAGCCAGTCTCCTGACTCAGTCTGACACAATGTCATAGTGACAGCCAACTCCCAGCTAAACTTCTTGGGTCAGTTCCTGGGCTGTTGTAAACTGGCAGTCCAGTTTACATCAGAGGAGGAGCTGGCTCTTAGGCTTCATAAAGAGCAACAGTTATGTACGGCTGCAAAAGCGATGTTAAATATTAGAAAATCATGCTGAATATGTTAATAGTTAAGGCTAATGCGTCAACAACAACGGAAAACTCAGTATCTATCTCATCTAAAAGATCTTTGCATGGAAGCCAGCTAGAATGAAGACAAAAGAAGATGCGTTTTCAAAGCTAAAGCTTTGTTAAAAGCTCAAGAAACTGTGCCACATTTAATGGATTCCAAGACATCCAAAATTAACAAAGGCAGACTGGGGCATGATACTTTAATAGAGATTAAAGCTGGGGGCATCCAAATGTTGCCCAACAGAGGGCTGCATTGGCAATGTATCAGGAGTCTATTAAAAAAAAAAAAAAAAAGAAAAGGAGCAGATTGCTCATCTTTAATTTGGAGCTAGGGCCCTCGGAGGATTCAGGTCTCAGCATGCAGTGCCCTATTTTTGATCCAAGTGGGCCCGAGGGATGTTGTGCGGATTAATTAGTTAATGTTTGTAAACTGCTTTGAAGATGAAAAGTGGTATCTAAGTTCCAAGCATTATTATAGCAGCTTTGAGCTGTGCCGTAGAGCTCCATAGGCAGCACTTTGTCCGCCGCTGGGGCATGGCATGATCTTTTTTTTAGTGGTTAAATAACTGGAAGATTGAAATGGCTCCTTGACTGAAAAAACCAAAACAAAACCCAACACTTTTATTTTGCTGTGGCTGGTAATTTAAGTTTTAACAAGCACGCCTAGTTAAAATCCTTTTTCCCAAGGAAAGAAGCCATGACTTTCAAAATAAAGTGCTAAGTCAGGGATGGGGTAGCAGTAAATTCTCCTTTGGAGGGCTCAGCACCCTTCTACTCCAGCAGTTGTAGCTGCACTCTGGAAAATCAAGAGATGCACTTAGAAGTTTGAATCTCAACTTGTTCATCTCAAATTAGGCTATTCTGTTTTAGACACTTGAGCAATGTATTTTTTAAGCCTCCAGTCAATGACATTATTGAGTAGTTTGAGGATATTGTGTAATGAAAATGAAGTACAACATCCCTGTAAGTGCCAACTTCTTTCCCTTTCTCCTGTCCTTCGCTCTCTTTAATTTGAGTATTGTTTCTTTTCTACATGTATTGCTGCTGGTATCCCCAACTGTGCATCTTCTTTGAAATTGCAGAAGTTAGTTCAGTTTGTGGTAGGTGGTCTATAATGGCAAACACCAGCAGGTTTTATTGCTTTTTAATACGTAACCTAGTTTTCATAGTTTTCACTCTATCAAAGTAAAACAAATGGAAGGAGAGATTTCAAAGGCATTATAGCTTCAATTTTTATTATTATCATCTTTTTTTCAAATAGAAGTTTTATATACATTATATTTTCATTCTTTATTTTCTTCCCTTTTTTTTTGTATTTTATGAACTAAAGATACAGAATAGTTCAGAAAAAAAAATAGAACTTCGATAAAATAGTAGTTAGGGAGTTATTTGACACCCAGAAATGTGCTGATATGGGGTGCCTTCACATCCTAGCTGGCCTATCCTGTTCCTTCATCAGAATTTGTCTCAATAAAACTGTTATACCATGTATTATGTATTCCTGAAGTAGTTAAAATGCTATATGTGCACATATATAAATAACTTGTCCAGTGACATAATAAGGAGGTGAATGGATGTGGTGGCAGAAAGTATTTCTTTTCACGTTTAAGTTTACCCTTGATAATGTGTAAGTATCAGAACTGAACCATCAGAACTTACACATTTGGGTTAATGCATTTTTTACATGCATTTTTTGATTATTTTCATTTTTGAATCATACACATGGGCAGCATGCTTAATTTATTTTCTTTTTTATTTTGTTTCATTTTAGCTCTACGTCTACAATTTCACTGTGCGTGGTAAAAAAATTTTCAGTGTTCCAATATTATTCCTTTGCAGCCATGTTCACGAGTATCAGAGTTTGCAAAAGTGCCTCTTTCCAAGTTTTCTGTTTGCAGAAACATACACGTTCACTTAATGCTTATTCAGTTTTTCCTGACATGATTATTTGAGAGCTGTTCAGTTAAATTTGAAGTTAATGAATCACTTTGCACTTGAGTTTGCTTGTATTTAAACCTCAGTAAAATGTGCTTACTCAAATAAATTCCCAGAAGTTTTATTGGCCTCCATTTTCTACTAATTCTGCTACTACTCCCATTATACTTCTGAGGAATCAGATATTCTTCATGTTCATTGCAAAGCTTAGTTTTTCCTTAAAACAGTCTGGTATCCTGACATATTAAAATATGCCAACTGCTGTAATATAGATAAAATCATACTCAGTATTTGGAGAAATTTTGCTTGTTGGATCTCTGAGTCTAGCGATTATTTTCTTTCTTGTTCCAAAATAATTAATTTTTAAAACTTAATTTTTTTCTTAAAAATGAGAGACCTTGCAGAAGTGTGGGTTTTTTTTGGTTTTTTGTTTGTTTTTTTATGTTGCTAAAAGATGTGACAAAACACTACATTTTTAGCTTTGGCAAAGAGGTAGGATGTTTTTTCTAATGAACAGAAATTATTTTGGAAATGTGGAAGACAATTTTGATCAAGTGAAATTCTGTGCCTCTTAAATGTAAATGGAATAGAGGGATAAAAGGCAGAGGGGTACTCCATTCTTGCAGGTCAGGGATGCGGGGTGTCAGAGGTGCCTGCTCCCTCAGACTCTTAGGCAGATGTGGAGCAGGTTCTTAGATGTGCAGATTATGGAAATGTAGAGCATTTGGGACACTCTCACAGAGGACAACCGAGGGCAAAAGTGTAAATTGAGGCCCACCAGCTCCCGTTTTTTCAGCAGAGCTGGAGCCTTTGCTCATTGAACAATAGCAGCAGCTGCAAGGACCTTTCCCATTCTCCTGACACCTTAATTCACTGCTCTGAACTTGTTTGCTCTTGCCGGTGGATTTTGCTCTCCTTTCATCTCAGCCTTGCTGCTCTCCTCTCAGCCCATTCTCCTCCCCTTTCCGTCCCTGTGCTGAATTTTCTTGCTTGCTTTGCTTTCTCTCTTTCTTTCTGAATATTTTCCGCTCCCCACAAGCCTGCATACAGTACCCATCCAAAAAATAAACTTCCTTATAAGCCTGTTTCTTCATGAGAAATACGAGTAATTATTATATTCATAATGAAATTCAAAACATGAAAAATAATGGAAGTGATATGACAGCTATACTTTAATCCAGAATATTTTCTATGCCCCAGAGCATAGGAATGTCTTCAGGTAATTTAAAAAAAAAAAATAAAAATTACTTGTTTTGTATAATACGGTGTTTTGTAATACTTAGACTAGTAAGAAGTATGTCAACAAGACTTAATTAACAACTGGCTAATGTCAAGACTATCACAGCCTATTAGAAAACTCAAGAACATTAAATCCATTAAAAAAAACCAACCCATCTCATCTCTCCAACTTCAAGGTATTGCAAGGGAAAATCCTCATGTCTTCTAGTACCCAATCCAAGCACATTTCAATACAAATAAATAATGATAGGATTTTATTAAGTTACCAGAATGTAGCAGTGCAGCAAAGGTTTGGCCTGAATACTTTGACATTTAATCTTGGAATTGGGCCATAAATGTTTTAATGTCCATGAATAATCAGGCCTCTGATTTATTTTGTAGTGAAAATAATAATGCTAAGTGACATCAATGGATGGGATGACATTGCGATCCTAATGCCACATCGAAAATAATGCCAGTTAATGGTTTGAACCTTATGTTAGCTTGGATGAATGGTGTATGAGCAAGACCACAGAAGGAAGAATGATGTTTCCTTCTTATTTACTTCACTTTTTTCCATATTGAGATTTTCCTCAAACATCTCTCCTTTGATCAGCTCTATAAAAATATACTGTGTTCCACCTGATGAGTTCTGAGTTTCAGAAAGTATAACAGTGGTTCAGCTGTAAAGTGTAATTTAAAGTAATGCTTATTTTGTACTTTTTATATTGGAATTTTAAAAATTGTTGCTTAGCTTTGAGGAGCTTTGTGCACAAATCTAGGTGTAACTTGGGCCTTTAGAAATATGGAGTAGGTTTACATTCTAGTATAGAAAGAATTAAAACATTGTCAACTTGTTTTCTTGATTGCTATCAGAGTGGGGTAAAAACAGCCAGATATGAAAACATATGCTTTGTATCTCTTGTTCTGGAAAAGTCTAAGTTTCCAATTTTCAAGAGTTCTCCAATAGCTAATGCTATTTTATTATTTTATACTGTGACATATATTGAACAGCTCCAAACTTTAACTTGCTTTTTGGAGCTTGGGGATAGAACAGTAGAAATGACAAACCCATGTGAAATAAGAAAATTTTTAATAATGTTGATAGCAGAGATTGCTTTCTCATGCATACTATAAAAGTGTATGTCCTGAAAAAAAAAAGGCGGTTGGGTTACTATCTACCTAAATCAGTCCTTATATTTTTTATGTCATAGTGCCTGTCAGTTTCACTTAAAAAAAATGAACATTTTTTTGTATGTCTTTACTTGAACAAATCATAAATAGTTCAAATGAACAAAACTGTAGTGTAATAAAGATGATTGTAGCTTGGCTTTGGCCATTTAGTTACAACTGGGTATAATATTTGGCATCTATTTGTATCCTCTGAAATGTGGTCCCACTCCTATGGTGTGTACCAGTCCTGATCAAAAATATTTAGCCAGCAGAGAAGGGGAAAAAAAAAAAATCAAACAAAAGACAAGTTAGGCAGAAAAACATCAGGTGTTTGGAGGTGTGATCTCTGTAGATAAGAGTCAAGTTAGGAAAGAGGGTTAGCCATTGAAATAGCCAAGTTAAACAAGAGACACTTAGGGCCAAGTAGCCTCCCAAAGGACTGATAAACTTTCACATGAGAAGTGTATGTGGTTTAGCCATTAGTCCCAAATGGTGTCTTGTTTAACTTGGCTTTTAAGATAACTAGCCCCTCTCTAACTTGGACTTATCTGAAAGTATCCCACCTTTACAGGCCTGACCCTCTTTATAACTTGGCTTTTTGTATTTGTAAAATGGTTTTGATCAGATAGCACTCACTCTTTTTTTTGTTTTGGGTTTTGTTTTTTATGTTAAGCTCAGTTTAGAAAAGAATTAAGTTGCAAGAGAGAATATATTAGTACCGCATCGAGAGACAAGCTGATTTTAATAAAACACAATTGTAGAATGAAGAAAAAGGAACACAGCCAGAACAGGATTTTAACCCACAGCTTGCTCTCCCACAAGATTGTGTTGCCATAAGGCTGTGCAGAGAATAGCTGACTCCATTTTTTGCATAACCGAATGAGCCCATCTAGTCCCTTAAAATGAATATAAATACAGAAAATGACAAAAGGAAAACTGATATTGCACAAGGGCTAAAAAGCTTGAATCTGAATGTGTACTCATGTCTGCATGCTGACACAACTGAGAGAAAATCAGACAATGTAAATAACATATGGTTTGTTTTTCCAGCAAAAGGAAAGAAGGAAGACAAGGGGGTTTAATAAGTTTGGCAAGTTGTCCCTTCTTAACTATCATACTCTAAAAGGGACATTTTGAGTATCATTCCAGTTCTACAGATGCACTGAGAGCCAAATCCTGCTCTTATTGAAGTCAATGGGAGTTTTGCCATCAACTTCACTGAGACGAAGGTTTGGCCTCAAAAGAATTAATTCTAACAATTGGAGTTGTCAGGGCAGTAACAGATTTCTCATACAAGTTTTGTCCTGTGTGGATAGCGAAAGGCTCATTTTTTAGCTTGGCTAAAGATGCTGTTGTGACTCTGAATGCCTGGGGTGTGGATATGTGAGTGGGTCTGTAGGGAGAAGCTTTTGCAGATTTATGTACATTTTGATGAAGGGCAGGGACAATATTTTACTCTGCATTGGTACAAGGCAGGGCGCAGTGGGGCCCGGAGCCTGATGAAGGGCTCTGACCACTCCTGTGCTATAAACAATTATTCATAATGGTGTTATAGAGCTCATAAACAGTGTTCTGTTCCTATGATAGATACAGTAAATGGGTTACATGTTGTTCTCGTGTAGCAACATATGCTTTACATAATTTAGTAATTCAGTACTTTATATAGGATTTTAGAATAAAAACAGGAAGGCAAGTTATTCCACACTGTTCCACAGCTCATATTCAAGCATGTCTGTATTTGATGGGAAAATACAGTTTCTAGTGACACAGCCAACTATTTTACTTTTTCTTTAGAGCAGCATCTTCTAAAGTTGTGTCAAATGTCCATAGACGACAAATAAGTACAGTCTGTTGTGCACAATCTTCTGTCTTTAGGTGTATTCTTATCTATAAGTTAACCAGTGCTCCATTGAAAATCATCTTTGTCAAACATAAGTATATTAAATTGGTGGAAAACAATTATTTTAAGCATTTGAACTTTCTAGCATAGATTTATGTTATACAAAGTGGTTTTTTTAATACAAAGAAAACTACCCTTTTCTAACCATTTGATTTTGTTTGAAAAAAATGTGATACTTTGGTGTTTCTACCACAATGGAAAGTGAAAAGTGTATGGCAGCAAATTGAAGAGGAAATACCAGAAAATCCCAATGAAAACTATATGAAAGTTTAGAATAATGCAGTAGAGTGTGAATGAGCAGTAGGAGAACATTGCAAAGCATGGGGCAAAACCAAGCAGGATTTTTCCCAAATCATGTAAGACATCAAAGTAAACCTGCTTGCTTTATTTAGAGGGAATCTTGCTGTAAGTTCAGTTTCTTTTCTTCATCTTGGTAAGCAGGACTGCTGTGAAAGGGAAGGCCGAGGGGAGGCTTTCATGTTAATAGACTTCTTGTTTTCTTCCAGGAGAGTACACAACTGCTACAAATGCCGTCAGTGCAGCTTCACAGCTGTTGACACTCAGTCACTACTGGAGCACTTCAACACTGTGCACTGTCAGGAGATGGATGTCACTACAGCCAATGGGGAAGACAGCCATGGCGTTTCATCTATCAAGGAGGAGCCAAAAATTGACCTTAAGGTCTACAGTCTAATTAATCCAGACCCCAAAATGGGGGAGCCTATATCTGACAGCATAGTGAAGAGGGAAAAGATAGAAGACAAGGAAGTGCTCAAGGAGAAAGGTTGGACTGACAGTCCCAGTGATGATCTTCGGAACGTGACCTGGAGAGGAACAGACATTTTGAGGGGAAGCCCATCATACACACAGACCAGTCTAGGCTTATTGACCCCAGTATCCGTTGGCCAAGAGCAGCCAAAGCCTTTAAGGGATAGTCCAAATGTAGAAGCTGCTCATCTTGCCCGGCCCATTTATGGCTTGACAGTGGAGAGCAAAGGCTTCCTGCAGGGTGTGCCAGCTGGAGCAGCAGAGAAGGCCGGGCAGCACACCCAGCCCTACCCTGGATCCGGGGAGAGCAAGACAAAGGATGAATCCCAGTCCTTATTACGGGTAGGAAGCTCTTTTTTTTTTTTTCTTTTTTTTTTTTTTTTCCTCTTCTCTTGCTTTTTATCATTACATGTATGTTATGTATAATGAGGCTTGCAAATGATTTCTTCAGTTCCAGAGTAATGTGGTGTTATTTTTTTTTTCCACACATGAAAAAAAAAAAAAATCAAGAAAAGAGTGAAAAACTCAAAATTGTAGAGTAAAACTGGCAGGTAAATATTCTAAAGTGTTTGCATAAAACAATGTATATATTGATGTAGTAATAGTAAGCAAGTGCTTCTGCTTTTGCTATTTAGCTATGATTGAATTTTGTTTAATCATTCCTCCTAATTGTACAGGTTGATGATGCATTTGAAGAAGGGAGGTTTAGAACTCCAGAAGGCTGCACATCTGTTGCACTAAAACAACTAATCACCTCCTAAATTTTGTGGTGGTGTGACTATTCACGCTTAAGCAAGATTTCACATTATTAAATATTTAAGATTATGAAACCTGAGTTAAATATTAATAAAATGTAACCTTTTTTTGTGTAAAACAACAATATTATATATCAATTTTGACACTTGTGTAGTTGTCTTGGAAGCAAAAGCAAAAGAAAAAAGAGAAAAGGAGTTTGGGTAATAATAATATTTTTCAGACCACATAATTCCTATTCTGTCTTTTTTTTTTTTTTTAAAGCGAAAGGACCTATGTATAATAAACTTCCCTTTCCATGTTTTTCCCACTGTTGGTAAACCTGAGCATAGAAAAGCTCAAAATTCTGAGCAGCTTAACAGGGAGAAAAATAAGTTTATTTCTCCTGGAGTCATCATTGTATGATTTCGGGGGCTGCATGCTATCTGACCTAGAAACTTGCTACAGGAGCAGGGAGTCCACAGACAAACCTCACTAAAATGGGAGTGATGATCAGCTCTTTTTCATTTTTGTCATTTGTAAGAACATTTATATTCACAACATCCAGTACAAGTCATAAGGAGACAAATAACAATATAAATGTTTTATTCTGTAGTTCGTTAAGGTTATACATAGGTATATCTGATGCTGTATACATCAGTATTACAAGCTTTTTTAAAATCCAGTCAGTAGTCTTCAAAATATCATAGAATCATAGAATCATAGAATAGGCTGGGTTGGAAGGGACCTCAGAGATCATCGAGTCCAACCCTACAATTGCAGTTATTGTAGTTATAAAAAGAATGTGTCTGTTAGTTAAATTCTGCATGCAGTTCAGGGGGACTGATGTCAGATTTCAAGTGTATGAGAAGCAGTTATGGTATGACACATTCCCTGTTGCAGCCCTGGGTGTGTGCTCGCTGTGAATGGCAGGGTTGTATTTTTCTCCCCCATTTGGAAATATATATATATATATATATATATGACTAGCAGTGGAGCTCATGCTGTACCTATGATGGTAGTTCCTTCCCACTTCAATTTTTGTAGTGGTTCTGAGCAGTCCACTAACATACCGGTCAGAGGAGCTGTTTATTTTGTGGGTTATCAGAATAGAAATATTTTTCAGTTATTTTTTGACTACTAAGGAATGAAAAAAACCCAACCAAACAAAAATCTGCAAAGGGATGTGGTAGTATGCAGAATCAGCTCTCTAAAGGTCTAAATCTGGTTTGGAGCTGGAGTCTAAAATCTTAGTAAGCGGTAAAATAAGGCCATAAAAAACACGTTTTAGCCAATAGTGAATGGATAAGGGGAAGCTGTACACTGGCTGCTTCTCATGCCTTTTTCTGAAGTTAGTTCAGACACTTTTAAAAAGTCATTATATACAAAAGCAGTAGTATATTTTTGGTTTCAAATCAGTATTTTTATCCCTTTGGAAATATTTTGATCACTTATGGGTGTTCAGAAAGGTGAAATACTGGTAATTTCCATGGTTTTCTGGGAAAAAAAAAAAGTAAGAAAGTCTTACTCTTATGTGTTAGGAGTGTAAATAAATTAGTTCCTTGCATTTTTAAATAACCCAATTTTGCTTTTATAAGGTTTGTAAAAGGATTTATTAGTGGATTAGGTCTACACTGACTGGTGAAACCATACTGACATTCTTCAAAGAGGAATTACTTTTGTGTTTACTTTAAGCTACCTTGCTCTTTGATCTCTATTGTGCCAAAAACTTGTTTGTCTGGGTCTTTTCCTTAATTACAGTATTAAAATTTTCACTTTTCTTCTTTGAAAATTGGGGAAGTTGTCTTTCTCAATTTCAAATATTTGAAAAGAAAGGGAAGAAGGTTAACATTATACATCTGCTTACCAGAGTCTCTAATTGTATATATTTCATCACTATTGATGGAAGGTAGTGAGAATTCCAACTTCTTGAAGGTAAGGAAGATGGTGAAAGATGAAGTATTGTGATTCCATGAGTGGTATTAATTCTTCAATCAGGCACATAGTCCCCGTTTCCCTGTAGCTGTGAAAAAGATTATAGAAACCTAACTAACTCCTTTATTTTGGTATTGATCTAGGTTCTTTAAACAGTTATAGAATGCAGTACTGGAGGCAGGAAAAAAGGCAAGCGCTCAGCTTGGCCAGAGTGTCAGGTATTGTCTCTCAGGTACTATCTGGCATACATACATGTCATATATGTGCCTGGAAGCTCATTTGGCCCAGACAGAATTTGAAATTTTTCAAAAAATAATTTCTCTTCCATTCTGGAAAAAGCTAATTTTTTTAATCCTCTAAAATAAAAACTGCCTCCGTATTGTTAAATACTTCTGTCGTGATTATCCATTACTGCAGAATCTTTTTTTCTAATGTGAAATAGCTGGTAGAAATAGCTAATGTTATGCTAAAAGTCTGGGCTTTTTAAAAGCTATGTGTTAAATCAATACATGCTTCTGGTGTCATATAATGAATGCTCATTCAAAATACTGTATCCCAGGACAACTGGTGACTAGGAAACAAAACCAGTAATAAAATCACTGTGGACACCTTCATTTCTTTTTCCCCAAAGACTGACACAGAAGAAACCAAAAATTTGGGATTACTCAGTGAATAAATACCATGAGAAATGGTCTGAAAAAACAATAATCTAACACATCCTATTGGTTGTACTATCTATATTCAATATGTTAAAGTTATTCTGCTTATTGCAAATGCTTTGTAATGATTTGACAGTAGCAGGAATAGTGTATGCTTTTTCTTTTTTTAGTTCTTTCATGGCTGTGAGAAGAGAAAGGGGAGATCATGTTTTTTACATTTTTTCCATACAGACTGAGGTTAATATTGCAAGTGGGTTTTCTAGATACTGAGTTTAGGAGTGATTAGGATTTTAATAAACTACCAGAGACCATGCAGATCAGCTGAGGAAGGGGTGAAAATCTACGGATGCCCACAGAAATCCCTAATTCCTACAGGATAATTGTACACTGTTGGAAATTACTTGGAGTGCTTTTCAGCTTTGCATGTTGAGTAAGCCGTTGATATGCTGCTTTCTTGCATTCCTTCCATGCATGATGGACATGTTCCCTCCCCAGTCTCTGTGCTACATTAGATTATTCACAGGAGTTATTAGGGTAGGATTTCTTTCCTTTTTAGCAGTTAGAAGACTAAATCGCTTGTGACCTTTCGGGAGCTGGAGATGGTGCAGTGGTGATAGCTTGAACTCTGCGTATGTGCACGCATATGCAGTGGATGCACCTTTTTCCCCAAGAGCACTTCTGAGCTGTGTGCATGTAACAGAATCTTTCTCAGGGGCTTGGTACACTTCTGTGAGTAGCTTTAATTTATTTTTCTTATTAAAATGTTTCCAGCAGCTGTACTTACAGCTAATCGGTATGTTTTGCAAATGGGAATTACAAAAAATGTACCTCACCGTGGTACAATGTAGACATTATTTCTGCTCTTCCTTAGAGTAGATGATTTTATAGTATAAAGATTTGTTGATACTGGAAGGTCTATTGAGATGCAAAAATGTTCCTTTTTTTGGGTAGCACATTGGCAGCCAGCGGACTCCAGGCCAGGCTGATTGTTTAATGCTTTGACAACGCAGATCTAGGACTTCAGGAACTTTTTGCTAAACAGATTTTAAATGAAGTGTCCTGTTTTGGTAGAATAATGTTTTTCACAAAACTGGGGGTTGCAGTCTAAGCATTCAGATTCATGGACAGACCTAGTTAGCCCACCTAAAGGTATTGGTAAACACTGCTGCTTCACATCGGGCTTTAGCCGATGTAAATATGGAATAGCAGAGATCATCTGTGTGTCCCATAGTACTGTGTAGACATAAAGGCAACAGGGAGATGCTTGTATATTAACCATACTTCATGTAATGGGGAGATTTGTGTACTGTCAGAAGGAGAGAGATTGTCAAAGTATTGCAGAGGTACTGGTGCTTTTTATTAAAGGCAGACTGCAGGTTGTAATGTTAAATATCTAACTGAAGTCATGTTAACCTTTGCTGTGAGCTTTTTTGGGGGGGCAAAGGATGAAATTTCCTCTTCTATTAAATGGAGATTATTTTGCACCATAATTATCAGACTGTTTACAT
Source organism: Heliangelus exortis (assembly GCF_036169615.1). Classification (NCBI taxonomy): domain Eukaryota; kingdom Metazoa; phylum Chordata; class Aves; order Apodiformes; family Trochilidae; genus Heliangelus; species Heliangelus exortis. Next base: position 136,023,561 of record NC_092423.1, on the reverse strand, counting down.
ACTACAGGAAATAACAGTGTTTCAAGAAAATTTCTATTTACTTTAGTAAGGGCTATTTTCCTTTTGTCTGTGATATTTACACTTCTGGTATTTCATAACCTCTCTGGGGCTGTTTATATGCCTTTAAATTTGTGGGAGACAGCAAATTAGAAAAATATATTTCCCTTCTCCTTGTTTTGGATTCTCCTATGTGGCTGATGGACAGAGCTAATTTTAAAATAAGCAATAGGTATGTATGTATCAGTAAATTTACATATAATTGATTTGATATCAGTGTAGTAATATCGGACACAGTTACTAGCAGTGAAACGTTATTTCTCCAGTTATAAAATATTGACTCCTGTTATCTACATGGTAAGATGCCAGGCAGCTGCAAAGCACTGGGAATGCTGAACTGGCCGTTGTGATTTCCAAAAGCCTACTGTAAATAGGCAGTTCTCTGCCAGAAGGGCAACATGCCTCTGAGGTAAAGCCTCCCTTAAAGCCTCTCTCTCTGATATTAGTAGTACTGCTGCTGCCTTTAGCAGGAGCACAAGGAGCAGCTCTAAAATGTTCAAGTACAAAGAGTGGGATCTTAGTTTAAATGTAATTTTCCTGTGGTCACTACAAGATAATGGAAATTTTTGTACACTTTGGCATCGTATCCCACTTTCACCCGTATTTTGACAGCAACATCTTAATGGTATACCAAATTTAAGTTGGAGTCTTGAATGCTGCATCTAATCCCTCAGCCTCTTTGCAGAGAAAAAAACAGCCCTTTAAAGAAGAAACATCTGAAGTAGTTTATCTGTAGCTGCATCTCATTTTTTTCCCATTTCCTCTGAATATGTTAGAGAGATTTCAGGAAGTATTTATAGTCAAGGCCATTCGTTGCCATACGGGTCCTCTAATTAGCTGAGGAGAACTCAGCAGGCACTGTGTCTTGCTAATGCACAGAGCTCTGTCAGGTCAGAGAGCTGCCAAAGCCTTTTGTTTTTTTTAGAGCACCTGTTTCCACAAGACTGTCTGGAGAGGCAGTGAGCTACTTTTAAAAATATAACTAAATCCTGGAAGACAGCAAGAATCCTCCAACAAGAAAAATGAGAAAATAAAGTTAGGACTTGAAGAGAAATGGTTTTGAAGCACTGAATTTCCTGTGCAAAAACAAGGCAGGCAAAATACCCAAGATGGTGAAAGGCTCACAAATGAAGCTAAAATAACTTTCTAAAGGTTTGAAGTAGTTTAGAAACAAACATGTACTTGGCTGCTTTTAGTAACTACTGGGACCAAACCCACAAGAAATTGAATGTTTTGCATTACTCATCCTGACGGAGTGATCAGATAGGACTAGAAAGTAACTTTTAGAAAAATGTTAACCTGCCCAATTAGAGGCATGTTTCTGGTTTTTGTGTGAGGTGTGTCTGTCATGTGGAGAGACAACCCCACCTCCTGCGTGTTTACCCACCCGTCAGTGCAGATTCGTTTTTGGTTTTTTTTAGTTCTCCCTTTTACAAAATGTGGTTTAGAAGAGAATTAAATGATAAAATCATTATTTGGGTGGGGTGCACTAATAATGCTAAAGGGCAGCAGCTACGTCAAAATCCTTGATGAAAAGGTGAATCAGAATGTGGAACAAAGGGCTGGAGAGACTGGTACAGGCCTCTGGGCCGCTGTGTAAGCAACAGGATTTATTGGAGTTGCATGATCAATAACAATGATTCAAGCATGGAGCATCGAGATAATTCTTGATTTAAACAAGCTGCTCCATTTGGATAGAAAAGATGGTAATGAAGACAAGAACAGTGCTTTTTTGTGTTGAACAGAGTAGCCAAAAAAGATTCACTATCAGTGTCAGATGCAATTAACTCAATTCTGTATTACCCTTAGCTAGTTCAGGTAGGAGAAGGTCTCTTTGTTCCAGTATTTGGTGCCCTGGCATTGGTGAGAGCAGTAAGTGGCAGTGCTCTGTTGACCCCTGGATGCTGCCTGCCTGCACCAGGGCCTGGCTGTGCTGGGCAAACGCCACCTGGGTGCTTGTGGCAGCTGCTCCCTGTCACTGGTGCCACAGGGGTTGCCTGGGACTGAACCTGGATTGAGGGTGGGAGTGTCCTGGGTGCATGGTACAGATGTCCCTGGCAGGCCCCACTGCTCCAGGCTGGGTGGAGGTCCAGGCATAAGGCATCCCCGCACTGTCCCCCAGCCTGGACAGGAGGCCCAGGTGCAGGGCGGTGTGAATCAGAATCTCCCTCACTCTGCAGGGAGGCTCTGAGTTCTCCCACCCTGATCAGTCCTGAAAATAGCCCAGTCCTGCAGCCTTTACTCATAGCCCCCTGCTCCAAACTGTACACACTAGATGAGGACACATTATTTCTTTAGGTACAACCAGTCCTGGTAAGCAGCTATTTTTCTTACTGTCTTCAAGTACATTCCTGAATTTTTTTATTTTTTTTTTTTTAAATTGTGCTCACAGTGGATGCAGCTCAGTTAGAGTAGTGTCAGGGTATGGAGCACAGCTGTGGGCACTGCAAAGGCAAACAGGGCAGCAGCAGCTCCCTCCAGTCTAAACAATTCTGAAAACTGTCAATGGGAAGCCTTGTTTAATCTGGGAAGTAAGTAAACATGGCTTTTCGCACAACGATGATTTCAATAATTAGCTGAGCTTCTCTGAAGTTTTGAAAAGTTAAGTGTGACTATAACCACCATACAGCTTGATTATTGTTCTGTATTGCTAGTAGTTCTTAGCATTAGGTTGTATTTCTGAAGTTAAATGGAAGCTTCAATTATATTGAGAAAGTAAGGATAATCTTTGCCAAACTGGATCCAATAAGAAACATACATTCATGTCCAAGGCCAGAATTTGCTGCTAACTTGTAGATTTTCAATGGAAAATTAAATTTCATAGATGAGTGCAGGCAAGGATTGTACATAATTCTATTTTTGCTTGAAGTACTATGGTGCTGAGCAGTGAAAATCTATGTGAAGATTCCTCTAACATCTGGAAGTGCAGCATTGCTTTCTGTGTTGAATTTCAGACAGCCTTCTACATGTATTTGGTAATCAAAAGACACAATAAATATATTCTTTTAGAGAAGAGATATTATGATAGACAGCAAATAAATGTTTAATTTATTGGACTAAGAAGGGAGAATTGTAATTGCTTTAAAGGAATCCAGATGCTATCCTCATCTGAACAAATCCAAAATGCTAAAGATTTGAAAACTGTTTTATGAATAAAGAGTGCACACACATGTTCTGTGATTTTTCCATGGAGGCATCTAGGGGTAATTTTAACACCCATTTCAAAAACGACAGCTATGGAAAATAGTCATTACATGAACAAATGTGTGCTGAAAAAGAAATAAATATTTCTGCAAGACATACAAAAGATTTTTTTGAATGTCTTCTGTTACCTTAGTACTCAGAAAATGCATGTGGCCACCTTGGAAATATTCTTAATTTTAAGATCATTAATGTAGCACAATTGATTTAGTGAACAATTTCCTGCCTAATATAATCAATTTACTTCTTGTACCAAGTTCTGTTTTCAGAATGAAGCTTTATAAGGGCTAAATGGTTCTATTGATGTTTTTCTTAGCTTTTGTCTGAGTAGAATTATGTATGTTTTAGAAAATCTTATAATCTTTGTTGTATTGATATCATAATATGTGTATGTAATATAATTCTATAAATAAATGTATTCCATATCGCACATTACATTATTTAGAGTTCAGATTGGGTATAATTTGTGCATAAAGACAGGAGAAGAAATAAGGATGTTTTGTATTTTTGTGCTGTGCACAGCATTTAATTTCTGAAACAAATGATGTGGGTGGTGATGGCAGCCCAGGCTATGCAGCTCTTTGCAGGCAGCTTGCAAATGGACTTTGAAATCCTTGCTAAGTTTGTGTATCTCTGTGCTGGCTGACATTTGCAAATCTCAGGTAGGTGAATCATGTTTGTCCTAGTTAGATAGTTCTTGGCTGCTCTAGGCCTTAGTCTCCTTATTCTGTCTCTAAAATAAGGGCAGTGTCTTACCTCAAAAAGCAAGAGTGAAGAAAGGTGCTTTAAACTTTATATTGTGCAACACTATAGTCATAGCAAGAAGACCCTGATCTTTAGGCATCCTGGTTCAATAGTCCCAGTTAACATCTCTGAGTGTAATGATATAACTTTTTTGCAAAAATTCTGCAAAAAAAATCTGTTCTTTCTGTTCTTTCTGTTCTTTCCTTCAGCCTGAAAAAAACCAAAAAAAACCCAGAGAGAAAGCAGGAATTTTGGAGCAAGGCATTTGCATTTCTTGTTTGACTTTGACCTCCTTTTATGTGTCTCTGATGTGTATAGTGGTAAACTGCACATTTTCACTTATGGGAAGAAGTCTTTTAACAGTGTCTTACAGTGCAGTCTTTAATCATGTGAGTTGCCCCCAGCACTTGCTGAGAGTAAAATTCCACCCTCTCCATTTTTAGATGGGTTGTACTATAGGCTGTTTCTCCTTGTGAAACTATCTGTGATTTGAAAATTGTGCTTAAATTTTAAAAAGGAAGAAAAAAGAGAAATAATCAGAACATTTGTCAAGGAATTTGTTATGAATGGGAATTAGGAGCAATGCAAACTCGCCTGGAATGAGTTTTAATTCACATGTTATTATGGGAGCCTACAATTTCTGGTGAGAAAATGGCATATTTTAGGTCTATTTCCTCCTGTTTTTGGCACGGAACATGCCTGTTTTGTTCAGTCAGATGTTCAAATGGGAATTTTGGATGCTTAGAACTAATTTTAGTAGGTGGGGGGCAAATTTATTATGATGCTACAAATAGATTTTGATCACAGCTGCTTCATTGCAATTGCAAAAATCAGGCTGAGAATCACTTAGAATCACTAAACTATATTTAGTGGTTGGAAAAAGAATTGTAATCTAGGCTAATCTCACATATCTCATGTATACAAAAGTTGGTCTTGTTTCCCCTAAAATTCTGACTATCATAATTTATACACACAGTGTTTTGAATTTGACCTGATCATGTTGCCAGAGTATTTTCATGCTGTTCTCCCTCTGTGCTCTGGCAATCATAGTGTGCTCAAATGACTTTCCCATTCTGTCCTAAGGAAGCTGTATCTTTTAGTCTATTAGTGAATTTCTGAGATTTTTTCTGAAATTACAGTAAATCACACACAGACCTCTTCAGACTTATTAAAAAGAATGCTAGAATCCTCACTGAAAGTTGGGCACTTCAAAGCACTCGCTACTCCAGTCTGTACATGACTAAAAGGCTGTAAGGCAGACACCGCAAGGTGAAAGCTTTCAAATCAAAGCAAAACTTAATATACCACTATTATCCCCTGTATAAGACGTACGGAGAATATCTTTACATATTTATGACTCTTTTTTCTGATAGTAACTACTTTAATATTCATACTGTAATGCTTCTGAGTTAGAAGAGAAACTATTGAGTTATGCTTCATATTTCGTTGAACCTCCTCTCCCAACCCAAAGGGGCTGTTTCCCAGATCTGTTTAAAAGTTTGTATTGTGCAGAATAAGCTTTGCCTGTTTCTTGAGAAAAATATTTTCTTCACAATTCAGCTAATGGACTCAGCAGTGATCAATGTGGCATTCCTCCCTGCAGATGATGAAGGCAAACATCTGCAAAGCTCTTAATTGACAGTGGCCCAGGCCCTTTTAATATATTACTGGCATTCATTTATATTTGACTGAAATATGCTAGTAACTTAAGTATTTTCTTTTTTTTGAAATTCTCATTAGTCCTACCTATGCAGTGTTTGAGGAGTGGGGAGAATAATGGAAAATGCGATTAAAATCTTCTAGGCTTCAAGGCTTGTAAACAGCTTGGCACCTACATATGTTTGTGTGCATACATGTAATTTACAGATTTGTTTACTAATATTAAATTAGGTTTGAAAACTAGAATGAAATATAAAAAATGAGATTTATTTTTAAATTAAAAAGTGAAACGGCTTTCCCACTGAACACAGAATTTCTGCAGCTACTTAGCCAAATGGTTTCTAGGACTAAAGTAAGCAGGGAGTACGTTACAACTTTACTGATTTTTCCATTACAGAAAATTATGTTATGCTTAGCACAAGTATTAAATCTGGGTTGATTTTTAAATAGATCCTTTCATGCATTTAAGACTGTAATTTTAATCATCAATCAATATCCTTTGCCTTCTAAATGCCAACTGAATGGTAGAGATCGTGGCAGTGCTTATCCATATAAACTGTCAGAGTAGATTTGTTGTAGGGACTTCTGCAAAAATTAAGAGGATAGTTGGTATCTGTTAAATTTGGTTTCTCAGTCTGAATTTTCTTAGTATGAGTCAAAACTTAGCACTAGCTGCCTGTGCCTCAGGAGAGGTGTTACTCAGTGCCCCAAGTTGCCATTGGTGGTGCCACCTCTAGACTGTTACAGTGTTTTATCTCTGATGGTTCTGTAGGTCCTTGGCAAAAGAAGGTAAATTTTGTAAGTTATCTGTATCTCCAGCTAAACGTCCTCACTGAAGGGCTCCTGGTTCTTTGGGGGATGCAGAGTGCACCTGATGTGAATGTGTGTGCCTGGTTGTGAATGCCTCTGGACCCCCACTGTCAGATGCGATTAGAAGTATAGATCTGCTTCCCTCTTTGGTTGGCCAGATTGCAAGGACATGTAACTGTAACCTCTAATTTCTTGTCCTTTTTAGCTTGCTATTGGCTCTGTCTTCCATCAGTCTTTCATGGAACTCACTGTTTTCTATAGTAAAAGTCATTGAAATTCTACAAATTTGGAGCTTTCTTTTGAAAAAAAAACAACCAAGACCAAAATACTGATTCTGTAAGAAAAGCTGTCTAGGCTGTCTGCCTTTCCTAAAATACACATTGTCTACATTTCAAACGGAGGCTTCCTGATAGGGAGAGATTAAGCAAAACTGTCTAATTCTCCTTCTCTCCTTGGCATCTGCACTTTGCCACGGTTGGAGCCAGGGTACTGGTCTGCATGGGCTTTGCTCTGACAAGTTCTCTCTCGAATGCCTACCAGCATGCACATGAATGGCCCTGGCGATCTGATATCTTTCCTACCAAAAATATTCTCATGGCCGTGCTTGCTTTCATCAGCACCTCTAAGTAAACCTCAGCTAGTGGAAGGAGACATGTTGGAGCACAGCAGAAGAGCAGAATGGATGAAACTACAAATTGTTAGTCTGTTAAACACAGATTATGTCTTTGGGTACAAATTCCATTAGCAACTGAATGAGTCTGGATGGGTAGTAGCTTGTGGAAGTATTTGTTATGACAAAACCAACTTTTCATTAATAGACAAAGTTATCCTGTTTTCCTCTGTAGTCTGGCCAACATCAAAATGTTTCAAACTAATTTCAGACTTGTAAAACACTGTCTATCAGATACAGACATATGGATTGAACTAGTAATTTGCTTGCCATCTGCTGATAAAGGAAGGAAGGCGTCTAAGTAGAAAATGAAGAATTATTTTCTTTCCCCACATTGGAATGTCATATGGTGCCTCTAGTAGCTGTTTGTATTGGCATTTTTATTGATATGTAAAGTGTTACATTGCGTTGACCTGCATCTGCTTTAAATCTCGTAATTATGATTTTTTTTGTTTTGTTTGTAAGATATCCGTAATAATTTGAGCCTATAAATGATGTAATTAGAAAATAGCTCACTTTCAATCTGAAAAAATAAATTGATAATTACAGCCTGTATTGTATGAAACAGAAATAAGCATATTCTTTTGCTTGGAAAAGAGAAAAAGGAGAATTTAACAGATTCAATTGAAATATTATTTTCTTTTTGGAAAAAATTCCCTTTCCTCCTGAAAGATAGGCTTGAGGCCAGGGAAAAACAATACATTTTTAACACAAAAAAAACCAAACCTGCCCAAACCTTTCTGCTTAGTGGAAAATGGACACTTAATCTTTCTGGGTTTTCCCCTGTGAGAGTCTTCTTCTTCACCATCCCCAAGAGTTAGCGCAGGTCCAGAGTTTGTCCCCAGCTCTTTGCCAAAGCTTAGCTGTGCTGACAGTAGCTGCTTCATCTGGGAATGACTGCCCTGGTCTGCCCCTCTCCAGCAGGACCAGCCCAGGGGCAGTGCAATCCTCTGGAGTGGGAATGTTGCAGTGTTGGGAGCGATTCCTCTGCCAGCGAGCCGTAAATCTCTGCCTGCCTTTGGCAGGTTCCTGAAACTATATAGACTTCTTATTTCAGCATATGGGCCCTAGTTATCTTTGGGAATAGCAAAACAATTAGTCTATAATGAAATCTTAATTGTGTGTTCTTTTAGTTAATGCTTCTTACATGTTTGTCCATTTTCATAAAGCAATTTGGAGTTTTTCTGTTTAAAAGTGACATATCAAGTAGGAAATACAGTAACTCAATAGGAATATTGCCTTCATAGGAAGTCAAAGACAATCCCATATGCATTCTCAATTTTTTAATTCATATTGACAAGTATTTATTTTTCATTGATTTCATTAATTAATTTTGAAGATAGGTAAAAATACTAATAAGCTATATTCTTAAACTGGAGTATATCTTTTAAAAGTTGTAACTTGATTGGTGATTGTGTCTTAAATAAGATGCCTATTTTTTCCTGCAGCAATCAGATTATTAACTTGATATAAGTGTAGGATGTAAAGAATGTACCAAAGATTTCTATATGTGCTCAAAATGCAAGTAATATGGAAGATCACCACTTTCTCATATACTGTTTCTCTTCTGTAAATACATTTGTTTCTCTGAAAAACTGATGTTCCTCATAATGACCTGCAAAGTCTGTGAACACTGCAGATACCTCATAACACATGCCATCTCTGTGGTTATGTATGGTTTCATCTGAAAAAGCTAAACATTTACATAAATAACAAGTTTTCTGCAATGTAGAATTACCATTTTACATTTGTATTTCACACTGTGCAGAAAGCTATTGCAAAAGTAGCAATATTTTAACAGATGGGAATTTTTTCAGAGGTACTTTTTCAAATGGGTATCTTTTACAGGAAGAAGTCTGCAAAAGTAAGAGGAAAATTTAGATAGTCTAGGTGAAGTAAAAGCTTAGGTAAATGCAGTGCTCCCGTGATGCCTTATGGAAAGCATTAAGTTACAAGTAGTACCACTAGTTGTACCATTACCATGCTCAGTCTGTCCTTGTATTGAGCTTCTGTGCCATGTAAGTTTAGATCTATTTTGCATCTTACGGGCTAGTTTTATTTCTTGTTTTACTTCATTGAAAGCCCTAGGACTTCATGTTTTCCTGATGGAATATTTTAATATTTATGGTATACACTGGGAAGTATGCATCCAGAATAATTTTATCCTTTTAAAATAAATTTGTATTTTGTTTTTTTTAATAGGACTTATCATGTTGTACAGTATCTGACAATTCCTATGCTTATAACACTTTGTAACATATAGTGCAATTGATAAAATAAAGGTGTTTACAGCATTCTGTTAAGAGTATGTTGACTGCAGCAACAGAGTCAGATTACTGCTAAGAGAATACTACTTCATAGTAATTAGGAGGCTATCAGCCACTTAGCCTGACTTTGCCTACCAGAAATGGGTAAACCTGCTGTTGATGAGCATGTTCACCTCGGGGTAATAAATAGCACTTCACAGGTTAATGTTTCTAAGTCCATTATGTATCTAGGTAAATTGCCTGGGAAGCAGGTGAGGGTGTAATGGATAGGGAAGGAGGAGCCAAGATCTTTTCTTTTAGACAGTCTGTGATTTAGGACAAATGCAAAATTCCTTTGTGCTTCTGTTGATGTGTATTTTTTTTATATGGTTGCTTCCAAAAAACACTGAGATTTATGAATATTAGCAGATTGCTTTGGGAACACTGGCGATGAGGTATATCAGAAGCAGAAAGGTTTATTAAAAATAGCTAAAATTTTGTATGGCTTATATACACTTATCTCTGGTCTATCAATCAGAGCTGTTCTTTTGCAGACCAAGTTGCCTTACTGTGATACTATCACAGTTCTGACGCGAACAAATGGTTTCAAAACCATACATGTCAGGTCAAAACAGTGAGAACAGCAGATAGACATGAGAACCAGGGCTGTATAAAAAAACATTTTCCCATCGCCAGACTAACACAGGTCAAGAGAAGTGGCAGCATCATTCTCACTGCTCAGACATTGCCAGTTTGCTATTCCCCCCTTCGCGGCGCAAAAGAGTTGACTGCAACTGTTTACTTTCAACACATGGTTGATATCTTTTGTCTGTCTGTCTGTAGGTCAGCTGTGCCTTGTTAGGGACTTTACTTGTGAGCCCTGAGAATCTTGCTCAACCTTTCATCTCCCTGCCATGGAACTGTGGTTTGTTAGAAATAACTGAGAAAAAATGTAAACTTACTGAAATGACTAAGAAGTCTGTAGTCAGTATCAAATGAGAGAGGGGACGAACTGAATTGAGGGTGTATGTAAGAGATTAGTCCATGCCTTATCTGATGTATTTATAATATCTCTCTAGATGGAGAAAGAAAAACTCAGCAGTTGTATTCAACCTCCGAGAAATGTCAGAGAGGGTATTTCAGCCTGACCAATTCCTATTAGTCTTGAGGTTTCTCTTTGTATTGTGCAGAAATGTAAGAATGTAGTATTCCCAGTTCTGTATAATCCCAGAATATACCCACCTGTTTAATAAAAAAACCTTGGCTGTATGTATAGCATCTGCTATATTTATATAAGCAAACTTATGTAGTCCAGCTAAGAGGCAGCAGAGATGCTGATGCAGCTCATGGAAACACAGCAACAATGTGAAAGAACTTTTGGATGTTTGTGCATCCTCCACAGTAACCTTATTATTGATTAGCATTTCTTAAATGAATGCTGGTGAGAAAATGTTATTTGTTTTTCATGCTTTTAAAATGTGAACAAATCAGTTCTCATGTGAAGTTGTTGTGATCCTTCTGTACATTTAAAAGATATTTTTACATGGAAGGAAATGTTATTGGTTTTCTGGCCTATTTGCAGACTGTAAAGTACCCTCTGTGCATTCTTTATCACTTTACATCCTTTATCACTTACATCCACTCCGCATGAGCTTTTTCACTCTCTTTTTGGTATGTGCAAAATGAATAACCTGCCTCACATCCTTTACTAGGAGGAAGTGTTGAAAATTTCAGTTCTCCTCCATTAATAATACTGGAAGCACAATGGCTGAAATATAGTTGCACCACTGAAAAGTTGTACAAAAATACTGAAAATTTTGTGGCATTTCTGTTGAAATAATAAATTAGATTGTTACAACTAACATTTGATTTAGTTTTGCAGATAGCAAGAAAAATGAACAATTGAATTTTATTATTTTCCCTTGTGAAATTTGAATTTTTTTAACCAACATTGCTGTCTTTTTAAACTTAAAGGGATAAGGGAAAAAAAAAGATAGAAAAAGTAAGAACACCTTAAGAGAATTGATGAAGTTGCTGGGAAAAAAAGAGTTTAATGATAGCAGCAGGAAAAGAAGCATATTGTGGCTTCAAAACAGATGGAGTTCTCTAAGGAAGCTGTCTGAACATGGCCCAGGAACTATAAATTGCATTTAGAAGATTGGGCTTTCACTCCAGATGACAGGTTCCCTGTTAGAAGGTGAAAGCCAGAACAGGGCTATGTGCATGCAGAGAACTGCACTGAATGTGCCTAACATCTTGTGTTTGACATACATCAAAATTTAAGCTGAAATATGAATTCAAAAGGCTAATGTACAAGTTCAGAACATGAAATATGTCGGTGTTCAGAAATCCAACATGTTGCTTTCAGACGTAGAACATTTTAACTAAATACAAAGGCAGAATACATTTGTGGCTCTAAAACTGAAAGAAGGCATTAACTCTGAATGTAATTTTCTATTGCTTTTACATTGAAATTTGATGGAAGGGCCCTTCTTTCTTCCCATGTGCCAAGCTGGTGTCTTTCCAGAGTAACCAGGTCAAAAAGCAGTGGTTTCTCTCTGGGCCTGTTACGCCATATTATTTTATTACTGCATTTGACCTGGACCTGACTTCACAGAGATAAATGAAAGTTGTGGCTTTGACTGGGACTCCTGCTGTAGGAAACGATCCACAGATCTTCGGGAAAAGAAACCTTGCCAAACTTACCCTATCCCATGGACTTTCAGGGAGGGACTTGCCTCATGTAATTGTGATAGAGGTGCCTGAGTTACCTGTCTAGGATTCTTGGAGCCAATGCAAATTCAAACAGCACAGTTGTGAAGTACAAAAAATGAGTTACCTCATTAAAAAATGTCTATATGGTCAGAGAGCTTTAAATTTTTTGGCTATTCATTTTTATTGGTGTTGTCTCTAATAACTATTGAAAGAAGCCTAGACATATACACCACTACACAACAATTACAGGAGATTATAAAAATAAAAGAAGTGCCTCCTTCTGTAGATAGAAGAAACATTTATCTCTGTAGATAGGGAACAGAATTTTGGCATATCTGCAGTTAATAACTCTTCTGTCTCCAAAATATAATTTGTCAGTTGATGTTAAGTACTAATATGGCTTTAAGAAGGCAAGGGGGAGGTTCTAGCTAAAACTTAAAACATGAGCTTATTTAGATAAGACATGAGGTGTGTATATATATGGGAAAGGAGTGTGTGCTCTTGCCTGGGCTAACTATTGAAAAGTCAGGCAGGCCTAGCCTTTAAGAGAGCCAGGACAGTTAAGGGAATAAGGGATCAGAAGAATAAGTGTGTCTCTGAGAAGTCAAAGAATTAACTAGGAAATTAACTGGCTAACTGGTTCAAGGAGCTTTGTCTTAAGTTCTACAATATAATTTTTATATTTTTTTTTAATATCAACCAAGCTTTTGCTGATTTTTTTCTTTATACCTCGCACTCTTAGTGTACTGAATCTGTGTTTCATCTTAATCTGTGAAGTCCATATCAAAGAGCAGAAATTAGTCTGCTAAAGTCCATTTTAAGTTACAGGAAGCCTTGAGTGATTATCAGTGATAGGGTACCCTTTATACATTAGCCAGCTGTTTAAATCCAGAAATGCAAACGCTTATCTAAAGTTCTTGGTGATTCCTGTTAAATGTTCAGTGATTTTCATTTAAAACAACAACTGAGAAATCAAGAAATGAAGCACCATCACAAGAAGTTGGAAAACTTAAAAACAGCTTATCATGGTTTTTCTCATTATCATTGGTAGGAATGACCTTCCTGGGTCACATACTTCAATGTGTCTAACAGGTATGAATAGATCAGCAATAAAAGGCCACTGCATAGTATATTTCATGAGAGTCTCAAGTGTGCAGTGTTACTGGTTGTTAAATGATTATTCCCTTGTGTACATGTGAAAGTCATTCTGTTATACACAAGGGCTGTGCAAATCATATATGCTTAGCATAAGCAAGGAAGGAAGCACCTGGATTAGGATTGAATAATGCATTTGAATTTTAAAGGCCTTTTACTGATTTAATAATGTGTGTCTTAGACTGATCTTCTGCTCCCCTACCACAGTCAACAAGATAAGGGTTGTATGAGGATTTCCTCACTCATATTCATCCCCTCTGTACTTTTTTCATGACTTCATTTAGATGACCTCTGCCTTGCAGTATCTGAGATACATGAGATGAATTTCTAGAAACTGTGTGCATGGTATATGCTGTAATTTGGAGTTTTGAAATCAGGTTTGAGGAGTCTTATTGACTGCTCACAATTAAGTAATGGGTGTGGATTACTGTTGAAAACATATTTCTTCAAAGAGGAAGAAAAATAGCTCCATAACTGGATTCTTACAGTTCAGTAACCTTTCTTATGTACAATTGCTATACAGAGTGGAGGCAAGAATGGGTAAAAGTCTTGAGGTGGAGGTACTGAGAGTACAGAAACCTTTGTTTCACCTAATAGGAAGCTAAATGAGATGTCTAAGTAAGAAGAATTGTGTTCTTAGGCTCCTTCTATAATGTCTGAAGAGAGAGAGGTACCTCCAGAAAGGAAATCAAAGCAGAAACGTAACAGCCTTCTCAAAGAATTTCTGTTTACCTCGACGGAAAATTTAGGAAGCCTTGGGGAAAATACTTTCTTAATTTAGTCTGTAAATTAGGTGACTGAATTTGGGTGTATTAATGACCCTCTGTAAGTCTCAGTGTGTTCCCTTTGTGGAAATTGTATTGAAAGAATCCTACAGGCAAAAAGCAGGTGAGTAAATTCAAATGTGCAAGTTTGTGTTGCTCTGGATCATTTCACACTCAGTTATGCTAAAACAAAGAAGTGTTCTTAAGTGAGGCAGTTCTATAAAATGCCAGAGTTTGCATGAAGATGGTCCAAGGAAAAAGAGAGGCCAGCCTATAATGTCCATTACATACTCTTATCTTAACCTTTTGTTAGGCCAGCCTATAATGTCCATTACATACTCTTATCTTAACCTTTTGTTAACAAGTGTCTAACACCTTTCTACATTACTTTCTCTTCAAAGATCTCCTAAGCTGATCCAGCCCCCAAAGCACTATCCATTCAAAGACAAATTAAAGCAAGCAAAACCACTTCTTTTTCTGAGATGCTTACAAAAGTAGTGTCTTCATCCTACACCAAACATTAGAAAACAGGCAGGGTTTTTGCAAAGGAAAGCTGTCAAGGATGTTGTGATAGCTGCTGCACTATACTACATGTGCAGAGCTGTGCATGGAAAGTGGAGGCATTAGTGTTTGGATCATGTTCTTACCAAGTTGGTAAAAGAAAAAAACAATAAAACCTAAAAAAATAAAGAAACAGAACCCTTACCATACTGAAGAGAGGACCTAGTCACATAGAGGACCTCATCATGTTGAATTTCCCATATATGCTCAGATGGTAATTTATAGATGTTTCAGAACTATTTTATTTTTGAACTGCATGATTTATTGCTTTTCAAAAATTGATTTAAGCTTTTCACCACTGAATAATCTGTAATATTTTCCTTTGCAACTTGTTCTTCTGTTTTTCCCGACACAACTAATAAAGACTTGCACAAAAAAAATCTTGTTTTAAAGGTTATATGTAACTTCAAAACTTGCTTAGGGTACAAATGTGGTAATTTTACTTATTACATTTAGGCAGCAAAGTGTGTCTTAAGCCCTTCAGACACAGTAAGGATGAAAGGCTGTTGTAACGTTATCTCTTTTATTTTTTTCCTTAAGGGAACTGATGTGTCTCTTGTTTATAGGTTTATGGACATTTTTATTGCAGTAGGGAATTTCTCCACCCCAATTTTATGGGGCATCAGTAAATGCTCAGCAGCTGGGACTCTTGCAGCAATATGAAGAAAGTCTTTCTTAACATTTCCATCTTTTTAAGAGCAGTTACAAAATGGTGACTTTGATTTCTTAAAAAGTAGATCGTTACATATTTTTATTTTAATTTTACTTTTTAAAGATCGGTGACTAATATTACTTATGTCAGTTTCTAGTTACCTTTCTCTCCTGAAGTTTACAGTAAGGTGGAAAACTGTTATGCAGTCTCTTACTTCATCTTTATTGTGGTATGAGGATAGATTAGGTGGAATAAAGTTACTTGAGCAAGTAGGTCAATTAAGTGCATATAAATGGCAATTTTAACAACATGTTGGAACGTTTGTGAAACAATTAGTAGGTCGAATTTAGTGCAACAGTGTATGACAGTGGCAAGAATAAAATTTATCTTCCCATCCACTGTATACCTGCAGAGGGAACAACAGGACTTTGCTGGGTTAGAAAGATCAGTTGGCTGTGACCCTCCAGGGGTCAGGTTTCCTCTCTATAGCTTGAAAAAACTGTAGTGTGTGCATCTCAGTACAGCTTTAAATATAACCTTGCAGCCTTTTAGAATATATGCAACCTTTAAGAATATATTATTATGTAGTGTTTGGATTATTCCTTCTTATCCAATTTATTAAGGAATATCTAAATGTCTTCCACTATTTAGATGGGAAAAAATGACTTTCTGTTGACCATGAACTTGCTTTTGGACAATTGATTACTGAAGAGCAGATTTGGGGAACATTCAAATTCCTCTTGGAAGTCATTTCACCTGAAGCAATTGTGTAATACACATTTTAAATGTAAAAAACACATCTAACCTAGATTGTAAAGATACAGTGGAAGAAAAGGTTAGCTAGTTTTTCAAATGCAGTGAACATAAGGCAGTATGTACTGAAAATTCATAATGCATTAGTTTATAGCTAGGCACAGCAGTGTGGCTTGTCTATACTGGATGTACAGAACAAGTTAGTTAATGTGTTCTAACAAGGTCCTGCTATTGTAGCTTGGACAAGGTCGATCAGTACTTGTCAGTCACTTTATTCCAGCTGCTTATCTAATAGAGTTCAGCTCTGACAGCTGTGTATAAATACAACACTGGATTCTCTCTAGAAGATTTCTTCAGCAGCAAAAATTGAGATCAGTGTCTGAGTTACAGCATCATGAAGACTTCCCTTAATACTGGAAATATGGAGTAAAAAAGCTGGAAAAAAGGAAATAAGGAACTCAAACCTAGCAGTGGCTATCATACCTTCTTCTGAATAGTGAAGCTGTTTGTTTTCTTTTTTTAAATGTGGCTATTTCAGTATTTAGATAATTTGAGGAAATCTTCAATTACAAGTGAGTTGCCTTTTCCCCCTGGTACTATTGTATCTGAATATTGAAAATTATACACTACAAAGAGTATTTTTGATTTGTTTGTTGTTTCCTCTTTCCCCAGCTCTCTCCAACTTATCCCACTGGTTTAGTGATTAGCACCAGAGCCTTTCAGACGCTGTTTTGAGCTGAGTTCCCTGACTGCAATTCACTTAAACCTTGACGTAAATCTCCAATAAGTACTTTGTGAGAGGTTAGCCTTTTGTGCAGGGTGTGTGAGAAATCCTGCCTGACCAGGTTTGTTACAGAAACCAGTGTCAAATTGCCTTGCCCCAAGTGTTTGAGTATGAAAGAGGGGGGTGGGGGTGGGGGTAATCATGAAAAAAAAGATACCCTCACTCCCTACTTGCAAGAGGCTAACTGTTCAGAAAAAAGCTCTAGTGTCTGGGCTCGCAGTGTTTTAGTGCTGATTTGCCTATGTCTGGCATAGTCAAGTGAGCCTGAGATGATTTACAGTCTGCAGGTAGAGCAGCAAGTATGTCATTCATAGTATCTGCCTTCTGTGTCTTGCTTGTTGGGGCTGGTTGCTTTTAATTTAATCTGTTTGATTGTGCTATTTGCCTTAGGTGATCAACAACCTTTCATGTAAATCCTAGCCAATCTTATAAAACTAATGGAGGAGGAGAAAACACACCAAAACACTAGCACTGTAGTCATGCCTTCGCTGTTGATGTCAGTGGTGTCATAGGAAGGCAGATAAGATGCAACCCTCCCTTATTATAAGGAACATCTCCCTTCTTTACTGTTTTTTTTTTTTTTTATGGAAAGTTGCATCCTTTAGAAATGGAAACAATACATTATCTTATTGCTTCAGGGCCTTGTACATGAAAAGCCTGCTGAAATTTCTTTGCCATTCTTCCATATCAGAGTAAATGTGGGTTGCTCCTAAACCAATTCAAAATTCAACATCTGTACTTTTCTGATTCTGTTAGCAACTTTCACATTATTTGTGATTATTGGTGGAGTTTTGTGGATTAACTCTTTAATTCGTGGGAAGGAGATCCAGAAAAGTTGGCATAAACACTTTGGGTTGGAGACTGGAGACTGCTGGAAAAAATTTTGACAAGTCATCCAGTTTATCAGAGTATGACAGTAAATGGCAGCTATATTGCTTAAATGGAATGGGGACTTTGGCTTCATAAAACCGAGAAGAATGCAGAATCTGCAGTGAGGGACAAAAAGCTGCCTCTCCAGCTAAGCAGGAAAGGCAAATGAAATTCTTCAGAAGGGAAACTACACAAAGGCTTACTGTGATTTATTTAATGGGTCCACTGACTTCAGAGACTCTAGCTTGAAGGTTTCGGAAGGACAGAAGGGGACAGGAATGAGGAAAAACTGCTGGAAGGAAGAGGGGGGCCCTCTGGTTTTGTCAAGTATTATGTTTAGTTGTATTAAAACAATAATGAACGCAGACTTTGAATGTCATTATTTCCTTACTGCTAATTACCAGCAAAAGCCTTGACAGTGAGGTACAATCTGAATTTGAGCCAGTGAGTAAAATAGAAAAATCAGAGCATAGTCTGTCAGTTGTCATACATTCTTGAAGAACCTAATGTGAGTTGGTGTTGGTCCACAAGGATTTGATTTATGCATGTTTTCATCTTTCTTTTCTGTGCTTTGATTATACATTAAAATTTGAAGTGACTGACTCGGTGAATTCCAGTAAAAATGTAGTTACAATGCTTTCAGGACCACTTTGCATTTTGTTAACAACTTCTAAGCATGAAATAATCTTGAAATCTAGTGTGTTGCTCCAGGCTTTTGAGATGTAATTTTTCATAATGGTTATATCACTGTCATCATCATAAAAAAATTACATCTTTACAATGAGGGAGCATTTAGCATTATGATTTGGCAGTCAAAATCAGAAAATGACAAAGTTAAAATTTTTCTGTGCCCCTTCAGGGTACGTGCTTAGTAACTTGGAGGTCTTTAGCTGCCTGGTATTTCTAGAATGGAAAATAAAATCGGATATGAAATCCAGTTGCGAAGTCGCATTGTCAGCCTCCCCCCATGAGGTGCACAGTCATCTTGATCATATTTGTTCTGATTTCCTCGTGGATCTAAGCTAGCCACAGTGAAAGACAGTTTCTCTTGCTTGCATAATTCATTAGCTTGTACCCAAGCCCTGCTTACTTGTAAGATGTAAATAGCCCAACTGAGATGGCTCCACCCATCAGGGTCTTGTTCCAGGGTCAGTGCTCTGACTGCAAGAGGGCTGAGAAGCAAGATAATACATGTTTCTTAAATCCTCTTCCTTTTGATGTGAGACTTTTCTCTTCAAACTATTGGCTAATTGCCACTCTATTATCTGCCACTGGTATATTTGCCTTTCATATAGCTCCTTCACCACTGTCTCTATTAGTTTTACTTCCCTCCGAAGACCCCTGTTTGTTTTCATTGTTATGTTTGTGGAGGGAAGGGGCTATCATTGTTGCCTATGTCTTAGTTTCTTCCTCCCCGACCCCGTTCCTCCTTTTTCACTTTCTCATCTTCTAAAACTGCCTAATTCTTAATTATGCATTTTTAAAATTTTGCATTCTTAATAATGCAAAAATGCACTCTTCTTTTTCTGGCCCTTTTCTTCATTTGTAGAAAAAATTGTTAAGTTAGATACTACACCATGCTGAAGTTCTTGGAACAATAGCATAAATTTAATAAGTGTATGATATTTTTGAGAAAATATAAATAGACATTGTGCATTTGTTTGCAGTAGGTCAAATAACTGAAAACTTGTTTGCTGACCACAGCAGCAAAACTACAGATGAAAACTGTCTTATTTACTCACTGATCAGATAATTAATGTAGTATTTGATGTCCAACCTTACTACCCTTCCAAAGCTAAGAGCATTTTTTCCTGAATGCAAGCTGCCAGTGTGGACATAAGCATGCACTTAGGAAATCTGCTTGGAATGATCTGCTAATCCCTGGTGGAGTTGTGACTATTAGCACTATTATCCGGGCGGTTTAGGAGAGAGCATTGTTAAGCACCAGGAAAGGGCTTCTTGGGCAGATCTTCTGAGTCCTTTTCTTTCCTGTCCTTCATCAGATCACAGGTGCCAAATGTATCTGTTCACTTCTCTAATAAATATCTCATAGTGTGAGATTGTGATGCTAAAAATCGTCATATACACATTAATACCTCTTCCACAGGTGGAGAGGCTTGGAACATTTTCAGATCAGGCTTTTAAACAGAATAACACCTACCAACCAAATTGTTTACAGCATTTTCAGATTTTTCCCCACTATGTTACTGTAAAAAAAAAACCAAAACATTTTCCACTAAGTTTTGTAGTCTTGAATCTGTTTCATACGTTCAGAAATACCGTTACTATAAAACACCTTTAATAAATATGAATTTAAAGTGCATGAAATGTGTATGACAAGGCATGCTGCTTTACTAAAAGCTCTGCTTTATTAAAAAAGGAGAGGAATGAGGCAAGCTCATCTGTGACAAACTTATTCATCGCCCTTGCAATGAATCTTTTTCTGTTGAATCTTTCTCAACCAGCTTGAGATTTCATAACTGTTAACAAGCCAGCCATGATTGTTGAACTTTAATACATCAACAGTCCAAAGAAGGACTATTAATTATCCTCAGTGACGGGTGTGGTGAGAGTTTAGCTATTGACAGCTGTTGCCTCTTTTAGTTTTCAGCATGGGGCACAATTGTGACTCACCTGAGGACTGTCACAGGGAGAAGGAAGGTGGTTGGAATGGAAGGCTACTCTTACCCATGGTGCCTTTGTTGTACATGAGATGGGAATTCCTTTGACAAAAGCCACAATTGAACATCATCTAAAATTAAGAGTGTGGTTAATTCCAGCGCTGCCTAATGTTAGTAAAGAATTTTTAAGCTCTGTTCTTTAACTGTGATATTTATGATGTCCCAACCAAGGATTTGCTCCCCTCCGAGCTGGATTGTATAGCAATGCCACAGACCATGGAATTCATCGTGGCATGATGGCATTCAAAACCTCAGACGAACCTTGTTTAGTATCTGTAATGTTTTCTATTTTGAGCATAAAGAACAACTTAGTGCTGTGACTAAAGATAAATAGTGCAATATTGTCAACATCCTGTAGATGTTACGTTGCAACTGTACAAAATCATTAGGTTGGTCACTCCCTGGTGCCTTAATGTTGGGTCTGGTGGTGAGCTTTAGGAAATATATTAGAGACGAGTTTCTTTTATGTTCCATTGCGGTTTACACAGTCTGCAAAGGAAACGCTCTTCCCTTCTTGTGTCAGCTCAGTAGCCAAGTCTTTTGGGTAGGTTTTTCCTAGGAATATGAGGACTTATTTTTGTCCTCTCTCTCTCTTTTTCTTTTTTTTTTTTTTTTTCTTTTTTTTTTTCCCATACTGGTCAGAAGACTGTTTATTTTCACTATTTTATCTGCAAGGCTTGACAGGGTCTGAACTGGGTAGAGTTTCTTGGTGGACCTAGATCTTTTCATCTTTTCAAGACCTAGATCTTGGTCTTCCTAGATCTTTTTGTTTTCAGTAAGCACCCTGAAATCACCCAGACTTTTAAACTCCAAAATTTTATCAACCTAAGCCATTCATTCTTTTCTTTAAAACAAGAAACAGACTACCAAACCAAAGAGAAGAAAGACAACTGTAGCAGTACCATCTCTTTCGTGAATGGGTACAAGTATTGCCCAACTATGATACTGGCTGTCCATAAGAAGCAGGGGAGGCAAAGCTTTGTGCTCTTCAGAATGACTGTGCTGTGCATATCTGCTGAGTATTTGAATTGATCATACTCTTCTTTTCTCTACCCTGCCTGTCTTGTCAAAGCTTAGGTTTCAGTATGTATGTGCACAATATTGGCTGACCTTGACTTTGAGGAACCACTAAATGCATTGCATTTAACCATATTAAAGGAACAATCCGAAGAGTAAATCTGCAAGGCTTAGTTACTGATTTTATCAATTTACAGAAATTGAGAGACTTGATGAACTCTATTTTAAATTACTTTTTGAGCCAGATGGAGCAAACCTTGAGCCTAGGGTTCAAATTTTTTAAATCAGTGACTTTGCCAGTTTGTAATAGCAAAATTTCTCCAACCCTAACAATTGATACATAGTGTGGCTCAGGCTTCAGAGACTGACAAAAGTGAAAGCCAGGATATGTTCTGCAAGGCATCCATACCACTGAGGATCAAACTGAGGTACTGTCGCTGCAAAATTCATCTAGCAAATCCCCTTATTTATCACTGTGTAAGTATTCCAGAAATATTTTTTGTTGTTGTTATTACTGCAAATACCTTTGCAGTTCCATTGACACTAGAAGAAATCAGTTGTGTATCTCACAGCTTCTGCATCAGCTAGAGGGAAGGAAGGCAGGCAATATACCCATTTTAATAAAGCCACACAGAGTAACTACAGTAATTATAGATTTATAATTCTTTTATAAAAAAGATTACAAAATTCTGCAATGTAGATTTTAAAAAAATTACAAATTACTTACTAGTATAAATATAAATACACATAAGTTTAATTCACTGGCCCAAGAGTGGATGTATTTTGATGTTTGTTACTATTATTTGGATTAAGACATAATGGTGGGAAGCTGGGGTTTAGTGGCAGTGGTTAATGCATTTAGCATTTAACAATTTTGCTTATAAAGTGGTGCTTATACAATATGTGCACGTAAGTATGTATCTTCTGATATGTTTTTACAGCTGCTTTGGATTTTTTCCATTTACTAACCATATTAACCAACTACTTTTAATGATTTCATCCAGGGCTTCTATGTTGGAGTTCCACTAGTGTCTTTATGCTTCCATTTAACAGATTCCCCAGTTTATAAATACATTCTTAATCTCATGCTACATTTTTGTGTTTTACTTTCTGTGCATAGTAAGATGAAAATGGTCACACATTTCCAACAGCATTTTTTATCTGACTATCTCAGCACCCGTCAAATTTGTTACAATTACATAGTTTTCTGGTATATTACACTGATGCTTTTCTTTTCCTCACAGTTCCATTCTTCTAATTAAAAAAGATTCAGCTTGATAAGAATACTGTATTATGAAATGCTCCACAATTTTTACCATATTGTTAAACTTCATTATTCACAAGCAAAATGAGATAGGATTGTAACATTGTTGCAGACCATAGAGGATGGCTCATTCCATCTTCTGTGTTCTTAAGTAAAGGAAGCTGCTGATTTTGATAAACCTACTCTACTTTTTAGTGAAACTTCCAGCCTCTTCTTTTATGGAATGGAACACTTTTCTTTTACTTGCAGTTTGTGAGACTCTCACTAAACTGGGCTCTCTGCATGTCTTATCCAGCTGGTTTGTCACAGGAGGTCTTCACCATTTTAAAAGCTGCATAGGATAACAAAAACAGCATAATACAGGCATAATAACTTGCACAGTGCTTGCTCATTGCAGTGTCTCACCACTAATATATATAAATACCTACTGCAATTGAGCATGACATCTGTAGAGAGATCAACTCCAAAACCATATTGAATATACCTATGCTAATTTCTCTTTACATGTCCCTCAAGGTGAAGGTAGATGTTGCAGTCTGTCAGCTCATCATCACTTGGCCACTTTCCTTTGCCTCATGTGCTCTGATAATTCACCTTTGAAAGCATGTTTTTTGTGTGTTTTTTGTTTGTTTGTTTGTTGTCACTTTTTTTTTTTTTTTTTTTTTTTTTTTTTTTTTTTTTTTTACTGGAGATTAAAGCCATTTAAATGAGATATTCCATATTTCTTAGGGACAGATACTCATTTGCATTTATATGTGGACTCATAGAGTCTTTTAGGTTGGAAAAGACCTTTAAGAACATTGAAGCAAACTGTTAACACAGTACTGCCAAAGTCCAACAGTAAACTATGTCCCTAAGTGTCACATCTATACATAAAGTGTCCTTCCGAAGGCATACATGCACCATGGGAATGGAACTTTTGATTTTTTTTTTTCCCAAATGTTTTCCATAAATGTGTGACTTGTAACAATGTAGATTTACTGAAGGTGACATATTTCTGAAATGCTATAACAAGCTTTGTAGTGCTTCCTTTCAGATAGTCACTGAAAAGTTCTGATGAACTTAAACCATTAGAGGTTTTCTTCCTATTTCAGCCATTAGCAGTGTCCTTTCTCAGTTCATTTGATAACTCCATATTCACTAACAGGTACATGTAATTAAAGGAACAGAACCACCTTATTCTATTTGTATCCTTATTTTATGTACATTAGCAAAAGGAAGAAAGAACTTTCTAGTAAGTTCTAAAGGATAGTGATGCACAGCTCTTCATTCTTTGCATCATGTCATGTTTTCCTTAATATTATTTGAACAGATTAGGTATAAAAAGAGTGTATGTATAAGTAAATTTAAATAGTTTCATCCTACCACATTGGTTTGAGTGTAAGTATGGCCTCGCATTGTGACACTGTTAAAAGGCAACAAAAAGAATAGCTAGCAAATGAGAAAAAGAAATTGTATTTTAAAAGAGGCAGTTCTCTAGGGTTTTTTTTCTTTTTTTTTTTCTTTTTCTTTTTCTTTTTCTTTTTCTTTTTCTTTTTCTTTTTCTTTTTCTTTTTCTTTTTCTTTTTCTTTTTCTTTTTCTTTTTCTTTTTCTTTTTCTTTTTTCTTTTCTTTTTTTTTTTTTTTTTTAAGAATGTAAGAACGCAGGGTATGTCTGGGTATTGTGAGCAGAAAAATTTGCCATGACTGCTCTTGATTTCCATATGTACTTACTTTGTTTGTTTTCCTCTTAGTACTCTTTGATATAGAATAGTTTTATCCTGTCTTTCATTAAACTGATGCTGTCTTGTACCCCTGTGCTCTTATAAAAAAGAACTGTATCAAGAAAAGAAGTCATTCCTAACACATCTGATAGTATTTCCATGTTCATATGAAAGTTCTGAAAATGCTTGATAGTTTATTAGATAGTTATGTGGGGGAGGAGTCCTTTACTTTCACACTGAAAAGTTTATTGTTAATGAAGTAGGTATTACAGTAACTGACATCCACATCTGCATTACATCAATTTAGGCATGGATAACTGGGTAACCAAAACCTTCTGTACTTAGTTGAAAAATTAATTATTGTCTAAACATCATATGCTGCCAATTCTATAGCATAGAAAAGGTTGAAAAAAATGTGGGAAAAAGCTAAAAAAGCAGATACAGAGAAGGACTTTTATGTAGAGTAAGACTTTTAACCTATCCTTGTATTCCTTTAGCTTTGTTAATTCTCTTAATTTTTTACATTAAAAATCACTCCAGCTGAGCAAATGTCATGTGAAATATTATATGGGTTAATGAGTAAAAGCATGCAAACAGCTATTGCCTATCTGGGTACAGTGCTTGAGTGTGCATTGCAGAACAGCTGTCAGGCTGCTTTTGAAGTTTCCTTTTCTCAAATTTTTGCACTGGAAGATCAGTGTATCTCCCCATTTCTAAATATACTGAATGTTCTTTTATTAAAGGTTGAGTAAAAATAATTTCTTTACCCCTCCTCATCCATTTCTTTAACATGTTACTGTAGGGTCACACTGATGCACACTCTCTTCCAAGTATTTTTTTTGGAAGATCAACTAGGTATTGCCAGTTAATGAAATTTATGTTGTGCTATGTCTGATCTTGAGTTTGGACATCTGATCTGTTAGGGAATGTAGTAATCAACAGAAATATAGAGGGGCTGTGATAATTTGTCTAGGTTGATTTGCTTTTCTTCCAGAAATCATGAAAAACAGGAGTGTTAACACAGAGTTCAGATTTGTCACGACTTTTTTTTTTTTTTTTTTATGA
Source organism: Heliangelus exortis (assembly GCF_036169615.1). NCBI lineage: Eukaryota > Metazoa > Chordata > Aves > Apodiformes > Trochilidae > Heliangelus > Heliangelus exortis. Next base: position 135,998,190 of record NC_092423.1, on the reverse strand, counting down.
AGGGAATATATCTGTATAACCTCAAAACTGAGTATGTTTATGGTTGCTCTCCTCTGTCATTTCCTCTCTGAAGGACCTAATTAGGATTCTTTCCAATCCTAAACATCTTCATATTCAGCATCCCCATTTCTACCATGCTGCATGTGAGACTGAGTGCCACAAAAGCCATGCTTTGTCTTGGGTAGGGAAGAAGAAGAGTTTCAGAAAGGTCAGTAAGTGGGAGATGACACTCAGGATTTCACACTAGGCTGAGCTCGACCTGTGGTGAGGTTGGAGGTGCCCTGTAGCATCAACTTCAGGAGTGCCTCCTTGACTGTACCTGGAGCACCACACTCTTCCCTGAGCCATGTTTTGTTTTGGCTGTCTCCAGCAAATGGTATGTGATTGACTTTCACATGCACACAAAAAAACATTGTCCATATCATAAAATCTGCCTTTGCTACTGAATTTAGGATTGACTAATGAACCAGAAGAACTTGTAGTTCCAGTATGAGTGGTTTGATGATGCTGGTATGCTTTTCTTGTGGCTTAGTGTTTTTGGGGGTGGAGATTGTTTGTTTCTTTAACTGGCATATTATGATAATAGAATCAAGAGATAAGATTTAATCAAGGTACATAATATAAATACATAATAAAGCAGTAAAAGATGTAAATAAGATCCTATTGGTACCCTGCCTTTTTGAACTGTACATTACGATGTGTTTTCATATGATGTAAGTGTAATGCTCTTGTTCTTGGTAGAACTTCTGAGGGGAAGATTTTAAATTCCTCTTTTCTCAAGCTAAGGTTATGTTTCACATTAAATAACAAAAGTGAAATGAGATTGCTATCAGCTGAATGAAGAATGAGATTACATTTAGACATTTTCTTTATGTGTTATCTTATCAGTTTGTGATTTTGCTTGTATACACTGGAATGAGATATATCAATTATAACTCTCATTTATCACTGCCAGCAGCCATACTGCTCACTTCAGAGCCCTCATATAGACCTTGCCTTCTACAGTCAACTACCGGGTTGGACTCTTTGCTGAAACAAGAAGGGCTGAGTGAAGGAGAGAACAACAAAGCCAATCCAACCAAAGGCTTAGCTTCAAGAGCTCTAGATTGTGTCCTGTTCCTCCTAAATTCCATGTAAAGCTCTTGTCTTGAATAAGCATGTTCCCTGTCCCTTATGACAGAAAGGGATGTGGAAACAATTACTCAACATGAGTCATAAAAGAGATAAACTCTGAAAGATAGAAAAAAAAAAAATGTTTATCCTGTACTGAGCCACATTAGCCCAAGGCTGTGAAGTCTTGTTTCCATGTCATGCCCTGGTTCTGAACTGTTTGTCTGAGGCCCTTTTTCAGACAGCTGCTGATAGTAAAAGGTCACAGTGCAGGAGCTTTAAACAACCTGCTTCAGCCATATTAAAGACACCAAAAGAAATGGGACTCCAGTCTGTCTAATTTGTTGGGAGAATTAACTTTCCTGGCATAGCATCTTCAGTAGCAAGAGACTTTTGACAAGCTGACGCCATGACATATTTGCTTCTAATTCAGTTGATTAAGAGAGTGACTATATTATGAAAGATTGTTTTTCCACCGCTTCCATAAGCGTAGTGATGTTAGCCCAGATTTATTTGTTGTGGTTTTGGTTTTTTTTTCCTCCTTAAATTAGTTAGCTTTGTTCTCACTGTGGAGAATGAAGAAAAATTGCTAATCATTAAGGACATGTCAGCCTGTTCTGAAAACTGGAAAGATGGGTTGTTTTTTTGTGCAAGGCTGAAAACATACCAGACAAGTGATTCTTTTTACTACTTTCTGTGTTACGTCCTACCTTTAATTTAAAAGTATGAGTAAGTCATTGTGGATTAGGCTTCCCACTTTTAATGTTATGTGCAGAAGTTTTCTTTGTGATGATAGAGAAAACTTCCTGAGAGTCTCCTTTGGAATGTACCAGTACCTAAGCGACCCACATGCTGTGTGCTTTCTGCTCTGCTCTTGTGTATTCTGCAATCTTCAGGCTCGTAGAAGAATTTTTTTCTTATTATAGAAAAAGAAAAAAAGGAGAAGAAGTTTCTAAACCTCATGTAAAGCTTAAAAAAAGCTAAGTAAGGGCTGGACTAATTTTACTTAAATATTGCGAAAATATTAGTGAGCTAGGAATGTGCCTAGTTGCTTAATGTGTAAAGATACCCTTGCTTAGTGTGTAAAGATATTCTTGCCTAATGGAAATATCCAGCATGCCTCTTGGGTGTTAGACAATGTATCCTCATTCCCAACCACCTGGTGCCAAAGCACATGGATAATCAAGAGAGCCTGTTTCTGGGAGATGACAGAGACTATTTGGGTTATGAACTGCCTCCTCTCACTGGCAGTGAAGGGAGCCGAACAGAAGAATGATTTCTCTGATGCTGGGAAGATCTTTTTAGCTAGAACCCAGACAATTAGAAAGCTTTAGGTGAAATACAGATTTCTGTTCTTCCACATGGTGTTTGTTTGCAGAACTCTCACATAATGTTGTTAAGACAATGATACAACTGTGCTCTAGCTTTGCTGGGCGTGTCATCCATACTGCAGCGGCTGTTTATCAAGGGCTAGCAGTAAAGTTTTTAGTTCTAGATCCCCATAATTTTCTGGGTTTTTTTTTGTATTTTTCACTGTGAAAAACTCTAGAGATGAGAACTGATGGTATGTATTTCTACTGCTCTACTCTATGTGTTTGTCATACTGAATGTTCATCTTTTGTCCAGAACAACTCTATTACCAGGAACTCAGTATGAGCTCCAGAAACCGAGCCTGACATCTGGCTTTTCTAGTGATGCATATTCACACACACACAAAAAGATATTACAGTTAATAACTCTGATTATGATGTTTCAATCTAAGTAAAATCAAGTTTCATTTTTGTAACTATATGAGCCTTGGCCCATAAAAAAAAAAAAAAGGAAAAGAAGAAAAAAGATAACAATAGTAATGAGCATGAGCTGAATGAAATTTCGGTTCTACTGAGAAAGAAGTTTCTAGACATAAAAATGAACCCACACTCAAACATGGTTTTGTTGCTTAAGTGGAATGAACACGGAAGATGATCAAAAGATTGGAAGAAGTTGAATGTATAGTTGTGAAATAGTGATACAAGGTGTGGTCTTGCTTCCAGCCAAGCCAAGGTTTGTGCATGAAGTTCCCATGCTCCAGGTCCTTTGTCCAGCTTTTATGAATTTTTAGTTGTGGTCCAATGTGCTTACATAGATACTTCCTAGAAAATGAATCCCTGCTTACTCATCATATGCATTAAGCTTTAGTATGTGTTTAGTAAACAGCAAAGTCAGTCAGAAGGGATGGTTATTGTTATAGGGAGGAAATGTGATATTTGCCCCAGTATTTGAGCACTTGAGATTTTATTTTTTTGTGAAATGTTCTGAGAAAGGAAACAACACAAAATATTGACTATTTGCACTGAAATATGTGAGGATTCAACTTCTTTTCTTTGCCAGTGTTTTCCTGAGTTTGGTTGCTGATTTGCTTGGTGTTCTACTTTAATTTTTGAAAATAAGTAAAAAACGAAAAAACCCATAGGTTTATTTTTCATAAATGCATATATATCTCTTCTCCATATATATCTCTCGAGTCTCAGCATTAACTTAATTTTTTACATATTTTTATTTGGAAATATTCTGTAAAGTTATACTAAAGTTTTAGCTTTTTTTCTATTCAGTTTTTCAAATCAAAACAATGAGAAAAGCTTGCTCATATTTATACCTGTAGGAGTTTAGGAGATATTCAGAATGACAATATAAACACTTTTGCAGTAAATTTCCACTTTGCTGGTGAAACCAGTGATGAATAAACCTTATCAGATCAGTAGAAATGCAGTGCTTAATGCCAATATAATTGATCAGAATTCTAGGTCCTTTGTTAATCCATGAGACCAGACTAGATTATAATTTGATTTTAAAAATATAATATAATGTTAATTGATTTCTACAAAATATGATAGAATCTAAAGTAGTATCTCTAGCCATTAGCACAGACATACTTAAAAGTGGCACACACCATTATTTGAAAATGTAGGCTGATGATTCTTGGGGAGGGGACAGGTTTGAAGATGCATAAGTTCAGCCATGCAGCTAGATCTTGATCTAATGATGTTTTATAGAGAGTGAAATTAATAGTTTAGTCTTAAAACATTCTTTTTCTCCCATATCTGTCTTCACCCATTTTGGTTTTGCTGCTTTTTTTTTTTTTTTTTTTTTTTTGTAACTAATCCTAGTCCTTTATTTTCTCAGTAAATGTCAATGAATAAGCACTACCTCTTAATTGTAGTTTATAAAACTGAAAAACAAGTGGCTTTATAAAGATAATGATACACTAACAAACACTTGTTATGGAAATGTCAGCATCTCTTATTCTCTTTATAGTGTTCCTTGACTTAAATCACTTTCATGTTTTTAATTATTTTATTTTACAAGTAAAACCAGTAACTCTTAAGTATTTAATCTTCTGCTCTATTCCAGGAGGAGGTATCTTGCTAGATTGGTGACATAAGGGTCAAAAGATAAACTGTAACCAATACTTCTGTTTATTTTTTTGACAATGTTAAATTAGCAACCCTTTAGACCTCTTGCAGAGAAGTACAACCTGAGTAATTGAACATGTCACTGGGGAGTATGCTTGGTTAAGCTGATTCCTATTATGTTGACTTGTCAGAAACCAATAATTAAAGCTGAAGAGGGATGCTCATTAGTGTCTACAAAATTATCCAAAGAGCAGAAGGGAAGAGTCCTTCAGGCACACCTGCTAAAAACTGACACTGTGATGGTGTGAAGCCAGCTGACCAGTTTGTTTATCTGATGGGTTAAGTGGTACAGCTGTAACAAAGAATAAATAAATTAAGAGGTACATGGTCTTTGAATCAAGGTCAAAACTATTGGATATCTACCCTTAAAGATGTTTGCCTTATACTAGAGTGTGTCTGCTGAATTGTTAGATGAATTGAATTCTTAGCATTTATTGTGTAAGATGTACAACATATCTCTTTAAATGGCTTTCTTCTCAATCCCTGAGTAATCATTGCAGTCATTTTAGCTGGAAGCATCATAATATTAATACTTTCTCTGTTTCTTTAGACTCTCAAGGGTCTGCTTGGAAAACCTCTAGGAGTTTTAATGTTTTTGGTGATAAATGCCCTTACTAGCATGCATTTTTCACACTTGCTATTTTTTTTTTTGGGGGGGGGATGTTATTTTAGTCTTTCATGGTGTTTTTTTTAATTCCCACCACCTGTGCTACTGACTAATACATTAATTTCTCTGAAAAACCAAACAGGAAAACGGTCTGAATTAGGCTTTCTTGAAATGATAGTGTTTATTAAAGCAGGAAAACAAAATTTGCCTAGCAATGCTCTGTTATTACCTAAAATTAATAACCTCAGATTTGTATGAAATTGTGGGGTTTTGAGGGCTTGAACTAAGATGGTCGTGTAGACTTTCTTCTTCCACAATATGTATAATATGAGAAATTCAGTTTTCACTGACACTCAGATTAAAAAAATAAACCCACACAACTTAGAAAGAAATGTAGACAAAAACACTTTTAACTGTGCCAAATCCTGTGAACCTGGTTATGAAAGCTCAATGTGTAACGGACAACCGAGGATGTGGAAAGTTTCTTGATGAATAATTTCTTCTTTTGTTCTTTTGGGCTATCTGTAAATGATTTTTATCACTTGTTTGTTTCTTTCTTTCTTTTCATAAATTCAGCTGTTCAAGTAGAAACTCATGTGCTGGTTGGTCTTCTCTGCTCAGGCTCTGTTTTCCCATTGGATCAAGGCAACATCTGCCTGCTCCTGAAATGCCCTCTTCACTGTTGCCATATCCAACATCTTCATGCTGTGACATTTCAGTAGGAATGGTTAACACACAGCATGGAGTCCCAAAGAGTCAGGCAGACTTTTTTTTCCCAGGGAAAGTTGATATGGCTTAGTTTGGTTATCCAAACCTGTAACATGGAAAAACTCCTGAGAAACTGAGTCATGGTCTGAAAAGCAATTTTTCAGGGTCTGTTGCCATCAGATATAATAAAGCCTTAATAACTTTTAAACTGTAAGTTGTTTAAAACTGGGATAGAGATACTGTTCAAAAATAAAAGGTAAAACTTGTAGCAATCCTGAGCATTGCTATTAGTAAACTGCAGGTTTACTGGAAGGAGAAAAACTTATGTTCTGCCTTTTTCTATGTTCCTGGTCATCTCTCTCTGAGTTATAACCTGGAATATCATTTAAACAGCATCTTATTCATCAGCATAGTCTGTATTTAATATATAATTTTGTAGTTCAGTGCCACTTGTCAGTAATTTGCCACAGTGAATTTTGCATCAGCACCAAAAAGGTTGCAATGTCTAATACATTAGTCAGGTTGGAGATTGAACAATCAAGTAATCAGTTTGCAAAGGTAAATTAAAAGGATCAAACTTCTAAATGTAAACATCATCACAACTTACACACTCAGTTTAATTCACTTCTCCAGACCACAGAGATGCCTGTGACTTTTGGACCACATTTGCTTTTAGATTTACCATTTTGTTGCTAAAAAGATAAGCTGTCTTGGGAAATGAATCAGTACTTCTGGGTTGCTCATTTGGCAGCTCATTGCAGTGAGCTGCTTCCACTGTCAACACTATGAAAAAAAGTGTTTATTTGTTCCCAAAGACTTCTTTGTAGCTTACTTGGAGAACTACTTTTTATGTTAAGCATGTAAGCTAGAGTGTCCATATCAGAATAAAGGCATTCCTTGTTTTTCAGTTTGGTTTACTCAAGCATGTACTAATGCAAAGTTTGTAAGTAATCCCTGGGCTCAAATATTGTAAAACTCTCATGAATATATTTGCCGTGCATCGGTACATGGCTAGCAGTGACCAGTTGGAAAGTGGAGGGAATACTTAAGGAAACTGGGAAATGCAGCTAAGGAGAAGAACATAACAGGTATCCTGCATCTGAGAGGGGCAGCTAGTCCTCATTTCATGGTGCAAATAACTTAGCCAGGTCCTAACAACTCAGAAATACTCAACAATATAAGAAAAAGTATATCAAGCAATACTCAATCTGAAAGGAGAACTCTTATTTTTCTCTTAAAGCTTGATGAAGAATATACATAAAAGTATTCTCCTCACTCTTATTTTCTCACTCTAATGATACAGTATCTATTCAAATGTCTTTCAGAGTCACAGCACAGCTATGGCTGTCTCAGAACAAAAACTTAATGAATAAAACTTTGAGGTTAATATATTTATTATGAAAATGGCATACTCGAGTGACTAGTGAAGTCTTGGACATTCAGCTGGATTGTGAGACCCACAGGGTGGGAACAGAAAGTATCCAAACCTCTGTACCTGAAGATACCTCCTTGCCCTATGGAGGTCTTCTTCCCCTCTTGTGTAGAAGCTACATCCTCATCCCAATCAATATAGTTCACTATACTGATAGTTTTTGTGGGAAGTTTTAATTACTAAGAGTGGATATTTGCTGATGACAACTCAGAAAATTCTTCCTCACTTTGTAAAGGTCCAGTGAAGGGTAAGCATAGGCAGAAAGGCAAAGTGCCCAAAGACAAATCAAAAGTCCCCATTCAATGGAACAGAGCAAAGTCCAGGTCTCCTGCCTTCCCTCCTGACACTGGCTGGGTGTGGCTGAAAGGCATTCACCTTTCTGTATCATTCCCACAATCACAACAAAAGACAAGCTGTCATCTTCAACTGTTGCTATGTAAAGGCAGTCAGAATTGCAGTGGCATCCTGAAGATGTGGTTAAATTTAGAAATGTATTACGCTAGAATACATAACAAAGCTCTGTGCATTCTCAAAAGAAGTTTCATTCTAATTTAAGGCTCTTTGTAACACAGTAGCATTTGTGATGAGCAAAAAGGTGTTCAGATCAGGTCTTCTGAAGGAGAAGGATTGCTTTGCTTCACAAAAAAGAACATTTATGTCAGAAGAGTAAGGGAGTGTACTTAGCAAAGGAAACCTGAGGGGGTCAGGAAACCTGAGGGGGTCAGAATGAAGATCGAGAAAGTATCATTTGGCACATTAGTCTGAAGTAGATAACATGGAGTGTGTGTGACATTGTTCTTACAAAGCAAAAGAAGACAGCAGTAGGTATCAGAATGAGTTTTACATTAATTAAGAGAAAAGATTGAATTGAAAGAATTGAGATATTGTGGAGGAAGAGCTGAAAGCTAAGAGCTAAGCAGCACCTCAGTATAGATGGCAAGATGCAGAGTCCTACCAGCTGACTTCCCAGGAAAAGACTGGGTGGGAGGAAGAACAGAGACACTGCTAGCAGTGTTGGGCTGGGAGATGGGGACTGATGCAGCCCCATGGAGGTTAATTGAATAAAATTGGTTTAAATCAGCTGATGAACTAGACCACTTAAACTGAATTGAAACAACTGCCTAAAAGAGGGAAGTATAGGAGAGAAACAAATATGCTACGGGCTACATTTGGAATAGATGGAGTAGTTGTGGAGGTAGATTTTTCAGGATGGGGTGGGATTGGATGAATGAATATGAGTTGCAGCTGAATGAGTTTTTCATTCATTAGTCTTTTCCATCCTATTGCATTCCTAAGTGCACAAGACAATCACAATGGAAGGGATTAAGGTCACTGACCTTAATTGAGGTTAAGTCTGAAAAAAAAATCTTAAACATGTGTTCCTAGTGCACAGTTCACTTGCCTGAGAAATTTCCTTGTTAATGGATTTTTGATGGGGGTGGGAATGATCATAACTTATGAACTACCGCTTTTTAAATATGTGCCTTTTCTGTCTTTTCTGCAGAAGAGCAACATTAGCTTTTGCAATTGCTTTATCAGCAGTGCCTCACAGTCTTTGCCCTGGAGACTGTAACAAGCCTGGGTAGAGATAGTATCCTTGTTCTTTTCTCTACAGTAACTTCTCAGTCCATTTAAAGATAATAGGGCATGCCCAGCATGACCAATAAAAAAGGAAAATGGCATTTATCTTTCTGGCTTCCTCTGATAGCATTTAGGACCCTGCCCTGTGCTAGATCCCTGGGCTCAACTCCATGAACAGTCTATGGGGAGTAAAATGTTCAACACCACCTTTGTAGCACAGAGCTCCATTGTTTTTTGTTCTCTGTGGTCTCAGACTTTCTCTAAAACCTCTTTCCACTTATCTTACTTAGTAGTGTAAAAATAATCCAGCTTTCTCTGCAACACTTTTAGAGGACAAGATGACTTTAATGGAAATAAACTGAAATTCAGTTAGCCTTCTCTACAATATGGATTTATATATTTGTTCACAAATAGCTTGGAATCTAGACCTGGCTCTTCTCCACTGCATGATGTTTTGTTAGCTAGAGAAGTACTGAAATCTCTTAGAAATAAATAAATTAAATAAAAATGAAGGCACAAGCAGGAAGGATCCATAGAATTATTCAGTGTGGCAAATGTCTTGCAGAGAGGAACAGAAATTTAGACCATTATCTGTTTATCTTAACAAGGAAATTGGAAGTTAAATTGATTAATAGCATTAAAGTATCTTCACAGGAAGCAAATACTGGGTACTAATAGCCACCACTCTCCTCTGTTTGTTCTGAAAGCAAAGCAAAAAGCTGGTAGTGCTGAAAGTCAAAATAAAGCACATTCAAATGAGAAGTAAGGGATACATTTCAGTACTGTTGACTGGTGCCCACTGAAAAAAGCACTGTTGGAATGGGAAGGCGGGTGTCCATTTTTTGATACTTGAGATCAAGACTGAATGCCTTTCTGCAAGAATTCTGACAAATACAAGGTATTGGACTCTCTACAGAGATCATTACCTGAAATGTAATCCCTTGCTTTATACAGAAATCTAGCCTAAAAGATCTGATATTTTCAGATCATGAATTTTATGAAGTTAAGCCCATTCTCTCTTCTGGCCCAATAGTGTGGATGTCAGAATCAGAACAAATTAGATTTATGCTCACCTGCAACAGAGCTGAATCTGCCCCCCTGAGTTCAGATTACTGCACATGTAGTACACAGTATTACAATTGTTTGTAGGAAATAAATCTCAGAAGACCATATGTGTATAAACAAAAGACTCTAATTGAAACCATCATTGAATGTCCAAGATTATAAACAAAAGATACATTGTCGTGGTTTTGCATAAAATGAAATACAAGGTAAGTGCAATAATTAATGCATTCTATTATACCACTGGTAATGAAGGACCTGTTGTTTTGTATATTAGGCAGTGAGTTTAAATCAGAAACAGGCAAACCAGATCTTAATGGAAAAGGAATTTGATTTTGAGTATACGTGACACCTTTTTAGAAATCCTTAAAAAAAATAGTTCTGAAAGTTCTGGTAGTGATGAGAGTGTTCTAGGTGCTGTACAGCCCTAAAAGAAAGCTGTGTCCTGCCCATATAGTATCTGATTTACCTCAGTTTTATTGCCCATTGTTGGCATTATATCAAACATTTCCTTAGTGGGCCCCAGCACTTCATATGAAGCCGTGCCAAAGTTAGTCTGTATGTAATCCAGAAAGCCTTTTTCTGCTGCAGGGAAATTACTGAGTTAAGGGAATGATTATTCCATTGTGTCCTGTTGTTGTTAGTTTTTCTTCAACAGATTTGAATTACCCTATCTTTGCTTTATTGGTATTGTCTGCTGTACTTCATAACCAGAGCAACACAGCATATACAGTTCATTCAGCCTTCAGGAAAATTTCAAGCTCAACATGTAAACAGATAGGAATGAGAAGAAAGGAAACAGAAGAGAAGTATACTGAAAAAGGATGAGGGAAATGGGAAGTCAAGAATAAGGCAAATAAGTGGAGAAGATTGTTGATTCACAAAGGAGAGTTAAATGTGAAGAGGCATTAGCAGGAAGGAACTGAACAATTGTAACACATTGAGCCTAAATCCTGGAAGGCTAAATTGTGATCTACCAAGAGATGAAGAGAGAGAGGAGTGATGATCAAGTACATTAAGTGTACAAGCTTATATTTAATGGAAAGTTAATTTGAAAATAAATTATAAATACCAGGTGCATTTATATTTTACCTGGACATTGCAATATATTTAATTTGGAGATATGTTTGGAATATATGCCAAAATGCATTTTTGTCTCCTTTTCTGTTGATTTAGGTTTGGTTGGTTGGTTGGTTTTTTTGATGGTTTTTTTTGGTTGGTTGGTTGGTTGGTTTGGGGTTTTTTTTGTTTCTTCTTTTTGTGCGGGGTGTTGTGTTTTTTTGGTTTTTTTGGTTTTTTTGTTTTTTTTTTTTTTTTTTGTGGGTGTGAGGTTTTTTCCTTCTTTTTCCCCCTCTGTTTTTTGTTTGGTTGGTTTTGGTTTTTTTTTTCACTGGATGATTAAATCAGTCTTTCAATGGATAACTGCACCTTTCACTGGGTACAGCTACCTACTCAATATGCCATCTTTTGGGAAATACAGCTCATAAAAACACATTCCTCTAGTTGGACAAGTAGGAACTATGAATAGCCTAGTGAGTTGTCTTCTGTAAATGAACCTGTGAGGTCCTACCAACTTGTATGAGAAGCAAAATTTGGGTTGTTGCTGGAGGAACCGAATGTATAACTGAAAGACTGTAATGATTTTTATTTTTTTATTGTTGTGTGTTATGATGTAAGAGGAAAATTCTCTACTGTTTTACTGAGTACAATGGTAACAGGTGACATACTAACTCTGCTGAAGTTGATGGAAGTCCACATTATCTGAAAGGATCAGAAATCCCATATGTTGACCATGTTGGTGAAATGGGCCATACATCTAGATCTAGGTTTTTTTGAGACATATTTGTAGCAAACAGGAAAAAAAAAAACAAATTATGATTTAGAGAGGGTGTTGCTGAAACCTGATAAACGTTGGAAAAGTTATGTGGAAAAAAAAAAACCAATCAACAAAAAACCAACCCCCCGAAATCATTTGTTGTCCCCACAGTGATAGCATTAAATTAGACTGCTTGAAAAATGAGAACTGTTGGTAGTTATGGAAACAGCAGAAATCTATCCTTAGTTCTGACTCGGATCTGTGAAAGGAGTGATTTTCAGATGAGGCAGCAAAGCTGCTGTTGTTTATGAGTCTAAGTGGCAGGTTCTCCTTGATTGTCTCACTGCTTCAAGGAAACCTTCCCGTAAAAGTAATTCAGAAAACAGAATTTGAACCAGTAAATAAACTGGCCTGTTTATTTCACTGGATAGCAATGAATTCTATAGCCCTGAAATAACAACACTATTCTTGTGTACACACCGGTGTATTTGAAAAATACAGGTGGTAGGCACTGAAGTCAATAAAAACCTAATTTTAGGGTTAAGAACTCCACATTCTTTCAGTCTCCATTTAAATGACACTTCAGGGAGTTGCAGTTCTCATTTTCTTGAACTTGCTCTGCCTTAGTATTTTCAAAGGCTGTAAAGATTTTCCTCTGTACAAAACTCCTGCACTGGAGAGCATAAAAGCATTACCATTAGTGGTAAAGCCATGGGCTTTGGCTCAGTTTGCAAAAGTACACCAAAGTTGAGCTGGGTAGCTAAGCTACCCAAACCTCTCTTGAAGCTGCAGGATGTGCAAGAAATAACTGCAAGAACAAGCTTTCCTACAGGGTATCAGGCTCCTTACCACCGCATGCTAGAAACAGACGGAGAGACAGAAACATAATAGGAACAACCCTGTAAGACAGGGTTTTTGAACCTCAAATAAAATTTTATTTTAATTTTAGTTCCAGTTTTGGTTTAAATTTGACTGTTGTTTATCTGAAAGACTGGCTATCAGTAAAACTGAATTAAATTCCAGGTCAAATTGCTTGGTGTCATTTACTGTGCATGTGTTTTTGATGGATTTTACTTAGTAAAGCACTGTATGTACTTTTCTAGCATTAACTAATGCTCACAACATCCATGTGAGTCTGATAAGTAATATCCTCATTTTACAGTCAGGATAGAAAGGTTATGTGACCTGCCAAAGTACACAGAATATAATCAGTATCAGAACTGGCAGTAATACTTCAGAGTTCCTAGTTACTAATCCTACCCTGGAAAATATATAGGATATTCATTGTGTACATAATCTACACTTTGATTCAATAAAACTTTTTTCCTGTGTGTAAATCTCATCTGTCTCTATTCCGTGGCTGCATGTGACAGACTTAGAAGTTTTTCCTAATCTATAAGTTGTACAGAAATATAAATCAATGATCAAATTCAGGTTAAAAAAAGAAGGAGAAAAAAAAAAAAAACACTTTCAAAAGAAATATCAAAGTCATGGGAAATATGCTTTAGTGTAAAATGACTCTGGGTTTACATAGACTGATGAATTACTACATGTTCATCATACTGCCAGCTGATCCTCCTGGTTTTCAATACTGACCTTTGTAAGTAGCTTCCCCTTAAAACACTGAAAAATAACATCTTTCTCTAAATAGTATACATACATTTTCCATATAGTCACTTCTTTTTTTCCTGTCCTGGAAGTAGAAACAAAGTACTTTTTTCCACCTTTTGGCAGAAAAGATAATTTTCAAATAACTTTCTATTTTCTTTCTTAAAAATACTAAAAAAACGTTGAGCTGTGATCTTTGTGTGTGCTTAACACTCTGACTTTGGTTATCACCTAGAAATAGGTGTAATGAAACCCAACAGGTTCCCAAGTCAGTACTAGGAATTTTCCAGTGCCAGTTTTATAGAAGGTACCCCTGGACATTAAATAGCTCTAGAAGAGTTATAAACTATTTCTGCTTTTCCAAGCAGATCCTGTGAGTGAACCTAATTACATGTTGTATGGACTATTTAACTTGTGGTGGAATTATACACCTGCTCTTGTAGTGTTTTCCATGACACTGAAGCCATCTGAAGACACTCCCATCCCAACCACTTACCCCACATCCCACCTGTACTCCACTGCAGCAGCTCAGTGGTTTTTGAGGCTTTGTTGTGAATTTGATCCTGGAGATGATGTGAGCAAAAAATAAACCTTCCCCCTAATCTGCCTCTTCCTTTCTGCCTCACCCTGGAGAATCCCCAGCAGTAATCCTTTAATTATTTTGGAGACAGATTGTTTTGGGGATGCAGGCAGAGTGTAGCCCTAACACCCAGTTGGTGGTAACATGGGAGCAGCAGACTGGAGAGCACAGAAGAAACAGGGCAGTCAGAGATTTATGTGGCAAGAAAAGAAGGGGAACTTTTAAAACATTTTTTACCTAAATAAAGAATTTCTTGATCTTTAGGGGATACTCATGGTGGTAAAAATTTGAATTTTTACAGTATCCCACAGCCTGTCCTTTGCAACTTCAGGTCTTAACAGCCCTGATTTCAGCACAAGTCAGGGCATAAAGTCTTTCCAGTGACAGAATCCTATGAAGAAAATCCATGAGCTGATGGAGCAGTAGATGCTTAGCTGAAAGCAAGTGGCTAGAGCCACCGACTTCTTGTGGTTAAAGCTGGGTATGCATTTAGGTACTTCAGTGATTTTTTGGCTGTGTGGCTTTTTTTTTTTTTCCCCCCCAAAACTCAGTGTAACTTTTTTTTTTTTTATGAAGTGATATTTTAAGTACTAAAAATATTTTCTGCCACTGGCGTTTCTGGCAAGTCTAATTTTAGGCCTTGACCATTTAACTACTGTCTTAATGGCTTTCCTTTTAATAGAACATAGAAACAGCATGGGCTTTATTTTCTGCATGATCAAGGCATTGCACCTTCCTACAGAAACAGTGTATTACCTGCAGCAGGCCAAATGCATCCCCCTGATATTCCATCTGCTGATTTTCACAGCCAGGAGGAATTTCATCACCTATAGGTAAACATTGTACAAAAAGAAACCTTTTCTTATTCCTAATGCTGTCCTGATTGATAGGACTTTGAAGTCAATGAAAAAAAATTGCTACTGCGGTTAACAGACCCTAACCAAGTGCTGGTAACCTTTTGCTGGATATACCTTGGGTTTTTCATGATGGGGAAAAATAAATAACTTACCACTTAGCTAGCTAGTGTAAAATAAAAATATTGTAAATTAGATAATACAGCTTAGTTACATAAACAAACCCCATTGCAGCTAGGGATCAGGAATTATGTTTTATTTAATAATGGATGCCTCTTTTAAAAAGCACAAATAATTAACTGTTTTATTAACAGTAGCAAATAAAACGTATACTTAAAATTAACCTGACAGGGCATTTTTGTGTCATACTGACTGATATATACAGTCCATTCTTTTAAAAATTCAAGAAAACTTATTTGAATTGTAAATTGGCAACACATTCATGCTGAAGTCTTATTGTGTGATAGTGTGACAAATTACAAACCGAATATTGGCCAGGCTTCCATTTCTTGCATTTCTTTTCTGGTTTCTGTTTCTATTATCATTAATCTGTTTTACAGAAGCTCTATAGTAGATGGTTCTGGACATGGAAAGTACATTAAGTTTCATTGTTGCCTATAGCAGGACTCTGTGTGGCTTCGGTGACCTGTGACTTCTCCTATTGGTTGTAATTCAGTACAGTTGCTACTAGTTCTGTGTCCTGCTGTTTGTGAACTTAAGAGATTCTGGCATACTTTATGCTTGACAGCTCATTTCATAAGTACTGGATTACAGAGCTTTTGCTAAATTGTGTTAAGAATATCTTAAGAAATGTTGCTGTAATACAGTCCTTTAGAAACTGTGTATTTAAGTAAATTTTAGAGGTCCTGTTATCATAAGTGAACTGAATTCTCCTTTATAAGTCCAGAGTGAACTTGCAAGAATGTTAGAGATGATTAAACGCACTGATGTAATGTGCTACAAGACATTGTTTAGCTCCTTTGCCATTTAAGATTTCATGTTTTATCCAGTGCTAAAGAAATGGTGAGTTACTCCAGCATATCTTTGTTTCCTGCAAATACAGGCATCACAGTGGGGGTGTTCCTCTCGGGGTTGATTGTCCTGGTGCAAAGGTCAGACAACAGGGAATGGTGCTCAGGATGCAATTTAAGGAGGGTACGTGATGAGAAAAAGAGAGCAAAGGAGGAGGCAGTTTTAAAGGAATATTGAAAGAGACCAAATCGATTACTGCAGCTCGTGCTGTCTCTCACCTTCTGCTTTCATATTAATTAATTTTATTTTTATCTTTTTAAGGATTATCTGGTACCATGAGACATTTCCTACTAGAGCTTATATTGACAAATTTATGCCAACTAACTGCAGCTTTGCAGTATGCTCTGTGAATTATCAAAGCAGTAAGCTTCTGGCTATTTCTGGCTCAAATTTCTTTTGTTGTATTTGCCTCTGATGGTATCTCTTGATTTCTTCATTTCTCTTGTGCATTGCAAGTTGCTCAACCCCAATGTTCTGTGCCTCTGTTTATGTCTTCTGGTTTGGGATTTGTGGGCTACAAAATTTATGCCATAGTTTTACATAGAAGCAACTATGCTTTTTTGTTCTTTATGCATATTGTTACGTTCAATTCTCGTAGTCGAAGGTCTGGCAGCCAAAAGAGAAAAAACCTTAGGTCTGAACTGCCCCATTCAGTGTTAAGCATTTACTCAGTGTAGCTGGTATGGGCTTCTCTTGCAGTCAGTGAAACAGGTGATACTTTTGGGAAGGGTGTTCCCCTGCCTGGTGTCTGAATCAAATTCTGAAATTGCCTTGCTTTCCTCAATGGCCAAAGCACCTCTAAAGGCCATATCAGTTAAACCCCTAGACTGAGGAGTGAATTCAGATCAAAATACAAGCATAAAGTACATGTATTGTTAGTGCCTGAACTCTCATCTAATAAACTGTATTTCTTCTCCAGATGCCAAGTACACTGGTCAGTAAGACTGATGCTGAAAGCAGAAGAACTGAAAGGTTATGCTTTGCTCTGTCTTCAAACAGTTTTTGTGACTGAATCATTTTACTTGTGTGTGCAACAGTTTATCCAGCTGGATATTGAAACCTTTTCTTGCAGTTTTCTCAGACCTTTCACTCTAGAATGGAAAACATCAAAGAAATAAAAATTTTAAAAAATTAAGATGCTCACAGGTTAAAATTGTCATGGCCTTGGATGCCTGCTAATGTAGACAAGCTGAGGATCTGGCCTAGCACAACCCAATGTAGTTTAATTTTTAGATAATCAGTGTTTAGTAGTTTTTTTCCTTTGACTAGGCTGTCCCTTGAAATTTCTGCATGTTTGCTTGTCACTCTTTCAAGATTTCTTCTGTTTTGTTTTTTCCCTACAGTGCTTGTTGAACAAAGACAGGTATCTAACAGATTAAAGTGAAGTCTAGTAACATGGTTCAGTGGACTAATACTTTAATCTGTGAGACCTTAAGATCAAGTGGACTCAATTTCAAGTCCTGCCACTATTAATTTAACCATTAGTAATGTTGCAGGTACTGAGAGCCTGGAGTCTGCAGGTGTTTGCTGTTGGGGAAGAAAGGAGTATCTTCACCCTCCTGTAATAAGGCCTTTAATGCAAAGAGACACCTGCCTGCTTTAAGGCATGATTGTTAAAATAGTACCCCAGTAAGTCATGAGGTTGATCTTTTCTAGGGGATGTAATTTAGAAGCCAATATAAGAATAACTGGCTATATTGCTCAGTATGACTGTTTTATGTATAATCCTAATACTGCAATGGGATGCACTTGGGCTTTGTGGCATTTGCTAAATAGAGAATTCAGTTTAAGAGAATCTCTTGTGTCACCTTTGAAACTTCTGTCAGAGTTGCTTCAAAATTAATTGACAGATCAGTTTCACAGCATCCCAGTTGGACAAAAAAACAAACTTCTAAAAGCCTGCATGCAGATATATAGGAGGTTGAAAATGGCAAAATAAACCCAAGAAATAGTAGTGTGACTAGGGGATACATCTTGCTCAAGTTCCTTTGAATTTGTGTTGATAAACCCTTTTTTTACCTTAGTTAAATAAGTTGTTGTCTGGTTAGTGACAAAAATGCATGAATAAATAGGTATGAGTACTTGCATATATGTATTCAAACTTATCTAAGCATCTATTGCTTGAATCTGTTGCTTTTCTATGTGTCATGTCTCAGTTAACACATGAACACCTGTGTGTCTTTTGCATGTGTATTGTGTGCGCACAGTAAGATAACTGTATGAAGTCTGCATAATGTTAAACATTTTTTTTTTTGGTGAATTTTTTTTTTCCCTCTGAATCTATTCCAAGGCTTCCCAAATAATTATTTTGCTATTCACAGTTCTTGTTCATGAGCAGATGCAGTAATACTTATCTGTTTAATGATATACAATATTATTTCTTTTGGAGGAAAGATAAATTTGAAATACTTTGAAAAGAAATAAAAAACAAGGCTTGTAATTAAGTGTTGCTATTTTAAGTAGAATTGGTTTCAGCCATTGGCAGTCTGTCCTTCTTTTCAGCCTTTACGAAACTGCTGCACATGATGAAAAGTTTAACTTGTCAAGTATAAATTTAGATGTAGAGTCCAGAATATCAGACTCCATGAGTGATAATTATCAGCACCTGGAAATAATTTGTACCAGAGAGTTAAGAAATGAGTTTTCCCTTTCTACAGATAGGGAGTTTTTAACCTCCCAGTCACTGGAATACTCCCTGGAGCTTACAGTGACATGGCTTGTGGTTCATTCCCACTAGTAAACATGGCACCAAGCAATTAGATTGTCATTAGAAGATGAACATTAGCTTTGTAAAATAGGATTAAGAATAAGCTGAGAACAAATGATCAGCTAATGTATGCAGTTCATAAGTAATGCTGTACACGCAGGCTCTGGTGCAGAGCCTATTGAAGGAGATGGAATTGCCTTCCCCGAGCTTTCAATAGCCTCTGGCTCAGGCTCAGATTCTGCTTTTCCTTTAATTTTATAGCATTCGTTCTCTTGAACTACAGAAACTTTATAATTGGGTAAAAGTTGCTCCTCTTCCAAAGTGTAAAATAGTAGGATGTTGTGCTGGAAACTCTACAAAGACAACTATTAATTTATTCTTCTGACCTGTAGGCAGGCTGCCCCTAAAACACACTCTTCCAAAATCAGTCTTCTTATCTGCATGCAGATACCATCTAAGCAATTTCTCTAGTATCTACAAGGCTGCATCATTTTTACCTACTTAAAAATAATTTTCCCCTACTGTTTTTAAGATGATTTTAGGCAAGAGAAGGCACTACCATAACAGTGTGTACATAGACATTTTCTTGGTGAGGCGAGCAACATTTCAACATATACAGGCAAGAAACACTGTTTAAAGACATATGGTTTTAAAATTGCAGAAAACAGCATCTGCATTATTGGGAAATGGAACAAAATGTAATAAAGACTCACATACACATATTTCATATAAGATAAGCATGTAGTAGATATTGTAGATGTGACATAATTTTATAAATTTCTGTAGAGTGAAAGAGGTAACATGTTAATAGTATCTTAATTATTTAAGACATTAATACATAATTCTTTATTTTTAAATTATTTAATAACATTTCATAAAGCAATTAGGATCAACAAACAAGGTTCCATGACAAGATAGGAATTAGAGGCAAGATTATTTTTTTAGAAATAGGTAGCTGAGGAAAGAAAGAATCAAGGAGAAAAATAGAATCTCTGTCTCAGAGAGTGCTTGTCAGTGCTTGGTTGAAGGTAAATGAATTAATCCAATATTTCATTCTCTTAGAATGACAAGTTACGTAGAGTAACTAAATTATGGGCTTTTAATTGTTACTTTCTTTAGTCTATTATATGAACATTTCATATAATTACGTTTATTAGACAGTATAGATTTAGCTTAATCTGGGAAGTATATAATAGAAATATAATTATAGACAAGAAAAATGGATATTAAACTTATGTAATTTTCTTTTATTGTACTAAATGTTTTTGCAATTAAACTCTACTGAAATTATTTGAGTGTAGAATTTCATCAGTTTAAATGTGCCTGAGTTATTAAACATCTGCTGAATTAGGACCATCATATATAATTTTAGAATCAGAGACATAAACATCAGAGGAACTACTTATTTGAATATTTTTTTTCATATGCTAAAGTATTTGGATGAACAGGCATTACAGAAAGCTAGTAGATTTGTATACCTGAATTTCAGAAGCGTTGAATACTGTAGTGTATCATGTAGTGTTAGATATTCACTGTGTTTTACAGTTCTCGTTATATTGTTACTGGGAAGTAATTGGAAAAAGGTGGCATGCAGAAATGACTTTTCTTCACAAGATGTCTTTTTCTTTTCATGTGATTTGGTCCAAATTAGTTTGGGATTGTATGGCTTGGACAGTTTCTGAAATATTTCTGTTGTTGATTTGCCAAACACATCTCTGTCTCTCCCTTTTTTTTTTTCTCCCTTTTTTTTTTTTTTTTTTTTTTGAGGAGAAAAAAAGGGGAGGATAAAAAAAAGGGGGTGTGTGGGAAGGCATGAATGAGAGATTGAATTTGGGAGTGATCTTTCTCTTGTTACATGATGTGAAGCATGTGTGGGAAATGTTTTCATCTTCAGAAGTCATTTGCCCCATGCAGAGAATTCTTGAAATGAAAATAACTTTCCAAATTAAAATAGAATGTGTAGGGTTTTTTTATTTAGAGACACAGAGAGACATAGACACTCTTCTACACAGAGAGTAGCATTTACTAGGGAATGCTTTTCATTTGATCTTCTATTCTTGATAAATGCTACATTTATAAGATACTAGTTGATAAACTTTAATGCTGAATTATTTTATTTCATAAAAAACATTTGGTTTTTTAGTCTACTTTATGAATTCATACTTGTTCACTATATGTAGATTGTGTTTTTCATACATTTTCTCCTCTTCCACTTCCTTTATCATGTTAAAATCTAACAAGCATATGACTGGGTGACCCTTCTCCACTCAACCACAAATATGGCCCTTTCAATCAATGCTAATACTTCCAACTTGAATTTTTCTTTTACTCTCATATTAACTATTATTCCTTACATCTGGTTGAATATTTGCTTGTTACTATCAGCTGTAAAATTGGAGAATTTAACAGTTTAGCATCCCTTTGGTGAGACTGGGAGCTTGGATGCATTGTGTTCCACGTCTCCAGGCTGAGCTTTCTGGCTGGGCTAGATACTTCCTTCCAGAATCTCTGATACGTGTTTTGGGACCACTAGTCCCATTATTTTTGGAAGCCACTTAATGCCTGTTGTAGTCCACTGAAAAATGGTCATTTTGGCTATTTTCAGCCAGCTCTCCTTCTTTAATTAGTCTTGCTGTAATGTCACACCTCAACTTCTACAGTTGTTCTCTGGCCTTCTATGCTGCAGAGATGCTTGCTTGTGTGACAGCCTCGCTGCTGGCATTCACTCTCTGCTGTTTCCACTGCTTTAATCTACAAGCTTCCTATCTTCCTATCTCTGTCCAGGCTTCTCATTGACTTGGGGAGAAAAAAAGAAAAATAGAGGGAAAAAAAAGAAGTTGCTTTGACAAATTCTGAGTGTAAATTAGTGTTCAGTGAATCCAAATGTTCCTAGACTTATACATTTAAATAACTAATAATATGTAGAGAATTCTCTCTGTTTTGCAGTTATTGCATGTAAGTTTTTTTCAGGCAAAGCTGTAGATTTTTTCCCAAGGCAAAGCTTAGTATGTGAAAAGTAAATACAATGCTATATGGTTATTATCTTGTAACCCTATCAAATCTGGCTGAAGGTTCAGGTTTTCTGTACAGAGCAAGGAGGTAACTTCAAAAGCTCAAATAGTTTGTAGTTTGGAGAAGCAGTCAACTGAGAGAACTTAAACATCAAAGCAGGAATATCTGATTTTAATGATGCAGAACATATGCTTCACCAAAAACCTTTTGGATTAAAAAAGTAAATGTAATCAAAGAGAACTGAAGTCTTTGGACCTAAGATCTGTGTCTTGAAGCACTCGACACAGTATCTTACAGTGTGGTGTTACTGTAGTTGTGTTTAAGAAGTGAGTTAAAGCAGTTAAGAGACTGGTGAAGCTGGCACTAGGAAACTTTTGTTTTGAAGATCAAAAATATTTTTTGTTGAGGAGCCCTTAAGAATCTTGAATAGGACTGTTTTGATGAAGAGACTGCGGATGCGGATAGACATAAAAAGCAAAATTGTTCTGTGGGAACTTGATTAGCCTTATTCAATAACTGAGAATCCAGGAAGTTCCTCTGGAGAGTTTTTGATTTACAGTGAAGGCAAAAAAGGCCCAGATAAAGGAACACAGACGTATCTGCAAGAGGGAAAAAGTGCCCAAGGGTGGCAAAGTTTTATTTCATTGAAGTTTGATAAAGGAAGATAATGTAGTCCCTGTGCCGGGACAGAACAGCACTGATAAGATCGAATTCATGGATGAAAAAAGCTATTAACTGAATTTTGAATTTAAAGGTAAAAATAATACTGGGCATGAAAGACAGCTGAGAATGGTGGTTTTTAGTAGCTTCTCAGAGTCTCTTCCAAACCCCCTTGAAATCAATGGAATCCATTCCATTGATTGCATCAACGTTGATGAGACCCTGTAGGAAAAGACATTATGCATTTGAAAATAAGGAGCTATCAACAATAACACATATAGTGGGTTTATTATATATGTATCTAACTATATATATTTATATCTAAAGTATTGTGTACATATTTTCTGCATAATTTGGTTTGCTACATTAAAGCATACTCTGCAAGTATCAAGCTGGCCAATTTTTTCACCTGCTAGAAACCACTGACTTAAAAATAGAAGAGTATTCTCTCCCCTGTAGGTGCCCCCTTCTTCTACCTGCACTTCTCCAAAATTGTATTTGATAAGGTGTCATGAAAGCAGTGTATTATACTCTCTAGAATGCCATCAACTTTGGAATATGTACTGTACATATGTATAAATCCTGGCAGCCCTCATTTGAGAGCAGAGCTGTGCTCTGAGGACACTGTAAACTTTTTTCATATCCTAGTAGAATTTTTAAGCTTCAAATCAGTGAGACTCTTCTCATAGCAGAAAAGGGCAGGGCATGTGATGGTATTTGTGTTAAGAGAGATTATTTTGTTTTGTTTTGCATTCTGGATCCCTGAAAAAGGTCTGGCTGCAAGTGTGGCATCAGTCAGTACTTAAAGATACTTGCTGACCATTGTAATGTTTTCAGTGACTTCTCAATCATGCTGCCATAGTAAGTTCTTGTCACACAGGGGGGCTAAAGGCTGATCAGCTTGTGTACCTTTACCTCTAGAGGCTTTCTGGAGTCAAACTGGAGTAATTTCTGGAGGCCCAGTGACATTTACCACATCTTTCTAGTCACTTTTTGTTGATGTATAAAAATACCTTAATGAGTCTGGATGCTCAGATTGCAATGAGTTTTCTAGCTTCCATCTCCCTTGAGGTTACAAGTCAGGGTGTTCCTTTCCAAGATGTCCAACAGCTGTTTTTTCCATTGCTCACTAATTGCTGGACAGTGAGTATATATCTAATACATATTTCTTAAATGAAAGCAAATGTTAAGTTTTGACAGATAATATTGGATATAAAGGGTAGATTTCAAAAAAAGCACAAGGTAGAGCTGCATGACTTTGCTCAGGAATCATAAAGGTCTGATGACCATACTGACACTACCCACACTTCGAATTGTATCATAGACCTAACATATACTTAAGTTACTGTACTCCAGTGGAGTCTACTGAGTAGTCAGTATCCACTTATTTAGCCATCTGCCTATAAAATCTGCCTTAAAAATGTGATTTAGGAGCAGTGGAAGAAAAATAGCAAGATCTCAGTTGAGGAAAAGCAAAGAGGAAATCACAAATGTTAATGAAATGTAACATGGAATTTCTGATACCTGTGCTTAAAAGGACGTTGGATAGCACATCAGGTAAGATAGTGAATCCAGAATATGATTGTCAGTAGGATTCAGTGCATTGTTCTGTTCACTGCAGAAGCAGTATTTTTCCAGTTCATTACTTACTTAATTTAATTTTTATATATATATAGACGTAGGGGTAAGTTTACTGCAATTGCCAATGAAACCACACAGAGTCCCATAAGAATGTGAAAGATGTGAAAGATTGCTTATAGCAGTGGAATAGCAAAAGCTCAATTAATCAGTGGATCTTTGCAGATTTTAGAACAGAACTGGCATGCTACCAAACTGCCCTCAGAAGATGTCTAAAACAGCTGAGGAAATGATTTAATGGGCACCTGGTCACAGATGTGTTCTTGCCAGACATACTGTCTGCAATAGTACATCCCAAAATGGCCCTACAGAGTTTAAAATGCAGGGAATGGTCTTTTTAGAGTTGGAGAGGTAATAACAAAAAAAAAACCAAAACCACACACACACAAAAAAAACAAACCTAGAAAAAAATCTGCTACACAGTATTATGAAATCACAGAATAGTTTGGTTTGGAAGGGACTTTTCAGAGCATCTAGTTCCAAACCCCTTGCCATGGGCAGGAACACCTCTCAACAGACCAGGTTGCTCAAAGCCCCATCCAGCCTGGCCTTGAACACTTCTAGGGATGGGGCATCCACAGCTTCCGTGGGCAAAATTCCTTACTTTCCTGTTAGTCATGTTAGCAAACATCTAAGTTCTTTGCTGGTATTTTGGTCAGTATTTCATAATTTCTGTGATCATTTTTGCCATATGAAGCTCTACTTAATCTAACTTATGTCCACCTGAATTCTAACAGGGACTTGAGACATTGCAAAGTCACAGGAAGTGAAGCTCTTTCTCCTGGCTGGGGGTGGTCACAAACATTGAGCTAAAATAATCAGAAATGGTTGTGGTGTATGATACCTGTGATATAAACTGGTAACAACTCACCTGATTTTCCTCTGCTGTTTTTTGGAGCACCCGTGGTTCCTCTTAACAATATTTTTCTTCTCTGCTACATGCTGTTTAAGCTATAGTTGCATGCTAATAATTTTATCAACAAGTTACTGATTTTGTCCAGCTGATAGAAACCTGCCTAGACTGACCAGTTAGGACTGTTACTGGTATTGTTGTTTCTGCACAGGTTGCAATTGGATGGGGGTGTGATAAAGTAGTTCTGCTTTTCTTGCATAATTTCTTTCTATCAGGATTAGATCTGATTGTTCTGATTTTTGCACATAAGTTTAGGAACATGGAAGGTCACTGGTATTTCAGAAGTTCTTGCTAATTTGAGTTTCAAAGAAAATGTTTAGAAACCTGAATTTTGTATAATTGTCTAGGTTAAGAATGTTTCTGATTGGCTCTGTTTGTTGTGATGTTTCTGCTGTGATGAGACTTGAGGTCAGCGCTTTATTCCTGGTAGGAATTTTCAAATAAACTAGAAAAAACCATTAAGAAATATGAGAAATATTTTTACATAATAGACTGAAGGAAGTGTTCCTTCTTAAATGTCTTTACTTAATGCTTAGAAATTAAAATATTCCTTTTTAAAACATACCAGAATTGTCATAATTCTGCCATTACTTATTGCCTTGATTTTTTAAAATAGCTGAATAAGACTTAATTTGCTGGTCTCATTATCTCTCTTTACTGCTAACTTCTGACACCTCAGCACATTTCTGGTGTGACACGTGCTACATAACTTTCTTATCAATGTTTTCCCCTTTGCTAACCCATCTTCTTCACGACAATTGAACATACATTTCAGTCCTGTTTTTTCTCACCCCCACATCAATGGTCCTTTTAGGAAAAAAACCTGCAAGTGTGTGCAGCCAGGAGCTGCCTTGCACTATGTTTGTCATTAAACATGGTGGGCCTACAGCAGTACAAATAACAAAGATTTAAAGAGGACTTTTAAGGCTGGTGTACACAGTTGCTTTTTTTTTTTTTTTTTTTTTCCACTTGTGAAACACTTTAGGATGGAATTTATTGTACCTGATAATAGTGTTCTATATTAGTAACAGAATTCTGATTTCAGTGAGTTAAGTAGGTCCACTTGATGGTAATAGATAAAGTAGGCATTTCTAGAAGATGATCCTACTCTGGGTTAGGTGTTGTGTCTAATTCTCACCATTGATTAAAATTGATTAATTAAGAAGCAGAAACATGCTGTGTATTATCACAGATATTTGTGCTTTATCCTGTATTTACGCGTTTTGTTACCACTCATCCGTTTCACTGAGACTTATGCTAACATATTTGTTCAATGACTGTTTTTAGGGCTTAGGGAGAAGAGTTTCTATACATTCTGTACTGCCTCTGAATTACAGTACACTAAGGCACAGAGAAATTGTCACTTTGCATTTCCATGATTCAGGTTTAGAGCACGAAAGAGAAAGCTTTTCATCTGCTGTGGCAAGGTACAGGAAGCATAGAACCAACCATTGCATCATTCAGATCAAAAAAACTCGTTTTGTCTTAGTAGTATCTAGCATTTCCTCTAAATCTGCACAATGCTTCACATAAAAGCCATTGTAAACTGGCTGCAAAGAAAAGCTCACATAACTCTATTTTTTTGTGAAAGGCGGGTTCAGAAGTGTGAGAAAGGGGAGGAAAGGGATATTGTAATTTCTTTCTCCCTCTGAACCTTGTACAAATGGTTTCCTGGTAACACAAGCCCTTGGTGTGGCAGATGGATTTTATGAGAATTAATTGCAATAATATTCTTTAAAACTGTCCCAAATGTTTTCAGAATCCATTTCCTCTTCTTTATTTTTTGATGTCTACTACAAGGGCATGTCATAAATAAATATAGCAGGGATATTTCTACATGTCAGTCACAGAAATGATTTTATTGTTACGCTTTCACAGAGAAATAAGTGAATGTATTTAAAAGTGGACTTGACTGCAAGCACCATCAAGAAATTACTGTAAAGAAAAATGCTGCATTGTCACAACAGGATAGGCTACATGACCAGAGTGCACTTTCTGGTCTGCCATCTGTGATTTCTTGGGACACTGAGAAATGACACTGGGGATAGGGGTGGAAAAAATCACTCAACACATTTTGATACAATCACATTAAGACAGCAAATACAGAGTTCCTTTGCTGTTTCCCAGCTGCTCATATGGTGCTTGGAGCTGAACATTTCCCTGCATCATCTCTAGAGCTGACTCACAGAAGGAGAAGTAAATAGAGCACAATCTGTTTTGATGGTCCATGTTTATATTGTATGTTGGTAAGGAATATCTCAGCCAGAAGCCTCAGTAGCCTAGAAAACTGATATGTGACTCTACTTCAGAATAATGGAACAACCTGTGGCTGTGATTTTCTTCTAATTTGTGGCTTTTGTTTTTGGGAGCACTCTTCCTTTTAGTTTTGATTTGCATTGATTTTTTGTGAAAGTTGAGCTTTGGTTGAAGTTGAGGATACTTATCTGCTTTGAGGAACTTTCCTTAAAACTGTAAATGTTATGACCAAATGGAAAAAGTTTTTAAAACACAATTATCCATATATAGGCAGATAGCAGGTCTGTGGCATGTCTAACAACTAAAATGACTTTTTTACCCCTCTCTTTGTAGCCTATGCACCTTATTGTCTTCCTTTTCAGGCATATGAAATCACTGGCTTGTGCAGCAACTTCTGTTTCTCAAATAATGAACTAGCACAAACAAATAGAGCTCTAAGCTTTTCAAAAATATTCAGTGCTAACTTAACATATTATTAATAGAAACAATGATGCATCCCTCTGGTAAATAGACAGTGCAGTACTTGGCAGCTTATGTGATAATACAGTTTTAGAAAGTACAAGAGATACCAAGGGATGTGCACTTCAAAGTGCATTATGAGGAAGCTACAATGGAAGCAACTCAGGAAAAGTGGGGTGATTTTTTTCTGCCATTTTTTTCTTGATGGATTAGCAAGGTAAAGGCGGGGGGAATAGAGGGCTCAACTTCTGTGACCCATGTGTACTCCAGAGCTGAAGAAGCACCTTTCAGAACCTGAAACCAAGAGAAATTTCATCTATGTGATCCATATGTGGAGCACGTTGTATGGCTGTGAAAGCAGCACACCCAGTTCAGTGCTGCAAGGCAGCAAGCACGAACATGAAGGAGGGAGCAGGCCCATCAGAGAATATTGCATAAATGCTGTTTATAATACAGAAAGAGGCTTCTGGCATATCCTTGCCATCTTGGAGACTGCTTCTGTATCTGAAAGAAGGATTTAGTAGATTAGAAGCCTTGTGGAAATAGCACCAGGGGGCTAGTAGTACAGAAAGAAAAAAAAAAAGCCTCTGCAAAATTCATTTTTGTTTAAATTTGTAGAAGAGTTGTTCAGAACTCCTCATCTTTCATCTTCCTCTTCCAAACCTGACTCTAAGAGAGATAATTAAATGTTTTTTTTAAATTTATGTCAGGAAATAAAAAGTTGCTGGTATGGTAATGTTTATGCTGTATTGGCTTCTGTAAGCAATATTTTTTTAAAAAAATCTAGATTTAGACATTCTGTTTGTTATTTATCAATACCTTTAATTATATCTGTGAGCCATGGAGATTAGTATGTGTGTCTCTAAGATTACATTGATTGATTATGGTAATATACTGCTTAATAAGTACGGCTTAACTGAATTTATTGATATCTAGTGACTTCTGTGCCTTGAGTTCATGATCTATTTCATTTTATACCATCAAGAATTTGAACTTCTAGTTACTGCTGGTGTTTCTTGTTCTTACTGGTATAGTTATAAATTGGTATCTATATATTCCTGTTGCATCTGCAGTTATAATTTTTTTACCACTTTGGAGTTTAACCTTTGGGTATAAATTTGAGTGTAGGACAGCTGTTAGTTATCAGCTCCTGTGTGTATCCATAGAGTGAACAGAGGATTGCAGGTTTACCTGTATCTCTTCTTGCTTGGGGTGTGTTCATGAACTAGAACTGGCCTGCTCGTAGGCCTTCTAGGTGGTAAACAACAGCTTGAGTAAGAACTTGAATATGAAACAATTCTGTTGTAATGAAGACAAAAATGCAGGTATATTCAATCTCGACTTACTTCTAAGACTTTTCCACCAGGCTCAGGTGTGATGCGGGTTTTATGTGATGTTGGACACTGGCTTTGCTAAGCTGTGATATGAGAATGCTTTCTGATTCCAAAGGACACATCGAAGCAAACAGTGTCCTTCCCTCATTACCATCCCTGATCTGCTGTTCGGTGCAGCAGTGTGGTTGGACTGTGTAGCAAAGTTGCTAGGGTCTCCTTCTGTGCATGGTTAGAGCTGCATTAATTTTGCTGTAGGAAATGACTTTTGCACTAGAAATACCCTAATGATGTTAAAAAAAAGAAAAAAAAGAAAAAAGGAGACAGCTTCTGCGTAACAATCATGCAGCTTCTACCTTAGTGATGTGTTTCCTGAAAAACTATTTTCCCAGAGAAGCTACACATAGGATCAACGTAAGTATTGTTGCATACTCATGTGCATCCAAATGTGATAATGCTGCATTTATAACTCTCTCTCATTGTTGAGGCCATTTGGACTGTTGTGTTATGCATATACCTGCCTATGCCATTAATTTATTTTCCAGAGTATGTTGTCCATCTGCTTCAAACTGTCTAAATACATGCTTGCCTTTATTACTTGCTACTACAAATAACATAATAAGGCGTAAGTGCCTACATGACACAGCCTGACTCACATCCCAGGTACATTTATTTGTTTCTAGCAGTTTCTAGCAGTTGATGCTTTCTAGGCTCGCCTGGTTATTAATTTGGATTTATTCAGTTTCTGTGTTACTTTTTTGCAGATGTCTTGTTACTTTTCATTCTTCTATCTTTCTGTCTTTTTCTGTCTTCCTTTCTTTTCACATGATCAGCAATGGTACATAAGATATAAGGACTGTTTAGAGGAGTTCACAATACTCCTCTGTGTTTCCATCATGCACTGTATGTGATTTAGGAGTATTTTCATATCCAACTTTTAAATACGAGAAACACCAGCATGTTGTTATCACTGATTAAATCACACACAGACCTTCCAAAGCTTCCTCTTTGTTTCAGGGCTTTTGTGTTTACCCTCTGTCTCTAATACTACCTAGACAGGTCTTTCAGTTATGGGATCAACTTACTTTTTCAGTCTTTTCTGAAAACCGTAACTGAGAACAATTGGTTGACATAAATGATATTCTGAAGCCTGAAAATGCTAACAGATACACATGTAGGTTTGATGAGATAAAAAGAGAAACCTGTGTATTTTTTAGCAATACAAGAGGAGGTTCATTAGAGAACATGAGAATCTGTGAGCATGATTGTAAGGAAACAATGGCAAAAAGCATCTTGCTGTTCCTGCTTTGCAAGCAATGTGACTGAAACACATTTTTAATTCCAGCCTCTGCACTGAAATGGGATTAGTGTATTCTTTGTATTAAACATCTTGTCATTGTGTAGCTTTTAGAGCTTCAGTTGTTTGTTCAACACTACCGTCACATTTAGAATTGAGAGAAAATCTTTCTCCTGCTATGAACATTTTAAGACTTAAATTTCTTGTATTTTACTATCTGTGGCTGTGAGTTAAAGGCTTCCGTTCTCATTGGTCTGAAAATACTGTGCAGAAGCATTTATAAGGATTTTTGCAACCAAAGTCACCTAAATAGGTTACATTCCTGAAAGTACTATTGTTAGTTTGGGGGAAGAGTTATAGCACATCCTTTCCATCAAATCATTCATCCCACCAACTGTCTTAACTCCTGATTTTGAATCCAGTACTGGATTACCCATCTCTCACTGTAATCCTTACAAGTTCCTCCATGGCATCAGCAGCAGCTGAGTCAGCGTTTCGTGCTCATCTTCTTTACTCACATTCAATCAGAGCTAGTGCAGTATTTCTTAATTCTGGCTACCAACAAATAGCCACTAAATTACTGCAAAAAAAATATATTATTTTTGACCCAGTTTCCTGTAAGGCATTCTTTGGACAAAGCAGATAAGCTTTTTAGTGTGTTATGAAGATAACACAGCAGCTGTGTTTGGCAAGGGTGCAGTGGTTTAAATATCAGTGTCGACCAGACTAGAAGATGTCAAAAAATAAGAAAAAAATATAACCATCATATATGACTGTGTAAACCATGGCTTATCATAAACCACCCAAGGAAAATACTCTGGATCAACAGAGGTTTGTCTTGGTTATGTCAGGGAACTATGTATTTAAGTTTCCATATTGCTTTGGCATTGCTTGCATGGTGCTGATAGTTATGAGAGTATCTGTCACTTTTTCAGACATGTATTTTATATATTTAAAATTCTTCATCCAACTCAGCAGCAGAAATGGAAAGTCTATTCCACTATTTCATACATCGGATATATAAAAATTGTACTTTTAATTTGAAATCAGGTAGTGACTTCAGCTGTGGGTTAATCATTGTAATAGGAATACATAATATACCAGAATTTGGGGGCAAACTTACCTGTAAAAATTTTACTTTTAATCCTAAAATTGATCTCTCTCACATCTGAATAATAGAATTATAGGACTATAGAATACCAAGTTGGAAGGTTTTCTTGACTTAAAAATTCTCTATATAAGTAGTGTGGGTTTTTTTCATGTTTCCCTGCAATGGCATAAATTACAAATGCCTTTTACGGTTGGGTTTTTTTCATCCATTTAAATTACCTGCCTCTGATGCACTGATCTGCAGGTTTAATGTAATGTTGTCTACTCGTGCCTGCTTACCCATGTCAGTTTAGCAGGGTTTGAATACTGGTGAGGTTGTATTTAGAAGAAATCATACAATAATAACAGTAATAAGCAACTGTTGGACTATGTGAAGATCGAGCTGTATAGTCCACTTCTCTTCTGTGTTGCAGCCAGGGGAAGAGGTAGTTTCTTGATCTCAGCATACCAAGACCAAGACTGGTGCAATGTCTTCCCCTTAGGGAGAGCAGATGAGATAAATGGAGTGAATTAGGGAATGCAATACTGAGCTGATGTACTCGCAGATGAATTGAAGCTGTTGTAAAGACAAAGATAGCAAAGCTTGTCATCTGATTGCAGTGCTAGTGCTACTAGTGGTTAGCACTAGCTGGCAACCTTGGTTTAATTCTGGAAAAATACAAACCAAAGCAAAGCAAACCAAAAAAACGC
Source organism: Heliangelus exortis (assembly GCF_036169615.1). Lineage (NCBI taxonomy): Eukaryota > Metazoa > Chordata > Aves > Apodiformes > Trochilidae > Heliangelus > Heliangelus exortis. The sequence goes on along the minus strand of NC_092423.1, from coordinate 135,966,275 downwards.
AACAGCAACAACAAAAGGAAACAAAAAAAGAAAAAAACTTGGAAAACATCTTTTTAAAAGCACCCCTTTCATTTACATTTACATCATGGTAATGAAAGCTTGATATTCCAATAGAAATCATGAGGAAAGGGAGTACAAAACGTGAGGAAAGACTTAAACAGCTCACGTCTTTTTCCACAGAAGAAAATGCTCCTTTGCTATTAAGGTGTAGCAGATGTTTTTATCTTTTTTTTTTTTTTCTTTTTTCAGAGAAAACATACATTTCTGCTGCCTCTGTCCTCAGCATGTGTAATGCAAAGCTGTTTAAGTGATTCGAATACTTGCTGACCTAAGACAGCAGCTACAAATATCTATCTAAATGGTAATAAGAACCTTGAAGATTAATCCATGGTAGTGTGCAAAGTACTCAAAATCTTTGGCAGTTTAATTTTGTCCCATTCTGGTTATTAAAGCTGAGTAAACACACAAGTTTCCAATGCAATTCTTCTAGAGAGAAATGACAAAATTTGCCAGTAGTTTCTTTCAGGCAGATTTGCAGCATTGCTATTACCATAATCTCTGGTTGGTTTGACAGTTATATACAAATAAATATATAGATAGATAGATAGATAGATAAGAACAATATATATATATATATATATATATATATATATATATATATATATATTTAACCAGGGATGTTGAACAATCAAACCCCGATAACAAAGTGAACTCAGGTGGGACAATTAATGGGAGCTTTTTGCAGGCTCTGAGTCCTTCTTTGTTGTAGTGGAGATGAGAAAATTTTACATGGGGACATTATTAGAGCTTTTAGAATAATATTTTGCAAAGGAGCTAAGGGAAATATTTCTTTTCTCTGAATTGATTCCAAGTAATTTTTTTAAAACTTAAAAAAAAAAAAAAGTTAGCAGAAAAAGAAGTTTTCAGAAAAACTGATTATAAAAGTGGTAATATTTGAGGCTGAGAAGTTACGAAATTAATTCACTCTTGCATCTAGGTCATGTTTTAGATTTTAAAGTGTTAAGTGAGCTTAAACAGAATAAATTATTCTCGCCCTGTATTCTTAAAATAATGGGAAATGCAGTGCTGCTATATTAGTATCAAATGTGGACTGCTAGTTTCAGTGCAGTTGGATGGTATTAAAATTGCAGATTTCTAGACTTAAATATCAAGAGTAGAATTAAAAATACTTCTTGTGATATCATATGGCTTGCTGCCATATGATATGCCACTTTGAAAAACCTACAGATTCTAAGGATTTTCAATACTTTCTTCACTAAAATTAACTGTCTGATCTATGCTTCCCTGTTTCTGGGACAGGCTCTTAGGAAAGGACCTGCAGCTTTAACCCAACTTTACCTACACTGCTGCTTTGGTTTTTATGTGTGCAAATCAGCCTCTATTTAACAATATGACATTTTGTTTGTCCTATGTGGCTGTCTCATAAGATGAATATGTCCATCACTTAGCAGTTTTTTAAAAAACTTTGAAAAGAACACTTCAAGGATATTTCATGGTTCTGTAGAATTAGTTTTTACATAAAGTGGTTTCTGTAGTTGTGAAGGCCCTGTTACAGAATCATTATATGGTCTCCTGTGCTAGTAAGAGGACATCAGTTGTTACAACGGGTTAAACCAGTGTAGCTAGAGGTGTAAGTAGCATCAGTCACTGTCACAGGCACTACAGCAGAATGTGTTCTTTATGATAATAAGCAACTGCTTGACTTATTAGATCCTGTAACAATCCCTTAGCCATTTGTTATATCATCTGTTAATCATAATTAATGTACCTTTCATGTGAAGTCTGACCTCATAGGTAAATAGCGGAAGGCTGCAGAAAAATGAGTAAGAATGCAGATGTTCACTGGGACATTAGTCTGTGCTCATTAAAATATCATTTATATGGTACAAAAGCTTGGGAACATTTTTGTTTTCTAAATGTGTTTCTTTTTCTCTCATTATTTTAATGTCGATTGTATTTATCTTATCAGTGTTCGTTTTTTAAGGCACCTATAGGCTTGGTAGTGGATTAGGACACTGACAGGTAAAGTTTTCTGTCAGAATGGCTGTCCCACTGGCTTGTCTGCATCTTTTAAATGATGTCCTCCTTTATTGCAGGACAGCTGTTTGGAAATCACCGTGATTTTTTCCATTACTTTGTAGGATTTTTCTGTTGAGAAGTTCTTCTCCTTTGAAGAACACCGAATTCAATATAGCAATGAAGGGAGAAAGAAAGAAATATGCTTAGTAAGAATATTCAATTTAATTTTAAAACAGGAAAGAATATGTCTGTTATTAAAGTGAATGTAGAGATGAAATTGTAGCTTTCTGTTGCACTTTGTAGAAATGCCTAGAGGAAACAATCAGAATTCATTGTGAATATTTCTATTGCAGAAAATACAAAGGTACAAGCTTTACAATTATATTCTTACCACCTAAGAGGATGAGTGAACTTAGAATAATGAATGATAAAAATGAGTGTATAGCAGTTTTATATACATGAGAGCAGCTGTGTTTCTGGGTCCTTTTATGATTTAGAAAAGCTGCAAAGAAACTAAAATGCCTATGGGCCAAATTTAAATCTTAGTTCATAAATAAGCTGGGTGCATTCAGAGCTGTTCAGTTCATGCAAAGTTGTACTTCTGCCATTGAAAATACAATTTTATTTTTATGTTTTATATGTACTTTCCCAAAAGAAACCTATTATATGTACGGTGATAAATGCAGGGTTAATTGATCATACATTTTTTCTATCCACCTATCTATTTCTAGATAATTAATTAAATCTCAATTGCATTTTGTCAGTGTCATTTCCCGTATTAAATAGAAAATAAGAAAAACATCCTTTTGGGTTGATTTACCCTGCTTCCACACATTTCCTATTGGGTACTTATGACAATTATATGAATTAAATAATTATTTTTTAATATACAGGAAGATTAAGTAACATACTCTGAAAAAAGCACGTTCAAAGCCTTCTGTTATTCCTATAATCTATTCCTTCAGAGATGGCAAATCTGCAGTTTGCAAGGGGCCACGAGCTGATAGCATGTATGTTCCAGTGAATGTTGGCTCACACATGAGAAATTTGCTTTAGAAATTATGTATAAAATATATATAAAATTTTCATTAACACAGAATATGGGACTTGGAATTGTAATGAGGTCAAAGGCATGAGAAGTGATTTACAGTGTGCATAAGGAGTTAAGGGACTTTTGCATGAAATAAATGAGAAAAAAATCACATATTAAAAAATTAGTGGCTTCACCTTTGGAAAAATAATTATCATGCAGTATGTAGCTTTCTAAGCATATTATAAATTAATATGTCTTTTATTTGCAGCAAAAGCTAATTAAACTTTGACTTCCTAACAGACAGTTTTTATATCTGCCAGCATATATGTCACCTACAGGAATACATGAATTGGTTCTGCCTAACAATCTTATTAAAAATTAAGAAGTTAGTTGCAAATTTATCAAAGCTGAGAATGTCCTAGTCATTGAGATATGTGGTAATATTACACCTAATTTACCACACAGAGAGAGAATAACTGGGCTAGAGGGTACAGAAACTAGAAACTTTATGGCTCTTCATTGAAGCTAGGGATAACCAGTTTAGAGCTTAAGACAGGTTCTACTTTTATGTCACATAGTTGCAGAGTTCAGGAGCCAAGAGTTTAATTTGGCATAAAACAAAGCATCATAACCTCAATGGTTGAAACTGCATTTCTGATAACCTTGACATCCAAAAAAAAAAAAAAAAAAAAAAAAGAGATAGGATAGGGAGTTTCATCAAAAATCTTTGGCTCAGGAGGAAAAAAAGATCTGAAAGATCTGAGAAGTTGAAGAAATGACAGCAGTAGAGCAAGCCTGGTTGACTGAGTGACTGAGAGAGGAAGCCCAGAACAGCAGATCTCAAATTAACTGAGGAGACTGAAGGTCAGACTTTGGTGTGTGACTTAATGGTTGCGAATTTCAAGCATAATAAAAGCTTGTCTTCACTTAAGAAGTTAACAGCTAAGAATGCTGTCATCTGAACAGTTGGAAGTATTTTGTTGAACCCAAGAGCTTCCCAGGAAGCTCTTGCACTACAATATATAGATTGGAAGTAGCAAATTACTGAATGCCAGCGAAAAGCCTGAAATAGAGGTTGAAGAAGGTGTCAAGTCAGATGGCATTCTGGAAATGCTCTGTTTTCAGCTGGAAAGAGGACAAAATCCCTTCATTTAATGACCAGATAAAAAAGCTAAGGTGCAAAGAATCCTCTGTCTCATCCTTGTTACTTATTTTTCCTTTGTAGTTTGATGTTTGTCTAGAAGACCTGCTTATTACAAATCTAATGTTCAGGCTTTGAGACACTGAGCATTTTCTGCTTGGCAAAGTCTAGGTTTAAACTCACTTCAATTGACACAATTTGGCTAATCTTTTAGTTAAATGAGCTTCACCCACCATCTTCAGTCTCTGTTCTTTAGAGCTCTACTGATAGTCTTGACCACAAAAACACCCTAAAGCCCAAGGAAGGACTTAGTCAGTAGGTTAGTTAGTTGTTACAGTGACAGCATTCTGAACAGTTCATTAACAAAATTGTTTCCCACTTTGTTGCAGCAAGACCCTTTCTTTTTCTGTAATAGGTGGGCCCTTACTCTGGCTTTGCTATAATCCACCCATGGTTCTCAATGCAAGTAGAGATGTTAGTTAATTATATTTGCCAAACAATTTAGTCTTGCACGTCAAGATAAGACCCTGAAGAGCCATATAAGGCAATGAAGTGGAAAAAAAGGGAGGAGGGAGTATGATGATCACAGATACAGATCATCATTCCTTTTGCTCAATTTGTCTGAGAAGGCATCCACTTTTGCATATTCTCTCTATTTTATTAAAAATAAATGTAGATGTTTATTGTCTGCCTCAGAATAATAAAAGTAATGGAAGCTTATGTGTTTAGCAATACATTAGTTCAGTCTAATTGCACACTGCTGATGCAAGAACCTGGATTTTGGAGACAATGTTTTTTCAGTGACAGGAACACTGCAAATTGTAGAGGGAAATGTTGAAGATCATTGTATCTGTTGAAAAAAAGCCATGAAGTTGCCTTGGGTTTTGTGTACAGATCATTCATGATCAGGTCCAAGTCAACCAAATGAAATTGCCTCAATAATACTGTTGTGTCATTTTGAGATACTGAGTGCTTATCAAAAATAGGAACAAGCATCTCTCTGGCAGGAGGATGCAAAGAGAGATTTCTGGCTTACAGCAACAGTTAGGGGAATACAGAAACCTCTGGCTTCTTTCTTCTTTAGGTAAAAAATACTGTGGGAGAGCAGAGATTAGATGGGAGAGAAACCTCTGCCCTGGTGGGATCAGCACTGTGCTCCCACTGGCAACTGAAATCTGCTCTTGCCCTGAGGCCTCATGGTGGGTTAGGAGACAGCAGCTAAAGTAAAATATTGTTTAGGAGAATTTAAAGTTGATTAGTAGCCATGGCAAAGTAGTATAGCTGCAGTGACACTGGGAAATTTTGCCAAAACCAGAGTTCACCCACTTTAATTTTCTATGTGCACCAAATCCATTTTGATCTATACTGTTGGACTACAACATAAATTACTGTCATTCTTTGTGTGGTGAAAGTTAGTGTTTCTTTCATGTCCTTCTGAAGATCAGTTACAGATGAAGCATTTAGTAGAACTACAATATGAACTTTAAAAAAAAAACAAGCATATCATCAATATTAGGTTTTTTTCTCTATGTTGTTATGTTATTGTTTAACAAAAGCAATCATTAAGACATAAAAATTACTTTTGATTTCATTGGAAAAAAAAGTTCTTCAACATTTACATGTATATGTACTCAGATAAGTTGGAGACAGCAAGATTTCATTTACATGAAATCTGTGTTCTGCTACTGTGTTTCCTCTATTAACTGTTAGCAGATCACATAAAAAAAAAAACTCATCATAGCAATGCTTCATCTCTGCCTACAGAAGTGAAAGTCTGTAAATGTTACATAAATTACAGAATCTTTTGAGGTTGGGTACGTAGGGCCCAAAGGAGGACCTGTGGCTGTACCATAAGCTGTGGTTTCCTATGTTCCTGCACGTGATGCCAGGAGCAGCTATAGATGGAGATGCAAATACTGGAGAGTGATCCTGAGTTCTGTGAATGAAACACTCATGGCAATAGCAGAGGCAAGATCAATGGTTATAAACCAGAGAATATAGGGAGGGAGACTGGTGTGAGGGTTGTCTCTGTGGCTCTAGGTGAACCAATCATCTGTCCATGTCCAGATAAAACTGTAATTTCCAAAACAATAGGGCATAGAAGAAAAGTCATAAAGCTTCTGTTTCTTATGCCATTCAACAAGATTCACAAGGAAATTCAGCCAGAATTAATGGTCATTACCTGATGAAAACCAGACATCCTTGGGAATAGGCTCGTACAATCCAGGATAAGAGTAAATGTAATTAAAAGGACTCCACTGAGGCCAAAATGGCAGAGGAGCCAGAGGAAACAGATGAATCTTGAAGTATGGAATCATCATCATGAAGAAAGATATTTCTTCCCTTTTTTTAAAGGTAAAAAATAAAAATAAAAAGAAAGAAAATCTAGGTTAGGTAGTTAGAACAAATGTTTTTCCCTGGAAAGCATAAACAATTATAAAGAGACAGTGACAATCACCTTGTTGATTACTTGTAGAGGGGTACTTTTTTTACTTTCCAAGAGCTTTTCTTGCATTTGGCTTATAGGTTAGTTAAAGAATGGTTGAGGAATTTTAAAGAATGATTTACTATTTACAGTACTTGTTTCATCTGCAGTTCATTTGTAAGGGGAGAATTTAAAACTACCCCACCTTAGATTTTGCTAACAAAGGTATTTTAATATTAGTTCTTTGTGCACTAATCCCATAATCATTGTAAAAATGAGGCCCTGGGTTCTTATTTACCATTTTCATTTACACACTTGAAAGATCTTTCACAATATAGCTCAGAATATGACAGGGCCTTCGTCTAAATGAAAATTTGATTCCGGGGATTCTCTCTAAGTTCCCCTGCTTTACAATTCTGCAGCATGTGGATTCATGAGTCCTTTCTGCATAGGCTTATGTTATAAAGAACTGTAGTGTAGAGTAGGACAGTGGATTTACTGCAGCAAACATTGAGGGAGTTTATCCTAATGTCTATGCTGAATCAATGGGTGGTTTTCTGTCCATTAAAATTAACACTGGAAACCACTGCGAAATTATTACAAACTATGCTGCTAAGATTAAAAAATAATTTCTTCCTTGGTAAAATAGTTGCTGGTACATACTTTTACTACACATGGAGAAAAAGACGTTGTCAAAATTGCTCTTGAAAAGCATTATGAATTTGCTTCTGATAAGCAAATGGCTGAGTGACAATACAGTTTAGTAACTTATCCAGTAAATTAGGATTCATGGGCTACTCAGAAGTTTTGCCCTTAGGCAAGACCTGTAGTAGTTGCAAAGAAATGATTTATGCATTGTAATAAATGTTACTGCTCAATCTGTTTGCTTGTTCAATGGTTAAGTCCCAAAAGAAAAGTCTATCTCAAATTAGGACTGGCATGCATTATCTGTCAGCTTTATATGGTACTGTAAAAGTCATTCAGCTGACAGAAATATTAGCAGAATGTTTTATAGATTTTGTATTGTACGAAGCCTTGGGTTGGTGAGGGGAAGTGATGGGGCTGTGGTGCTGTGTGACAGGATTAAAGTTGCGTGTAGATGAGTAGTTTCACTCAGTGGTTCACTGCAAATGAACATCTGGACTGCATATTGAATCCATGTGTGCAAATGAGATCAGCCCAAATAATGACCTGAATCAATCAGGCTTCAGCCTAGAAGTAATGTACACTGGTACTGATTTGTTAGACAACTGGAACTGGCAGCACCTTGCATAATTTGGCACCAATTGACAAAGATTAGACTGTTTGGGGGCCTGACTGGTTATTAATTTGAGCCCCCCCCCCTCCCAAAATATTTTGCAAAGTAAAATCAGCTGTGGCTTATTTGTCCCTGCCCTCTTCTCTTCATACCAGCCCTAATTGTTTTAGACAAACAAGTGAGCTTGCGGCCTGTTCACTTTACACAGGAAGACATGATTTCTTTGATCCATACAATATTCTCTACTTCAACCTTGGAGCTATTTACTAAGGAGGTTTATTTGCAGACAGACAGTAAAGCAGTTCTTTACAAATGGAAATGAATTCAGCTTCTTTGATATTTTGGCTCAAGTTTCTTTCCTCCTATTGGAGTCACATCACAAAACAATTAATAGTACCTGCACTGGGTTCTTGTTTACTGGAGAGCAGCACAAACAACAGAGTAGAAATTGCCCAGATGTTGCAGGGATTTTTCCAGTAGTCTAAATTGCTCTGGATCAGAGCTGGGAATCAAACAGAACTGCCCTGGGTTTAGGTTTCAGACTAGACTTAGAACTCAGAAAAGGCTTGCTGTGACTTTTGACCAAAGGTGCCCTCATTTTCTTTGGACAAAAAACCAACAACAACAAAGCATTGCATTAAAATAAAATTAATTTTACTTTATGTTTATTTCAATTCCATATTCACAGTAAAAAATCACAGTTTAATTGGTTAGATGAAACCTCAGAAAGATACTTGCACGAAATACTATCATGTTTTCTTTCAGACAGTTGCAGGTGGGCTGTCACTGAATGTGCTGTCATTTTTCTAGGATGTGTCTTCTTTGTATTTTTGCTTAAGAATAGGGAAACAATTAGTCTGGTGAGACCACAAAGTTTCTTTGTCATTCACTGGATAAAATGAATGCAAACTGACTGAGGGTAGTGAAACTGCAGTGATGCTTAATTGCTGCACAGGCGAGGAGAATTTTGCATGCCTGCACTAGGAATCTCCTGGCGTATCTCATGGTGCTTCCTTTATCCATTTCAGAATTTATTTCTTTTAATCCAATTCAGGATTAGCTTTATAGAGCCCAGGAAGAATGAGGATTTTATAGTATGTGCTACCACAAATGATTTTTTATTCTGATGTGAGTAACTTAATTGTTTGGTAATTCAGTGCAGTCCACTCCCAGTAAACTGCTCTCTTTAGGTATTGCCTCCATAAATTGTGACTTATGGCGCTCTTTAGGAACACAAAGTAATTTGGGCTAGAAAGTAAGGAAGTTGAAACACCAGATGGAAATTGAATAAGCAAAAAGTAATTACCTGGTCAGTTCAGGAGGGTTAACCCTCCCCTGACACAAGCATGAGGGAATCTTTAATGATCACAGGTGGTGGAAAATTTTCCTGACTCAAACCAGGAGTGAGATGTCCAGCAGAGGAGTGGCCTCTGGTACCATGCTGGGGTGCTGGTTTAGTGCAGACTCGGGACATCATCCGTTTCTGCTGAATTGCCTGTGATTTCAGTCCTGTGAGATCAGAAACCAGACAGAGAAACTTAGCGTACCTCTAATGCCATATCCTGCTGGGTGCCTCAGCATCACACAGCGATCCTTCTACCCAGCTTTTGCCCCTGTCTGACCTTGCATCACTTTTAAGTTCCAGTGAGATCAAACAGGGTGGCACAGGGTGATGGGGATGTTTGTTTTGCTTCTGTGACTGGGCATCTATTGTGATTCATGTGGTTCATGGGCCTGTGCTGTATGAAAAACTATTTGGTATGGAGAAAGGTGGTAGGTGGTGGTGATCTGACTTGCCTTCCTAATCTCTAGCATCTATGATTCATCTGTTCTGGGAAAAATGATAAAAACATTATCAGGAATCTTTGAATACAAAAATATTTTATCGTAACTAAAAAGCAGGTTGTGCCAGCTGTACTTACTGCATTCCTGTGGTGCTTCTTCTAAACTAAACATCTGCTGAATGAGCATAAAGATACGTGAATCTACCTGAAAATATTTTCTTATGTGCTGTTTAAATGAAAGTCCAGGTGTAAAACAATGGCACTTACGAGCCTACTGCAGAAATGAATGTGCACAAGAAATCCTGCATAAATATGCCGTTGTTTTTCAACTACTTTATCTGGTTTGAGAGTGTTATTAATAATTGGCATATTATCCAACCAGCATAAATTTCAGTTAGTGGGGGAGTACAACATTGATGTGAATATTTGTACTATCATCAACCTGTCCGGAAAAGGACAAACCAAGGCATGTTGTTGTTCATATTAGAAGAGGCATGTTCATATTAGAAGAACAAAATCAACCCTTAAAAATTCTTGAAACTTAAGGTAACATAAGAAGCAGGCTTTTGCTGCTGCAGTGGTGTTTTACAGTGAATCACTAAGCCCTCTTTTCCTCTGTCATCTCAGTATTCAGTTCATTATACTTTGTGAAAAAAAATGTTCATAACATTCATTTCATTAATGTGTTTGTAATCGGGAGTTTGTTTCTTTAAAGGAATGTTTTTCAATGTATGGACATGCTGTGGTTGATATTTTCTTTGGCTTGTTTTTCATAATGAAAATGTCTTCTGGTGTGGGATTTTCTTGTCTTTGTCTTTTTTTTACACTGAATGCCTCAGTAATACTTGCAATAGGCAATAAATAAATGACATTTGTTTCTAAAAATGCAATACTAAAAAGGGTTAAAAGAAGTATCCCATTTTAGAACATTTAGAAGTGTATTTATAGCTGTTACTTTAACATCTTAAGTATAGAACAAATTGATTCCTGGGTGTCTGAATACAGAAGGTGCTGCTGTAATCACTTACAATAATTTCCATATAGTAATTCCTGATCAAGTCACTCGAGTCTGATTTCACTGGAATGTATCTTTTTAAAGATAGCTGGTTCAGATATCAAAGACTGGAGATTATATGAATCCCCAGTGGTTTTGGTGTATAGATATAAATGTGGATTTGGTTACAGGGGAGTTTAAGTGAGCTTTGGACCAGAGTCAGTTCTACAATCAGAGTCGTTAACGTTATGATGATGCTTCTCCATGGCAGGCAAGGATATTTGTTTCCATCATATTCCCCAGGGGTTCTCCAAGACTGTGGCTGCTATGACATTGTAAACTCTTCATAGTTGCTTCCTGTGATAAACTTCACCAGAAACAGTATGACAGCAATACCATCATCAGCAGAATCACTGTGCAGTACGTCCCATTGCAGCTCCTCCCAGGGAATGTTTGCTGTCCAACTCTGGGTTCATGCATGCAGTTCAAAACAGTAGGAATTGCTTCATCCTCTGAGATTCTTTAATCCTCTCCCTTGGTTGTCATCTTCTGTCTTGCCTGTTCCAGATAACCATTTCTGCAGTTGCTTTCTTCAGAAACACCCATAAAAAATTTTTTGTTTGGCTTTGCTTTTCATACCTTAAAACAATATTTCAGCAAGTAAGGCTCTGAAGAAATACGGTTGACTTAACTGATACATGATGAGAAATGGTGTGCACATATATGCATTGAGAGAGAGAAAGCAGGAAAAAAAATTGCTGCAGTTGTGTTTCTAGATGCAGAGAATCCAAAATTTGTGGGGTGTGGAGAGGAAGGGAGAGCAGTGACTTCCTGCAAAAGAACTCTTTAAGGAATTTCCCTTCTGTGGCCTGATACTATTTGTACCCATGTCCTTAGAAAAGTAACTTAGCCTTGAATTCTAATCTTCCACTCAGAAAAAGGTATTAAAAATACGTCCTCCTTAATTGCATGGAGAAATTGGATGCCTGAAAAACTATTTTTTGCTGTTCAAGGGAACATAAATGAATTGTATTTTTGACTCCAGTTTTTGATCATTTTTTTCAACAATGACTTGATGCCTCTTTCGCAGAATGTTATTGCTGTGAGGATGTGTGGGAGCTCTTCACCTCCAGAACAAGTCCTGACAGGAAGACTCCCACTAGCCACTTCTGACAAGATGGGTGGTATTTGTTTTACAGTATTAGTAACAGCAGCATACTGATTGATGTGAAAGGGACCTGTCCACCTGAAGGTTATCCACAGGGCGTAATAGTATCACTTCTTAGCAGCGTTCTACCAGATATCTGTTGTCTCCTCCTTATCCTCCTTAGAGCTCAGTTTAGACCAAATATTTTTTCTTTGTTTTTTGTTTTTTTTTAACCTCCATGTCTGTGCCCGGAGATGCTACTGGTTATGAGTAAAATGTAGTACACTAAAGAGATTTTGAAAAATTTCCCAATTATGGCTCTAGTCAGGAGGAAGGATTATCTCCCTGCTAGGGTGTGAGCTTGGACCCTGGGAGTCATTTTGTTCCTGGCATTACTCTCACCAGGAGTTTCCAAATGAGCTGATGTTACAATGCTTCATCAGCTGCAGCAGCAGCCTGGACTCCCAGCTGTTTGCAAGTATAGGAGGAGGCACTCTGAATCTTGGGCATATATATTTATCAGTCCTCACAGTTTGTATGTCTGATGTGGACCTTGGGCTGTGGTGGAGCAATTTGGGATCTCTCTAGGAGGTGTGGCTGTGATTTTTTTTTTTTGAGGGGAAAGAAACTACTTTTTTGTGTTAGAGGTTTTTTCACTAATTGGTTGTTCTTCTCAATAAATAATCACTTCTTACATTGTATCTTAGAAATTGAAAATCAAATTTTAGAAATTTTAGAAAAACACCACACTGTTGTGGTGTTCTAGAAGGAGGCTGATGTTGCTGCAGCCCCTGGGCAGGGCAGACCTCTCATGAGCTTTCAGATTAGAAGATCAGTATGGGACTTCTTAGAGCAGCCAAACCTCAGAGGTTCCTGCCCTTGTTCAGAGCTGAATATTTCTGATGCAACTTCTGAGCTTTAAGTTCAGCAATCCTGGAACATGTGATGTTTATCTACCTCCAAACAAATCTTTTAGGAGGGCAGTTTGGAACTGTGGATACCAAAGTCTGCATTATTCCCTTAATTTTAGGTCTGCTAAGTCCATTTCTCAATGCAGCTGTTAAGCTGCCCTCTAAATTCTACCCTTTATACTGGAAAAAATAGTGCAGCCCTTCCCTTCATCTCTGCATTGCCATCTCCGCACCCCTTGGTGCAGCATGCATTGCACTCTGCAATGTTCCAGTGAAGACAGCATTTCTCCTCCTTCCACCTTCAACAACAAAATAGCTACCCACGTGAATTGACCATTTATTTTGGTACGTTTTGGCTTGCTTAGAGAGTGCCTTGGGGAGTTAGCAGCTAAGTGGTGGGAAGCTGAACCCTGAGCTCTTCTCTGAATGCTGTGTACAAGTCCCTCCCCATCCTCTCTTGCACCTTCTTCTCTGGAGATTCAAAGACTTTCAGATACTCTGCAGCCACAGGCACACCAGAAGCTTTGCTTTGTATCCTGCTCAAGCTAGCTGGTGTGCCAGCTTTGGAAAGCAAGTCTTTTGTGATAGCTGCTCACAGTTGGTACTGTGAAGTATCTCTTTTCCTTTCCAGATGCTCTGTGCTACCAAATAAGGGGAAAACATGTGTTTCCCAATGCTGTGATAAGTCAGAGGTATAAGTTAGAGCTTTACCATATTGAGAAAGGAATGCAAAGTGCACCCTTCTCTATCAGCACAGAAAATGTTTACAGAATTGAGCTATAAGACATGGCAATATTCACTGAAGCAGACTACATCACTGTGCAAAGAAAGAATTAGGCCTTTTTTTTTTCCTTTCTCATTAAAAACTATTTTTGTTAGTCAAATTTTTCATTAGGTAGAGTTCTGTATTTTGTTCTTATTCTTTGCTAAAGCCACTCACAGTTGGATCCAACAGAAAAGAAAAGAAAAAAAAAAAGGAAACAAAAATATTGTATCAGCTCATTTTAGTAGCTGCTGCTTTTTCATATAATTTTCTAATTTTTGTGAACAGTTTAGTTTACTTCAGTTAATAATAAACTATCCATAAAAAGGGAACACAGGCAAATAAAGCTAAATCTGAGTAGAAATCTGTTCATCAACTTGCTGTTAGGTTTTTTTTTGTTTTTTTTCTCTTTTCAGCATTCATTTTTTTCTTGCTTTGGTTTAATGCAGCATTGTGTCTTAATGGAGGAAACCCACCATGTTTTGTGCAGGAAATGAGTTATAAAAAAAGGCATTATCAGCCAAATCATCTACACACTGTGTTGCTAAGTTTCTTGTTTTAAGATAACAATTAAATAAATAAGAACAGAAATGGTGACTGGCACTTGGAAACTCAAATCACAGTAAAATCTGAAGCATTTCCTGTTGCCAAGACATGGTGAATGTCGGGAGACTCTGTTAGCCAGAGGGAGGTTGCACATTCAACATCAGCCCATGCTTCCACATGTTTTCTACAGAAGAAAGGGAGCTGTGTCAGGGCAATCAGAAATACCCTCCTGGATCAGCATTTGTCAACCATGTAGCTTGCAGGTTCCTTCAGCAGTGGCCAGAGCTGTGTCTCTGGGCCCAGGACAAACTCAGTCATGGACAGTTCATGTGATAGATGTCTGGAGGGCAGGAATAAATTTTCTTAAATTTTCATCTGTCCAGTTTACAGCCCACAAACAGAACAAGGCTCAGGCTCTCCCTGCCCATCTGAAGCAGGAGCTGCATGATGGACATCCCTGAGCTGTCAAGACATAGCAGAGAAAGAACCTTGCCCTCTCCTCCTGCTTTCTTTCAGCAGATAGTTTGTTTTCTTAGTCACCATGTTAAGCACAAGAAGGATGTAAATTATAACCCTGTGTACTGCAGTGGTTCTTGTTCCCTTAGGAGGTGACCCTTTTCCAAGGAGGATGTATTTGGAAAGCTGCAGTGTCTCACAGTGTTGGCCCAGTCAGGGCAGTGAGCTCCTGGCTCTCACTGGGGCTCTACAGAAAGCTGCTGATGGGGACTTGCAGTGGCCACCACCAGCATGTTGGGGCAAGGCCACTGCTTTGCCACATGCAGCAGTACTTTCAGTGGCAGCTGTTGCCATTGGTCTGGGTCTTTGGCTTAGCCATCTGCTGAAAAGTTTGGTTTGGAGATGTGGAAGAGGAAGATAGGGAATCCTGATGTAATTCCAAAGATGTAGCACAGTATACAGTCACAGATGTTCTGAGATGCTACAAAGAAAGCATTTTCCTTTTGAACTGTCAGCACTGTCTGTGGCTTGACAGAATATTTTATCTTCATTTTAAACTTTTTATTCATTATTAAAATATTTAAATTGGCTAGTGTAGAATCCTGTAGGAATAGTAGGAGTTTATTTCAGGGCAGCAGTACTTAAAGGAGCCTCATAAGCATAACCATACATGGAGGCGGGAGGGTATCAGTCCAGAGGAAAACTCACTGTCAGTTCAAATGCAATCCATATGTTACAACTACAGAAAGTGTTTGTTAGTCTGATAGTTTGGTTAATATCAAGGAATGTTCCACTGTGGGAGACCTAACTTTTAAGCTCACATAATGATAAGTGCTTTTCCGAAGTTATTGTTAGGGGTGACGTGGGGCTTGGAATATTGGGTTTGAATTTATGTGACATCTCACCAGCTAATGGCATTATGGCATTAGTTAATCTGAGGTGGGGAATGGTAACGACCCCTTCACACACTCACACACAAATGCACACACGTTAAATGCAAACTGCTCTGGCAGTGGTCTAGGGAATAGGGACCACATAGTTCCTGTTCAAATGGGTGTGTCACATGATTGCCACTCAGGAAGACAGGGGCTGAGAAGCTGTAAATGCAGTGCTGTAAAAAGCAGACAGGGAGGTAACTTGGCCATTCTTTGCCTTTTCAGCAGGAATATCAGTATATGAATAGCACTAAATTTGGATAAAAATGTGGGTGGTTGGAAAGAAATGGTTCAAAAGACTTATTTGCTTTTTTCTTTCTTTGGCCTCTGCATTTTCAGATAAAAGTTTGTTCCCGGTCTGTGTTCAATTTTGGTAAGTTATAGATCAGCCTTAAATGAGGTGCGAATTTGCAAAAGGAGCAGCAAATGGCTGCTGTTGAGACAAACGCAAGAGGAGCTGTACAATCAGCAAGCAGGTTTTGGCACATGAATGCCTGTTCATGGTACAGTTTCTTTCTCTGAAAACTAGTGCAGAGTTGGACAGGCTGTAATCAGGGCCAAATTTTCAAAAAAGCTCAGGGGTACCCAGATAACGTGCTGGATTTTCATGAGAGAGATGTTATGGGGGAACTGGTGGGAGCTGAGCGCTATTGCAAATCCAAGTCAAAACCATCTTCAAGTTGATATCTTCATCCAGGCAATTGTCAGTGGTCAGTGAGAAACTGTTCTGGAAAAAAAAATCATCTTAAATATGCAGGAATAAGCTTTTTTTGTTCCTGAAACAAAGAAGTATTACACTGTATGAGAATGTCCAGTCTGGCAAAATGACTATTACTGCATTCAAGATGTATCACTTAGGGTGTGTGTCCATCCTGGCTAATTGCAAATGCTCTCTCTGCAAATGTTTAGTACATGGCTTCTTGGACATGAAAATAACTAAAGTACACATTCGGCAACATGCAAAGATTTTGATGGGAGGTGGTGATTACCCTTAAATCTCAGCAGTGATGAAGCTTGGCACTTACTGTTTGGGATAACAGAGAAATAAATTATTCAAGCAACTTCAGACAGATTTTTGATTGTATGTCATGTATCCTACGTACTTGCTTTTGCTGTAAATTCCAGTGATAGAAAAACATGCTAATATTTACCAGTCAGCTTGATTGCATTTGACAGAGTAGATTTATACAATAATTTCTTTAAGTGACTTTCAGTTTAATAAGAAGGAAATCCTAAAATAGGTCAGCAGCCGCTTGCCTTTAACTCTACAAGAAATTCTGAGGGAAACTGTTGGAAGATTGATGATGATTAATATTTTTTCATTTCTAGTACTATAGCTCCCTTTAAACATACGTTTCTCTTTTTGCTATGAGTTGCATGTTAGAACAAATTTTGCACTTCCAAATTATTGTTGTCTATGCAGCACTGCCCCAGAAAATTGACAGTCTCAGTAAATGCTACAAGTTCTGGCCTTTTCACTCTTTTTGCCTTAATAATAAGGAAAGCAGACTCAAAATACCCTGCTGGTACGTTGGTGCTAGTATTGTACCTTCTTTCTTTGCTTCCATCTCAAATTACATTTATAGCAGCATGGTTGTAACGAAAAACAAACAAACACAAAAGAATTGCATTGAATGGTAGTTAATGATAAACTTTTGAATCCTTAATATGTAAATTAGAGTAGTGCCCGAATTATGCTGGGTGCTTTTCTAACATGGTTCCTCCCCAAAATGCACTGAATTTTTATCTATGCTTTGCTTTTAAATGTGCAAAGGACAAATACCTTTGCAGAGTTAAATGGCATCTATGCATATTAATACAATGCATCTGAATAAAGAAGAAAATTTGCTAAGTTACAGATTATTTTATGACATTTCCCTGAGATCTATATCTACTTGATTTTAAAGGAAATACTTTCATCAAAGTGAACTAAAGAAAGAATGAGTCTGGGGACAGAAGGATGGGTAAATTAATGTCCAAACCAGCAGACTTTGAAAGGAAAAGACCTGAAGAGGTGGCTGATACTACCTCTTCCCTCCTCACCAATGAATCGCTTGCCTACATTGTTCTGGAGCATCCTTCTTCAGACAGTACAAATTTTTCTGTGCTTAATCCATGTTTCACTGTTGCTTTTTCTATGTCAGTGTTGCACTGCCCACAAATTTCTCTGGTACATTGTGCAACTTGCTGTTATGCCGTCAACAGGAAAGAGATCCATTACGCAACTGAGGTTAAAATCACACGTGGGTGTCCCAGCTCATTATGCATCACCATTCAGATTTCACTATTCTGGATCATTTCTTGAGAAGTGAATATAAAAAAAAAGAAAATAAAATCCCTTCTCTTCCTCTGAAGTGATTAAAAGCA
Organism: Heliangelus exortis; assembly: GCF_036169615.1. NCBI lineage: Eukaryota > Metazoa > Chordata > Aves > Apodiformes > Trochilidae > Heliangelus > Heliangelus exortis. The sequence continues at coordinate 135,948,475 of NC_092423.1, read as the reverse complement.
TTTCACGAGAAAGAAAAGGCAGCATTCACCATTGAGGCAGTCTGAGGTCAATAACACACCACTGTTGAAACTGTATATTAGTATTCAAATGTCTGAAAATATACCCAGGTCATACCAATTTATCTTCTCCTAATAAACTGTCATCACACAACGTGTCCTCTCTCCTCTTTGTCCTGTTTCCATAGGCCATATTAAATGATGATTTATTGCCCATAATTTGACCAACTAGTTTAAATTATCATCTGGATGTTGCCAGCAAGTCTCTCTACTTTCTGCATGGCAGGGTCAAAACGCAGGTTCCTAGTTTGTAAGTTTCTGAGTTCAGTCACTGTAATGCCATGCAGAAATCTGATGATTTTCCTAGGTCCCCACTTTCCCTTCCATCAATATAATGGGTTTTTCCTTCTCTCCCAGACCTGGCCGTAGCTAGGCTTATGATTTGGAGCATCTCTTAACATATTATACAGTGCTTTTTAGAGAGTGTAGAGCAGAAAGGATTGTGATTTTGATCAGGTATCATCTATCAGGAGAAAAGGAGCAAGATAATCCTGAAAATTTGCCTATATGACAAAATGTGTGTGCACGTTTTGACTGATAAACACAAACAGAAGTTGGTTTTTAGGCAACTTTTGTGAAACAACATCTCGAACCGCTTTGGTTTTTGGCAACCTTGCTTTGCTAATGAGGTACCAACAGAAACAAAGGCTGTATCTGTCCCTGTCAACAGGAATGCGTAATAAGTAGAGACATATAAAGATGTGGAATGGGAACTCTGTGGGATTTTGGAGGCGGGCGTGGGCCTTGTTTTGTTCCGTTTTTTTTTTTAATTAAGAGCTTATGTATAATTCACTTATTCCCTGGTTTGGGTTATATTGAAATCAGTGGAAAGATTCCCTTACAGAAAAGCAGCAGCTAAATGAGACCTTCTAGGATGGGGCTTATTTTGAACTGTTCTGCACTTCATTTCTCATAGTGAACTCCTGTCTTCTGGGCAGGTTGGAGACTAAGCCCTCAGCTCCCGTAGAAAAGAAGGTAAAGCACTGAAACCACCGATTTTGCTTACCTTTTTCTGAACATGATATGGCTAAACCTAGTCACTAAACTACTGAATAGGGTAGCCAAAGTGCATGAAGTCTTTTAAATGAGGTAAAATATCAATCATGAGAGCATTCTTATTTTTTTCCCCTGTAAAATGATTAATGTCCTGTTATTAGGTGTTGGTGCTGCAAAGCAGATGTACCTTCACTGCCAAAAACACGGATAAATTCATTGTTATACTTTAACAGGGCTTCCATCTAACCATCCACTGTGTAAAGTAGAGCTTTAATATAGTGTTTCACATTCCTCCAAAAAGCCTGCTAGGAAAACAATGGCTATTATCTGTCTAGTATGGAAAATGGTCCTAAGGATCATCCCATGCCACTGAGTCCAGCTGCCATATTTTAGTGATATTTGACTGCCTCAGCTTCCAAAACGTGGTGGCTGCATCCAAAATTCCATTTTGGAGGTGGACCTTGGTCCATGCCTAGCTCTAGAGAATTATTTTTGCTATACAGAATAGGTATCATCCGAGTGATTTTTTACTACAGCTGAATAATACAGATAACCAATCTCCAGTGCCTGAAAACATTTCCTGGCTCTGTCTAGAAGAGAGTTAGCCAGTGGATTTATTTTCCCTGTAGGATATAGAAACAAGTCTCACAGAAGTTGATGGGATTTACAAATACATTGCTCCACTGGAGTTAACTCATGGTCACACAAAGATTTAATATATTTCAGTTTGTTGTGTAGTATCCTAATGCACATAACCAAGCCTAAAAACAGTGCATTAAATGGCTGCTAAGAAAACAGGACATTTTCCAGTCAGTGGTGATCTTGTGATTAATCAAGGGCCGATTCTGGTCAGTTGAGGTCACACCTATGAGTGAATTCATAGGTGGAAATGAGCGGGGGTATGGTAGGGATTGGGAAAAGAGAGTGGAAAAAATGTGTACTTTTTATGGAGTAATTATGTACACAAAAGCACATTTTCCATTCCTGTTTCCCCCACTCTATGCTTGAATTTTTCTTGACATTGGATCCATTATGCTATCGTATGAGTTTCGTCACAGAAGTAAATAACAGCTTGTTTCCTTGGGAGCAATTGAAAAACAGAGTAAAAACAGCACTTACTGTTTTTGAAAGTTGTCAGATTGTCATGGCATTGAAGTGTTGCATCATGTTGTCATGACAACTCAAATTATAAAAACTGATTTAAAGAGAAGTAAAAACACTCTCCATCCATGAAAACCATTTAACTTTAAAAGTTTTGTCTTTTATTTTCTATCTCTCATTCTGCTTTCTGTTTTTTAAAAAGTGGGCAATGTTCAGCACTCTCACCGAGTAGTGCCTAGTGAGTACGTAGTGGCTTAGGGAGGTTTTTTTCGTTCTCACTGAGACAGACAAGGTGCAGGAACTGAACTGTGTATGGAAGCACATTAGTGGACCAAACCACCACCATCCAGAGCTGGGGGAAAGTCAGAATGGGATAAATAAGTGGTTTTTGTTTTTTGTTTTCCTTTGTGGCTGTTTGCACTATTTCCTTTCAAGACATTTGTTCAAATATATATCGAGATGGATACCACATGCTCTGGGTTTGTCAGGATTAAACAGCAGTGAAATTACAGTATGTTTGACCTGTTAAGAGATTCTGGTGGAATTTCAGAAGCTCTAAGCAATGACTTGTTTGTGTTCCTCCATCAAAATCAAGGAGCATTTACTTACTGTGACAATGGCTAGAGAGCAGAAGTAGGTTAGTGCTGACCACTATTGAAATCCCATTTCTTTGTAGAGTGTGCTCAGAATGAGTCAGGCAGTTTTAACAGTGGAGGAGATTGAACCTTAGTACAAGGATAAAATAAACAGAAAAAAGGTAAATTGTGCAGTTTGTCAGTTTTTGTGAAATAGCTGTCACGAAACACAAGATGCTGACTTACAAACTGCAGAACAGCAGCAAAACCTCGGGTTTTGAGCCAGGTCAAGCAAAATTTTATCACTGCATTGGACTTGTGTGCTTTGTTACATGGCTTTATGCAATCATGTTCTTACGTTTATAGAGAGAAGGGCATTTGTATATGTCTGTACAGTCATTGCTGCTCTTCCTGCTCTTACTGAGCAACTTGTTAGCATTTCAGCTGGATTTTACAGATATACAGAGATAATGTTCCTGAGCATTTCAGAGAACCAGGCTGCCATGGGAAGAGATCCTGTCCTGCAAGCTTTCTTCTCCAGGGTGTGAGATGACTTCAAAGAGAACTCATGCAGGAAGCAGCTCTTATAAGTGCCCCAAATACAAGAGGAGCTCACTGTCAATCATTAGGCACATATCTATAAGCAACCAGTTTTCACTGGTTCTCATAAATCATCTGATTTACCTGAGGAATCACATGCACATTAGAAATGGACAGCCTGACACAACATCTTAAGATAGAGACAAAAGCAATTCTCTGTAGAGGAGGTGACTGCAAGTGTGTAGAAAGTTTTTTCACTTAAACTGTATCCTTCATATTTCAGTAGTGGGGAAATTGCCATTTTCAAAGTCGTTTTACTTGGGCAGTGTCATAATTGTTCTTAATTGAACGTTTGAGAAACGTTATTGCTGCTAAAATTGCCCGTGAGTTGCCTTCTTTTTCATATTTCAGTAGTCTAGCAGTTTTCAAAAAAATAAAAGTAAGCTCATAATGGAGAGATGTATTTCATGTTCTCTTAATTTAAAAGAAAACAGCTTTTATATTAAATATAAACACAGAACTTTTATGTGCTACAGCTTAAAATTACAGTGGAGTGGTAACAAGAGAAAATCTATGAAATGTCACCCCAATTAATGGGAGTTTCAGAAGTTAACAGAAGGGGATAGGAATGAAGCATTTTGGTAGCCCAAAGGAGAGGTGTTTCTACAGTAGTAGATAGTTAAACGCATTCAGTTGCACTGCAGTGAACATTGTATTAGTTTGTCCTTAGTCTTTGCCAGAATCTGCAGACAGTTTTTTAATTCTGTTTCATGCTTGTGCAGTAGTCTGAAACGGTTCTCCTTTTCTTTGTCACTACAGGGGAAAAAGAAAGAAAAATGTAAACTCATCTGAATACTGAGAGATTTCACTTCGGTGAAATTTCACTGTGTTAGTGGTGCAGATGTGGTGAGCAAAGACTGTTGGGAAGCTCGATGAATTAGGGTAGTAGTTTTGTGTCTCTGGGTTTATGTTTTAATTATCTGTACAAGATGGCTACTTGTACATCCCAAGCAGGCTGGAGATCACCTTGACTTTGTGTCTGTGCCTGTACCAGAATGGACCAGAGCTAATGAACTCAGGCTTTTAGAAATGCAGTCCTACCCTTAGTAAATTCAAGCTAAGCCAAGATGTGAAGTATTCCTGACATGACTGATGCAGACTTTGTGATTCATTGCTTGTTTTCCAGCACTCCTTTCTCACTCACTGCCTGTATCTGCTGTTTACTCAGATATTTAAGGCAGGCAGGAGAATGTATTTGTAATGTATATCGAGATGAGTATGCTGTAAGTGTGTATTTATTAATATCTTTTTTCTTGTTTCTACCTAGACTGTGTACTACTGTGGCACATACTTGTTACTCACTGGTTTTGTTAACAGATCCTTTAATTAATGCCAAATGAAAAGAGAGAAATGTGGAAGTCATTTCAAGTTTGATTTTTCACATGGACAAGCTGCTAACTAATACTGTATGTAACTTTTTTGGTCTAATTGCATTGCATTCAGTCTATCTTGTGCTGTCATTCCAAATCACCATTTAAGAGGCATGCAAGTTGCAGCACGTTTCAGACATTAATAGTGGCCAGGTAGTATTATACTATTTTAATGGATGTCTGTTTTCTATTCTTTGCTATGCTTTCTTTGGAAAGAAGCCCATGTAACAAAGTATTAAGAAAACACTCTGCTGCCCTGGAATGTGTATATTAGCTGCAGATTATTTCCTATTAGCAGATTAGCTGCAAGGCTATTGGCTCTGAAAGGTCTTTGAGAGTATTTTGTTTTGTAACTGATTCAAGCCATGGGAGAGAATTGCCACCCTGATTGGGAAGAAGAATTAGCTACTGTTGCCATGGCCACTGGAGCTCACACTCGCATTGTAACTCCAGTGCCCTCCGATGAGATGCCACAGCGTGAGCTCCTTGGCTTTGTTAATGAAATGATAGAATACGGGGGCTGTTGGGCTGGCAAGGAGTAGGCTGTGAAAATCTCCTGTGAGAGATAGAGAAATGGTGTATTTTTTCCTTTTTTTTTTTTTTTTTTTCCTTTTGCTTCCTCAAATTCAGTGTTTTATTTTGGACACATTGCAGCTTTATGCTGCCCCAGTGATGTCAGGCAGTGAAATTCCTCCCTTTTAACAAAATACTGCTGTTTGCCTTCTGGTAGGGAAGGAACTGATCCCACTCCCCTCTGCAGGGGAGCGCCGACCTGTGGGGACCTGCTCCAGTGCAGGGAAGGGGTTGGATGGAGGCAGATGCCCCAGGACCTGGCTCTTTCCTGCATTTTGGATTACTATTTTTTTGTGTGTAGGGTTATAAGATAGAGCCTGGAGTAACTAGAGAAACTACCAGTATTTGTTAGGGCTATTGCAAATGTCTCTAGCTGTACTGTTGCCTGGATGGCTGCAGGCAAGGACAATACAGGAGACTCTTACTCTCCCATCACTTTATCAGAAATCAATTGTTTGCTTGCGCTTTAAAAGTTAACATTTAAAAACCATCCCTTAGAAATAATTTGAATACAGGGGGGAAAAAAAAAAAAAAGAAAAAGTGTAAATAACTTGAGAGGTAATAAAAGCATTAAAAATGCATTACATTAATCTCATATATTTAAAAATAAATTAATATATTTGACAGCTAGTAAGTTTACGTGTATTTTGTATAGCAGTTTAACTTGCAGTATTGAACAGCGAAAAATGTAGTTTTGAAGCTTATATCAATGTGAACAGCTAACTGAAAGTAATTATATAGATGTCTGCATTTGAAACATAGCTTCTGAAACCTGTTCAAGCAAGATGTTTATTTACTTTTTAAATCTGGTCTTCCCCCTTTTTCATCTTCAGTGTTAGCAGAATCAATCACTTTCTTTGAATCACCCCACTGTCATGAACTCTTTATTTAAACCACATTATGAGATTACATAACATGTGGAAATGAGCCAAAGAAATGTATTTCCACTGGCATGGTAAACTGTTGGCATTGGGCATTTTTCAACTCGGCAGCAGGGTGTGGGTGATAGGCCAACCAGGTGCAGGTGAAGTGCGTCATGCTGAATGGTGGTGTGGAGTGTTCTACATCATGGGTGGTAATGGAGCTGTCTTGCTGCAGCTCACAGATTTTTATAATGAGTATTTTTAAAAGACTGCAAACTTATCCTGGGAAAAACATGGTAGGGATTATGAGAGAGAGACTCTTAGAACCATGCACATGGTTCTTCATGGTTTCTCAGCAAGCTCTAGATTTACAAGCAAGATATTTGCAGGAAAGAGTATCTCCTACTGCTGTGGAATCTTTCACAGTCTCTCAAGCAGAGAGCCTCCTCCTGTTCAGCTTTTTCCCCTTTTCTCCTTGCTCAGATGTCTTCTTCTACACATACATCCTGGAGGTTTAGCAGAGACAGAGGAGGGGCATTTTTAACATGGATGAATATGCACAAAAGGGTACAGGGCACCAGGGGAAAACAGTTTTGATCAGCTTGGATCAGCATCTGGTGTAAACAAGTGGAGGAGTCCCTCAGCTTTCAGGAGGGACTTGGTATAGGTCAGCACCTGGGCATGATGACAGGAACAGCCTAAATGGTTGAGAATAGAGCTACTTCAGAACTGCAGCACAGTCCCAGCCTTTGTACTTTCTTATTCAGCTTTACTTACTAGATTTCTGCCCACTTGATATTTGTTACTGCTTAGTAATCATCTGTCACATCAAAATAGATGGTTAATAAAACCAGGTATAATAATAAGCTACTCTAAAATATATAATCGTTGTGTAGCAGGGCAAAATCTCAACAGTTTACACAAATGATCTTTTCACTGTGGAAAAAAAAAAAAAGAAAAATCCTACTACATAATACAAAGTGGGGAAGAAAGGTGTCTAAAGAACAAAAATATGTTTTTATATCTATTTAGTTATGTAATTTCTCTGTAAAGTTTATAGGAGGGGTTTTTCATTTGCTTGGATCCCATCTTCATTCTTCCAAGCTTCTTGAAGATTTACAACCTTTTTGGACAATGCATTTTGACCCAAGAGTCACTTCTGGATCATTTCCTATTGTAAACAAAATCTTAATAAATGCAGAACAAGTTCTTTATCCTGGTAAGAGGAGTGATACTGGTCAGAATAGCATGGAAGTGACAGCTGTCATATCAGGCCAGGGAAACAGATCAGATCGTGACTTTGATCTCAAGATACTGGCCAACAGTGCTTTTTGGTTACATATGTTGACATTTAGTGCATAGAGATCAATGTTAAAAAGTAATAGAAATGTCAGTGTCCTATTTAATCTGTCCAGTTTCAATGAACCTAGTTCCAAGTAAAGTAGTTTTGACTAAATTTAAAGCTTTCTGGAAAAAAAGGCAGCCACATCTGGCATACTAGTGGGAAAAATGGTATATAATCCAATATTTATCCTTTGAAATACAGAAGTTTAATTTTGCTTGTTGCTTTAGGGAGATGAAAGTCTTCATCTGAGGAAAATTCATTAATTCAGACAATATATGGTCTTTGTAATGTGTGCTTCATAATCTCTACTTATATTTATGCATATATTTTTAAGGGAATTCTTTACACAATGCAAACTGAAGTGTAGGGTTTTTCCCTGTGGCTGGTCTGACTCAAATAATAACATATCCTCCTATCTGTATTTTCATCTTAATGGCATATTTAACACAAAGACTACTTGTGATCATGGAAATGACAACCCATGCTGCAGGAGACATAGCCCTTCCATTTGTATCTCTCATTCTTGAACCACAGTGGAGTGAGATGTGCTCAATTTTTGACTTTCAAGATACAGTTTGGGAATCTAATGGGAGATGTCATATCTGGGAGGTGCTTTTTGTCACATTTGGGAGAATAATTTGGGAGAATAGCATGATGCTCACCACTGGGTTTCTTGACCAGTGGACCTCCTTCACAAAACTCTCAGTCTTTACCGTGCTTATCTGTGGGAGGTTAATGTGTTTCATCATGGGATTCTTTTATCTGAAGGGATAGTTGTGTATTTGAATTGAACAAGTTTTACTACTCTTGATTTGGTTCTGAAATACCAAATAAAGTTTTGAGATTTTTATTCATTAAAGTATCATTGTATGCCCTTAGCTCTTGCTAAACTTTAGCTCTTGCTGAAATTAAGGGAGGTGCAGCAAGCTATGTGTTCTAGGACTTTTTTCTTGTTTTTCAGAACATGAGCAAATCCTTCCTTTTTCCTCTTTATCCATCCCATCCTTCCACGAAGACATGTTTAGCTATATAACTTCATCTTTCATTTAGAAACAAGTCTCCTGTAGTTTACCATCCAGAACCCTTCATGGTTTGTTTTTCATCTCCTGTGCAGATTCAAGCACACAGAGTCTTTTAAATAAAATTGTCCATACTAAAAGGAAAAGGATTAGAGAGGAGCTTCCAGTCTTCTGTAATGAAAGGGGGCTCACTTTCCTGTGATGTTTTCCACAGGACACTTTTGTTTGCACATAGATATTGACTTACCGTCTTCATAAGATGGTTGTTTATAATAAATACTGTGGTGAGCTGGTTTTGCTCTATTAACTTTGTACACTTGAGAACTCTGGCTTTACTTAGTAAGGGTTTTCAGAGATCTTTTGTGATAGAACAGACATACTGCAGTCCTGGGTTAACATTTCAGAGATGTGAATGTGATTACCAGTTTAAATATTTCTTCTTTTCTTTTTACTTTAGGGATAAAAATAATTAACATGGATAAATCTGTGTTCTTGTGTGTAGTGAAACTGGAGAAATGCTTATGAAAGGAGAATAAAGGATTATATAGAATATTATATTGCGTAGTACATACTGCAAATGTAGTTTCAGCAATACAGACATCCACATGAAAGTTGTAGATGCTTTTTATCTTCTATAAATGTTATAAGCAGGAAAATACAGTTGGAGGCTAGCTTCCAATCCTTTTAGTAAAGATTGGTGTGTTCCTTCTAAAACTCTTCAACATAAAGGGGAGGACATAAGGGACTGTACACTTCAGTCGTATTTGCATATGGTGGGAAAACTTTTCAGGCTAAAAGCAAATGCAAAAGTTTTCTTGTGGTGATTCAGGTATCAGGTAGGCAAAAAGCTTTTAAAAAGCTCAAATGACTTTGTAGATTCATCCTGCTTGTTCAGTTTGTCTCAGCCACTGTGGCTGACTGGTATATATATTTGCCTGAGTTGAATTAGAGGTTAATAACATTGGTGTGCTGTAGTTGGAAATACTCGAGTTCAACAACATATTTTTTATTAATCTAATAGAGAAACGTGCACAGATACGAGGTGAGTGCAATAAATAATTTAGGAGGACATGAGAAGAAATCAAAGCCACTTATATGCTTATGATCTTTAATTAAAGATTCTAGAGTGCAGATCAGTGGAATTAATTCTAGTTCCCTTAATGGGCAGTGGAAGTGATTTTGTTCTCTATGTAGTATACCCTTTTTATTTGACTGCAAATACAGGTGGTAGTAAATATGCATGATTGATAAGGTTCATGGTTTATTTTGGACTGAAATGTTAAATGGGAAAAAGTTTCCAAAAGAACTGCTTGAATATAGGTACAGTTAGACGTATAAATTGTGCCATAAAAAATGCCAAACATGCATGGTAGCAGTCTGAAAATATTAGCAATAGCTGCAAATTTGTGAAGGTGGGACAAGATTTTGGCTATTTGATTTTGAACACTATTTTGTTATGCAGTCTCAACTGTCTACATATCTAGTCATAAAATACTGGTTGCTGTTCATTCACTTGCTGTTTATTCACTTTCTGCATTGGCTTCTAATTCTGTGCCCGTTGTAAAAGCTCTCAATGTTACGACTGTCCCTACTGGGATCAGAGAAGATGCTTCATCTCAAAAGGACAATCATCTTTTCAAAAAGATTGTGCTTTATTTACGACTATCCTGCTCTACTCATCTTCTTTTTTCTTAAAATGAAACTAAAGGGTTCTCATGAACTGTTCACTGCCACATACAGTGGAGTGAAAAAAGGTGTGAGCAGCTCCTCTGAAATTGGCTGTGATTGTCTCTGGCAGGTAGTAAAAGGTGTTCTTGTTCCTGTGCATTAGTAGATGCTGCTGGTCCCTCAGGTGGTTACTGAACAGTTTTGTCATGTAGGCAATGTCCTTTGGGGACCAGAAGGAGGTGAGCAATTACATCAGGCTATGAGCATGAGAAGTTAGGTGAGTTGTTCTGCACAGCCACATAAATGGACAAAACTAGAAAAATAAAGGCCACACACATAAGCAGTAGAAGATCTAGACATAAATTTCAGACTGATTCGGGAGCTTGAACATCTTAGGAGAAGACTGCATTTTTAATTTGTATGAGCAATACTGTTATGAAACAGCCAAGAGGTATCACAGAAAGGAACAGGAAGTAAAAGCCACCTGTACTGTAAGAACTTGCCATCCTGTTTGTCAAGATGCTCACTGCATGGTCTGAGATGGCTGACACTGCCTTGGGACAAATGAATGGGGGCTCTTTAGATCATCTGCTGGTGATTTTTCAGGCTGTGCTAAATAAATCATGGCACTATGGGGAACTTATTGCCTCTTTTACAGGTGTTGTCTTTTTATGAACTTTACAATGATCTGCATGTCTTAATATCCCTTTGAAATCACCAAGGATGTGCTGTACATTGCAAAACTAAATTCTTAAACAGGCTTCAGTGTCCAACATGCACACTAGAGATTCACACCGGGTTTTCATATTGCCTGCGGACAAGAAGTAATTCATTACTTGGAAAGTCTGCTTGTGTACCTTGAATATGAAAGGCAGAAACAATTCCTGTGACACTGTGCCTAGCAGCATTCTTGTTGTAGCACAGATTGTCACTCTTCCTCTTCTCCCTCATCCTCCTCCTTAGAAACTAGATAGCAAAGAGTAGTCATCAGCTTTGGAGGTGATTGAAAGTCAGCCATGGTACCAGGGCAATGGGTTTACTTCTTCCAGGTTGTCCACTTACAAAAAATTCTATACTTTTTTTAAAAACTGTAAAGTATGAATAAGTGTCTCTGCTAAAGGTGTTACTTAACAAGACTAAAATGAAAAAAGTTTTTTTCCAGGACTCCTCAGTGTTTGCTATTAGAGGGATAGCAAACTCTTGAAAACTGTGCTTCCTTTTTGAACAGTCATATCTTCTTAAATTCCTGCACTCATCTTTGAATTCCACACAGTGGATAGTGAATGGATAATGAATGTGACAGTAAATGGAAATTCTTTCAGTTTTAATATCTAACAGTGATGCTCCATGCCAGCAGTACTATGTAACTAAGCAGTGTAATTAATGGATTTAAAAACAGGAGGGGTGCTCAGATTTTCAAATTAAAATCTGAAGGTAGTTCTTAAAATTTGAGGAACAATTGACTTGGTTTGTACTGATGAAAAATAATATTCTTATTGCCCTGAGGATGGTCAGATTAAGTTAATTTTACATTATTAAAAAAGAAAAATAGTGCTTTCATATATTGCTTTGGAATTCTGAAAGCAACTGAGTGATGAAAGAACGACTTTTTTTCTTCTGCAGTTATGAAATTTATTACAAATACAAAAAGAAAGTGGGTGAGAGAGATGATGCATCAGTTTCTGATAATTGGTATATACTTTTCAGATAAATCCAAAACCTTTCATAATATGGAAAAATCAAAAGTTATAATTGGTTTCTTCTTTACTTGAGTTACATTAAGAATTTTTCCTTTTATGTTCACTTAGAAATGCAATTACTCCTTTGTTATATGATTTTTTGTGGACTAGGGAGTGAAAAACTCCTAGGTTTAAGTAATGAAAAACTCAAAACTAGGTCTCCTTTCCATGGTACATCTCTTTTTCATGTAAATGGAAATCTTAAGATTTTTAAGGTGCATAGTACATGATATTTCTTATTCATAAGAAAGTGAATAAGTTTTTCTTCGAGTTTGTCAGAAAATTTAACTAAGCTACCTTAGATGGCAACTTTCCTGCCATTTTTTTTTCTAACCAGTTCTGTATGAAATTTCTAGTTACCATGATATGAAGGTGAGAAGACTTTTTGATAGTTATATCAGGATCACCACAGTTTGCAGCTTTGCAGACTAGGAGAGCTTGAATCTTCATGAGTTATGTTGTAAAGAAATAAATCATAAGAAGTTACCTCATGAGGAATAATTCGCTGTACAGAACTCTTTTTTACAGGGTTTACTGTGTTTCTGAAAGCAACAAGACCGCTTCCATCTGACAAAATCTAACTTCTGCACTACAAAGCTTGTAGAGCATGTCTTGTCTTAGCTCTGAACCTAGTAAGCCTGTCATGTTCTCCATGAAGTATAAGCAAGGCAAAAGCTAAATATCTGTGCCTTGAAATAAACTGTTTTCTGTCTCTTTACATTTCTGCAATCAAATTCTGATATCCAGAAAGTGGCTTTGTAAAAAACAATACAATTTTGAAATTAATACAATCATGTAAGTGCTCCTGATACCCTATTTGGCAGTGAGGTTTCTGCTAATGGTTTGCAGCAAGTCTAGAACATTCTATATTGAAGGGGGGGATGGATGTCCAGTTGTTAGCAAAGTCGTCAGAAACAAATTGGAGTGAATCATTTTCTGAGTTCTGCAAAGTGAGTGCCACAAAATATCAAGTCTAAGTCATGCCATAAAATTATCAGGAAGCAATGTAGTTTTCAGGAAGCAAAGTAGCCCACTACAGAAGGAGACAGCAAGTTACTTTGTGTGTAACTCCAACACAAGACTGATCATTGTACAGAAGGTTGTAACTCAGCTGAGTGTGGAGTTATTCTGATCTGCTCTGGATGGGAGACTGACCTGAGAACTTGCCTCTTTCATGCATAGATGGCAGTCATTCCTTTTAGAGAGCTTTTTAAAAAATAGTATAGTCTTCCTGTTTTGGGTTTCCATTGAACTCCCAGACAGCAACTCAGTCCACCTGTTTTCCAGGACTGCCTTTACCCTGCAAACTCCAAGTTCATTTAAACCTTCCTATTTAGGCTGCTAGCGTGGGGTGAACTGGAAATTCAGCTTCTGTGGTGGCTGCAGTATTACTGTTCAAGATAGATCAGCATTTTGAACAAATGGGTTCCTTTGTAGTGTCCATTACTCTTAAAGACTTCAAGTATGGAGACTTTTGAATGAACAAAAATAAGGATGATCAAGATAGAATGAGCTGTGGTCCTCAGCTTCCAGAGGCGTGTGTGCAGATGATTACTTCTTCAGCTACCAACTGGGGGAGCTGCTTGTATAAATAAGCAGAAGTAGAAGGGGGGAATGAGACAGGATCAGCACAAGGAGATCATCAATAGTTTATATGCTTAAGTCATTTATCTGCCATCTCCTCAATAAAATCACCATTCAGAAGGATATTCAAGAGGTTAGTTTGCAGTCTTCAGGACTGGCCGGTGGGTGTCATCTCAAGTATGTGCTGCCTGATATGCTTCCCATAGTTTTCACTACAAATTATCTTACAGTCATGAATCAGAATTTGTTCCCAGTGCAACTTTTTTTTTTTTTTTTTTTTTTTTTTTTTAACCGTGGCAGCCATCCATGTAAAACATTAAATGGAACAAATCTAAACATGCACATAAGGCTTAAAAGTAATCACATTTGAAAAGGTGTAATGTGCCATTGCTGCACTATTTCTTGTATTCTCCAAAGAGTTAGCTCTTACAATGTAACGCTGAACAATCTGAATAATCCGAAAGAAGGTATGTGCATGTGACACAGTGAAAGAAATCTGGGTCATGGGTGACCCCAAAATATTGCTTTAAATGGCTGACAGAAAGCTTTGGAAAGGAACTTACTTAGAAATAATTCTCCTAATACATCCTTGGCCTCTATTTTTATTACAAGGAGTATTTAAGCTGTAATCTTCAGTTTGTGGCGTCAGAGTCCTCTCTGTGTCAATCATTTACAGCATAAAATGCAGATTATGTCTTTTAGGGGGAATTAGAGGACAAAGGAAGCTTTCAGGGGCTCTTATTTTTTGGGGGGTCTACAGATGGAGTCCTAGGAAATGCTGTCAGAAAACACAATATTCATTCACATGCAGAATTGAACTAATCTCTAGATTTGGTGTTAAATAAGAATTTATCCTCAGAGCATATTGGCAAGGAATGTAGGTGTGGAGAAACTTCATCTTTACGTGGAACGCTAACCAGTGAAGGGAGCATCTTCAGTCTCTACCTGAGGCAATGCAAGCAAAGTGTGGCAACTCCACTTCTTTTCCAAGCCTCCCTGGCTAGGGAACATCCTGCAGGGCAATTGTTTATTCCAATATCAGCAATCCTCCATGTAAGTCATTTACATTTTCCCATGTAAAACTTCCTCTTTGCCCTTAATTTGGACTGGGTAGGGGCATGCTCAGGAAAAGAGAGATGTTTGGTGCTAGGCTCATTTGTTGTAGAGGGACACTTCTGATGTCAGCAAGTAAGCACATGTAAGTGTTAATAATGAGGGAGCTTTGTATAATATGGGGTACATTATATAAGATAGCCATCTGCCTTAAACATTTCCTTTCTCCTGTCTTATATATTCATTAATTTTGATAGGGGGTTTGGGGTGTTTTTTTTTAGGAGAAAGTTTTGATTTTATGATCTCATGCAGAAGCCAGAGGTAGGAGAGACTCAAACTTAGCAGTGTATCCTCATGTATCCTCATGTACGTTCTCTGGACCATTTCCATAGGAGAGTTGGTACTGTAATTGCCAGTTTTATTTTGTCTGGGATATCATCATGAAGTAGTTGCTCATTTACTTTTGTGCAATGCAAAATTAAGAACAACAAACTCAAAGGATTGAGTTGACCAAGCAAAGGCTCATGATGTTGAAATCATGATTTGTGAGTGCTTGAATTAGTGAACTCTTCTCTTTACCAAACATGATTACAGGATCAGACCCAAGTTTATGTAAACCCTTGACTATAGTATCTTGGGTAAAGGTTGAAGTTGCTGTCTAGTATTTTACCAGATGTCAAATATGTTTCTACAGGTGCTACATAGAAGAAGAGTAGCATCAACCTGTGCACTGAACAAACAAAATAATAGCTGTCTGAAAAATATCACTGGGGAATCTAAAAAAGAAAATAATAATTGTAGTGATAATAACAATAGTAACAACAATAGCAATAATAATGAAAACTGATTCTATTTTGAACAGAATATTGTCATCAGGTACTTTAGAAATGTTGATGAGTTAGGTCAAGTGTTTAATGAAAACATCCAGCTGTTACTTTGAATTTAACTTTTATGAGCTGTCTTTTCTGATCTAATCTGTGTTTCACCTGTTAATGGAACTTGTAACTTTCTTTTCAATTAATTTCTTCTGATTTGAGAGATGGGCCAATTAGTGATGCTCCCAGTTTGAACTGATAGTGTTACTTCAGATTTGCTCCTGTGGTGGTGATGTGATCAGAACCTGTCTTTTACATATTTGTTAACCTTAATTGAAATTTTAGAAGAATCAATGAAGAAGAATAAATTTTCTATCTTTCTAAATCACACAATAGGCTTTTATTAGTGTATAAAGGATTTACTGGTTTTGGTGGATTTTGTGTTTCAGATAAGGTGAAAGTAGCTCTTATTGCTTAGTAAAACATAACAGGTAAGCACATGTATAACCAAGCAGACAATCTGTCTGTACTCAGATTATACTTTGTCAGTCACTCAGTACACAAGAGATCTTTCGTAATTTGATTTTTCCTTCAACCTTTTAACATACATTTGGTTTTAGATTTGTCTCCCTCTGAGACTGCCTCTTCCTAATTATATGTCTGTGTATATTTCTTCAGAAGAGTGCAGTATGTGCTACTATTTAGACTTGATGGCAGAATTCCTTTGAGGAATAATTTCTATTCTTTCTAAAAATAAAAAATTCAAAATCAAAGCAGCAGTCAAGTTTCAAAACTTAGAAGAACGAAGAGTCCTGTGTGAGGACAGGTATTACAGAAAACTTAATTCATTTCCTTAAGTAGCAGGACAAACACAAAGCATATACATTCTCTTGATAAAAAAGTTTTTCCAGTTAACTGTCTTTTTAATACCAAATCTCCACGTCTCACCACGAGTACACTATTTGCAAGACAGATATATTTAGGATACTGTCTCATATTATATCATATCTGTTGATGTAATAACATTTATACATATTTCATGAACCTGAATGGTTTCCTAGTTGACTGAGCATTACTCCCTTGGTTTAAGGAAAACTATGATAGAAAAGTAACATTTTGAACATTTTATCTCTTACTAAGAAGGGGCAAGGTCCTACCTGAGTTTATTTTTCACAAAGATGTAGAAATCAGGGAAGGAAATTTTTTAAGCTTGTGTATTTGATGTTTAGAACAAGCATTTTTCAGATTTAATGAAAAGTTGCACAGACAAAAGTTCAGGCTTGCTAGGGGTATCTGAGTTACCACACATTTGCATTGCAATTAAGTATTTATAAAATACCAGGAGTCACAGATTATTAGAAATGTCTAGAGAATAAATGTACAACTACTATTTATAGGTCCAGCACTATTAAACATTTTTACTGGGCATCTAAAATACTTGCAAAAGTTACTACTATAAGAGTGAGGTGAGTCCTGGACTTCAGCATGTAGTAAAGGCATATTAAATAGGAATTAAACAGAGAAAATGTGCAATCCAGTCCTACACTTTGGGGTTATGATTTGATTACCAGGTAGAAGGATATTCCCAAGGAAAAAATGCAGAGTGCTAATAAGCATCTTTTTCCAAGCACAGGAGAAACAAGAAGTTATGAGTCTTATAAATTCATATTTGAGAACAGCTGGAAGAATCTGCCAGTGGGGTCTCTTGTATTATCCAGGTTACAATGAAGTGTCTTTTTACAAGATGCTTCTAACCCAACACAAAAAGCTTGAGCCAAATACATATTATAGGGTTCCAATCAGCAGCAATGAGTTACAATTTAATGGTCTGTGATTTACAAAATGTCCTTTCTAACCATAGATTCCATGAAACTTTGACATTTCTAAAATGAACAATGAAATCTTATTCTCACTAAAATCAGCCATAAGTATTTCATTCGGTTTCTCTTCTTCCTCCAAACTTCAGGACAGGTAGAGCTCATTTTCGTGTTTTCTTGTGATTTATCAGCTCAGGAGGTGGGAGCCTGCCTTTGCCTTGCATAACCTAGTGTTTTATAGTACTAGCCTGCATTTTCTTGGCTACAAGACAGATGACTCTTATCTTATTGCATATTAATGGGTTGATGGTCTCATTGGTGAGATCATGTTTAAAATAATCCAGGACTGGCATAAAAGGCATCTACTTTGCAATCAAAGTGACCATCTAAATGTTTTGTATTCTGAAACTTCATTCTTCCCTCAGTACATCTGCTGCATAATCATAAGGTCAAACTTAAAATATTTGCCAGTTCAGATCTTTTGATTACACTGTTGATATTCTCTGTATAGTATCATGGTATCGTCTATAATAAAGATGAGATCGTAGGAAGAAAGCACCATGTGCAGTAGACAGCTGGCAAAGTACTTGATTCCTTCTCTCTTGACTAGAAAACTTACGGCTGTGATCTGCTCTGATCTCAAAGGGTGTGAATCTCTCCTGCTTGCTCTGTACTTCCTCAGAGCACAACCTGCCCATGGGTGCTGACAGGTTTTCTTCTGGGGAAGTGAGGCTGGGTACACCAGCCCCAGCTGCAGAGAAGGTCTCAGTGTGGTCAGTCTCAATGCAATGAATTTTTTAAGCTTTAAATTAAAAATCTATGCGTGTATTAGTAAAGTGTGCAGGAGAAACTCATATTACCTGTTTATGAATTTGTATGGAGATCTGTTTGCTGCTATGCAAATTTAGGGGTTTTTTTAATCTTTCAGTATTTCATCTTTCTTCTGTTTTTGTATTTCCTTTGAGCTGCAGTCATGCACTTTGCCCCAGACAGGTCTCTGAAATAAAAGGCTAAATGAATCCTTATTTCTAGTTTCAGCTTGCAACCAGTTCATTCAGACAGACTGTATTTCTAAACTTTGGTGTGAGATACACAGTCTCAGATGACAGGTCACAGGAGGTATTCTAGCAAACACTGCTTTATTATCACTCTGTCCTTTGAACTGCAGCATCATTAGAAAATGAAAAAAACCCACAATAATTTAAATACAAAGAATATAGTAGACCATTGTTCTCTTTCAAATTACAGTGGTTCAAAAGAAGGATATTTTCTTGAATTTCTCCCCCATTACACTTCTGTAGCACTACAGAGAATTTTGAAGAGAGGTGCCTGATTTCACTTTTTTGTTGTTTTATTTTGGTTCCTGGCTTGCAATATGAATGAAAGGATATATACAAGACAGATTTTCTTCCCTTTCTGATTGTGTGATTTGACTGTCTTGAAAATTGAACTAAGTCCTATGGGTGTGAAGTAAGATTAAACAGCTCATTCCCTTCTGCTCATCTTAACCACATGAACTTAAATATTAATGAAATTTTCATGAATCACCCATAACACATACTGCCCCTTTGTGCTGGAAAAGGCCAGGCTTTTTATGGTTGCTGCTGTATAGCCATGGTAATAGAAAGCAGAGTCATAAAACAGTAATTAATACACCACTGAACTGAGCTCATTTGTTTTGTGGATGCTAATTAAGAATGATAGATACCAGTGATTGAGTGGCACATACTACATCTTGTCAGCATAAGTGAAAGGTCAGTTATCATTTTGACTACTTTAAGTGAAAATGTTTTCCCTTATGTCAGTGATTTCAAAAACCTTAAGTGTCAAAGTAAAATGCCTTACCCCTTCTCTCTAGAATTTAGATTTTTTTAATGAAGTAATGGGAGAGGAGTAATAGCACTCGATTTGCTGTGGGGGTTCTGACCAAACCATCAGAAGGAGAAAAGAAGAGGAAAAAAAAATGAAAAGTTAATAAGTATATAATAAATCTTGGTATTTTCAGTGTGTTCAGTTTGGGATAGTTCTCCAAGATGCTGGAAGAGGGGCTGCCTTTCTGAACAGGGCAACCTTCCCTGCAAGAAAGTGATTCAATGAGACTGGACACTTCAAAGTTCTCTTTTGCAAAATCTCATCCACTTGATCAAAATGTTTCTTGATGGTTTTAGAATATTTCTAAGTTACTAATTTTCAGTTAAGTGGGAAAGGGTAGCCTTAACTCCCAAACTAGGTATGAATTCAGACATTGCAGCTTTATCCACTGAGGAGTCAAGTCAGAAAGGGAGCTCATGCTCTGGCAGTAGGAATGTTAGACATTTCACAGATGCTCGTACCAATGCTACATGTTTAACTTCACTTGTCATCTTTGTGTTCTTCACAGCTTAGACACCTTCTATTTTTCTTTAATACTGTACAACCATGATTAAAGTCAATAGAAAAAATCCTGTCCTTAGGCTATTAAGACCTTTTGATACTTAAAAGGGTACTTACCTAGGCAAAAGCATAATATGACTTAGAAACTTTTGCATTATTAAAAAATAATTCTATGTTTTGATCTCATGCATTCTGTAATTCTTCCTTAGAGATAAGCTGTTGCATTTAAAAAAGAAAACAGGAAAAAAGGAGGTTAGAAAAGAAGACATTCAGTCCCATTCCATGATGGTTTTTGGGCAGACCCATTACCTTTCTAACTGGGGACTGCATCTAATAATGAAGTTCATGTAGCCTTTGATTGTTTTGAAAATACACGCTTCAACTGACCATGTGTTGCAGTTCATGGGATTTCTAGTTCACTAGTTTCATACTGGTTTTAATACTACTTAGTGCTTTAAAGACTAGTCTCCTTGCTCAGGAAATCATTACTTGATAGTTTTTCTAATAATGTCTGAAGAAGTGTTCCAGTAAATGGGTAAGTGGTTTTACTGTGCTTTAAAGTGAGTGACTAAGTCTGACTTCTTAGGTAAATTGTTATGGTCAGTAAAGCTGATCAGTACCACGAAGGAGAATGCAGCAAATGAGAAAGCAAGCACAGTAACAATGTCAAAGGTCTTACCTAAAAGCCACTGAGGGACTGAAAAACTCAGCACAGAACAGAGACTTAAGTTGCCCAGTGAAAAAGAAGAACTGATTCGTCTCCAGATATGTTCTAGTGAAACTGTCGTTTGAGTGTAACAGTTTCTGAAGAAGGCCCTTGACCTTACTGAAAAATGAAAACTAAAAATGAATGAGCAATGCTTTTCCAGGCTTTCAGCTTCTGAAAGATGCCGCACGGGGCTGGCTGTGGCCCGGGGCCGGGGCCGGCAGGGCTGGGCTCCCCCAGCTTGCCCCTGTGTCTTGGATGAGAAACAGCGATATGATTCTGGCTTGTGTACATAACAGGGAAGATTGTAACTAGCAGCTTATGTTTTAGTGTAATGCTAACTTACTCGGGCAGCTCTGGGCACACTCTTCAGAAGCCACTGATGACGTTGCAGTTGTGTAACTTGAACAGTCTCTGTTCTTGCTCAGGCTGCCAAGAATACTGCAACCCAAAAAGCCTGTTATGCAACTGCAAGTGAGAAACTTGGGCCACTGCAGACAGCCGCATCTTAATAACTGGATTTTTGTCCAGTCTGGCTTTTCAGCTCATTTTTTATGTTAACAGGACCATGGTTTTCCCATATAGACTCCAGTATAACAAAGCCATATATTCTGCCAGGAAGCCAGGCACAGTATTTATAGCATAAATGCATCGGTAATTCAGCTTCTATTTATCTGTACCTTTCTGAGTAATTTAGCTGCTGACAATTTTCCAGAAGGTCTAAGATCCACTGCAAAATTAGAATCAAGCTAGTTGTTCTATGGAGGAGAAAAACTTTTCTGCACATCTTGTTTGTCTGTACTTGTAACAGGAGAAGACACATCTAGAAGAGACTTTCTGCATCACTAGCTTCAGCTCCATGCAATCATAGGATATCACATTGTCGTTTTAATAATTAGATCATGTTCTATTTTAAAACACATAGAAGTTTTTTTCCCCTGCTGTTCTAGTGGTGTGTTCCAGAAATCTGCTTGCTATAATCCAGCTTCTTGTTTCTGTCCTCAACTTATGCCTGACCATAATTGATGCAAGACATGACAAATGACATCATTAATTGTTTATTCTCATTTGTGGTAGGGCCTGCCATTTACATGAGTGGCATCTTGGTAAACTTAAGTTATTGAAGTTCTTGACTTTAAAAGTCTGAGAAGCATATGTGGGATCTGGGAATTTGATTGGAAGGAAGTCTCTACTTATCCAAGAGATAGTTTTGAGTCTTCTCTCCATGATGGTTGAGCCCAGTTACAGTGCTTGAATAACCTTTCTCTGTTTTTATGGTGAAGATGAGGTCCTTGTCATCAGAGGGGAGCATTCACTGAACTGCTAAGTGCGCATGATAATTCACCTGTAGGCAAGATGAAAAGTTTTATATTTTCAACTATTGATCTTAGATCTGACTTGAGGTGCAAGAAATCATGTGAACCACTGAAGAAAGTTGCAGATTTTCTCTGGGAATTTCTATGAGTAATTAAAAGCTGAGATTTTCTGATTCAAAATGAGGCAGCAGAAGACTCTGCTCAAAGGGAGGTTATTGTAAGGAAGAGGTTATTAGTGACATCTAGCATAGTCTAGGGACCAGTTTTTTAATAATTTATTTGATGTCTGTGGCACAAAAAGAAGAGTGCAACTCTGCATCCAGGAAATGAGGGTAAGAATTTCTGCTTAACGTGTCTGTTACAGCAGTTGTTAGACAGAAGAAGCTCCTGGAGCAAAACCAAGTAAGTAGCACTCTTGAACCAGACACTGAGCTCCAAAGTCAGGCTCCTTCTTTCTTTGTCTGCCCCTTTATTTTTTAAATTTGTTCTGGAAAAAGTGGCCTTTGCTTCAACAAAGCTCAGCTCTGGGCAAAGATCTTGAATCCACCTCTCCTACTTTTTGTGCAGGTGGTGTAACAGCTATGCTACAGGAATGTGCTTGTCTCCAAGTGGATGTGTCCCCAGCTGCTCTGAAATTTTTCTGCACTTATTGCTAGGATTATTTTCTTAAAAGACATTTCAGTGTGTTTTGCCTATTTTCCAGATTCCTGCTGAGCTTATGTAGGAGATAGACTGAAAGCTCTTGAGGTATAGGGAGCTCTGCTAGTGACAAGGTGGAGAACTTCATGTGGCTGAGGAGTTTTCAGGTGAAAGCCAGAGCTGTTTTCAGGGTTAATGGCTGGTAAGCAGGGCTAATGTAGCTCACAATTTTGGATTCAGGCACCTCAGGACAAACTAAATCCTGTTTTAGATGCCTAAAATATGCTTTGGATCTGGACCAAATTCTTTATGTTTGAATAAAAGTTGCAGAGAATGTAAATGCTTCTGATTTCAACATGCAGATACTTAAACTTGATTAAAATGAAAAAGCAAGAATCTTATGTATAAAGAAGTGTTAAAAGACATTCAGGTTGAGATCTAAGCCTGCAGACTCAAGGAAATCCTGGGGTAGGATTATTACATTAATCTTTCTGTCCTCTTCTACCAAACTCAAACTCCCTTTGTCCTAACATTGTTTATTCTAACAAATATGGCTGTCTGTGTATCTGCCACTGGGGTAACATTTATTATCTTCATGTGGAACAGTTTATTATCATGTAACCAATATAAACAGTAAAAGAGATGCTGTCTCTGTGATCTTTCTTGGCCCACCAGAGCCTGATTTGTTAACCTTCTGAGCCTGCTGTGAGCCTTGCCCAGTTTTCAGTAACACGGATGAAGACCGGAGGCCTGAGGGCCGTGGGTGTCTATAGCTGTACTACTTGTGGTGCTCTTTTATTTTGCTTATCATCTGCCACAAGTATTATTTTAGATGGGACAATTTGGGGCACTTGTATTTTTTAATACATTGCAATATTTCAAAAACACCTAAAATCTTGGTTGTTGCTTTCAGCATCCAAAAATAGTATTATAAATAGACACTGTAACACTGTATTTGTTTTTCTACTATTTATCTTAACTTGAGTCCTGCAGTGTGCCAATTCCGTCAAACAATGTCTGCATTTTAAAAAACTATTGGTGTCTGTTTTAAAAGTTATTCCATTTGCTTAGTGGGACTATGTATACATTTAAAAGCAGCAAACCAAGTTGGGATATGACAAAGTAATGCTTTTTAGTGCTGCTTTGGTTCCCATTCCAAACTTTTCTTTCTTCCTAAACTAAGGACTAAGTATTTCTAGAAAGACAAGTAACTTCATATTCTTTTAATCCTTTTAATTTGCAAATAATTCAGATCTTTACAGTAGTATTTTAAAATGAATTGTCCATTTCTAATTTAACAGAAGCACCCTTAAGAGGAAGGTAATTATTAAATATTTATAATTAAAAATATATTTTAAATTTTAGGAGTTCTCCAGCAGCAAGGAGTGTATGTTTAAAAGTGACATTGTTACTCAAAGCAAAAGAAACTTGAGTCCCACCTTTTATATTGCCTCAGACAGGCATCTTCTGCACAGTGGCAGAATATGACAAAGCAATGTGTATTTACAAATACAGAAGAAGAAATAAGAAAACTCAATTTTAATACTTGGTAGTTTATACAAATCTGTTATCACCATGAGATTAATGTAATCAAAATGACTGTCCTAACATAATAGATTGTAGATGAGAAGTGATTATATACATTTTCAAATTTATGTTTGTGTTTATATTTTAGTTAGTGGTTTAGGCTGTGACATTTTGGCCCTGAGGTTAAATCTAAAGTTTTGGAAACTAAGAAATCCATGGCTAAAATATGTATGGTGGGAGGGAATAATATAATTACACATAACTTTTTGATAAACAGTCTAAATTATGCTTCAAAGGACAGATGTGGCTTTAATAATCTGAACCATTTGCATTTTCAGATTAAATCCTTCTTGATTGCATTGTACTTGATATGTATACTTAAATCTATATGTTAAATGTTATACTTTGATACAGAGCATATTGTTTGACTTTGTTCTTATGATCTGACAAGCTTCATTATATAATAAACTAGTTTAAATAAATCTTAAAGACATAAAAGTGTTCTTGACAGTAAGAAAAAAAATTTGAAGCACACAAATGATATATCGGTTAGATGTTCCAGAGAGAGTCAAAGCTTTTTTCATTCAGATCTTTGAACATGTGTTTTGAATAAAGCTGTAAGGCATTTTCCAGTAACCAGTGTTGTATTACAAAAATGAGTAAAGTAAAACAAAAGGAAAACATGTTTCAACATTTTATTCAGTATTGTCACACATTGTTGCACATTTCCAGCTGGAAGTAAATGTGACATTTGTAATGCTAATTTTTCAAACCTAACCTTTTATAAGATATAAAATATTACTTGGGATGGTGTGCCCTTGTGAAAAGAGCAGCAGTAATGAAGTACTCGATCAGCGTTCAATTGGATTCCTAATGGCTTGAGTGCAATTATACTGCCAGTTTGTTGCAATCAATCAAAGCCATTTTTGAATTGTTCTCTTATACTGTATCTACTGGTAACTGCTGATAAGCAGAGTACAGAACACTTGACCTGATATACTAGCTGTGTATGTGTCTCACAAAAAACATAATAATTCTGGTAACGCTACCCCATTTGTCCCATGTGAGGAAAAACCCTGGGTTTTTTCCACTAAAAATGGAGTTTGCAATTTTGGTATTAGCTGTGCAGTAGTGTTAATTGTGGGCTGCAGGTACATTACCTATCTCAGAAAAAATATAGCACTTACCAAGTTGCTTCCCTTTTTCATCTATCAAAATGACAAATTGCAAGGTTCCCTCATCTCAGAGAAGGGAGGAGGAGTAGCAAAAGGCAAAAAGCACATGCAAGCAATTTGGATATTAAAAAATGCTAAATTAAAAAAAAACAAAACAAAAACCCTCTTACAATTAAACTACAATGGAATTTATAGAAAGATGGATATAATTTATTTTGGTTTTATTTGTCCAGGGCCATAACATACTAGTCCGGATTTATAATCTAAAACATACCACATACAGTGTTGCTAATTGGACGTTTATGCTGAAGGGATTTATTCTCTTACTTCAGGATAGGAAAAATACACTAAAACATTTCATCACAAGGCATGCCTCTGAAAGTGAAATCTAATTAAAAAGTTTTTACTGTTAGCTGAAAATATCAGACACCTGAAGACCCTTAATCTGTGTGAGACATGGTTGAACTCAGCAAATGTGGCACTTGAAGAAAGGCACCTGAAGGTTGACAGTTTTGGGATCAGAAATCTCTTCTTTCTCAGCAGAGTGGGTACCTCCTCACTAGCCTTTACCCCACTGTGCCTCAGCAGCAGCTTTTTAGCTATAAGCATGTTGAGACAGAAGTGTTTCACTATTTGTGTTTGATCCCAAAATTTCCCTTCTGAGTGTAGTAGGAAAAATCTTATGATTGTAGCAAGACAAGGTGGATGCCAGCATGAGTTTTGCAAGCATGGTTAATTCTCACATTGAAATGTTCCCAGTGAAGCAGCAACAGTAATTGCATGCAACTCACTCAAACACTATCTGCCTGTTTCCTAAGCAAGTTTTTTTGCTAAATACTTTTATTTTTTTTCTATAAGGCAAAATCACTAAGGATTCAGTATGTAGATTTACCACCTAAACACATCCCGTGTACCACCATGAAATCTTATTGCCTAAAGCATTGGCTTCCTTAATATTTAGCCTTCACCTCTACTTCAGATTCATGTCTTGTTGGCAGGTGTATAGCTAAAATCCTCATTGTTTTTTGAAACTAAAACAAGCACATTTTCATTGCACAGTGAAAAACTCTAACTAGAAAAGGAAAGTAGAAAGGAGGATTTAAAAAAAATATATTTCCAGATGGTTTCTCTTATATTGTACTGCTTTATATACAGGCCATCTGTAACTCTTTAGTTAATTTCCACTGGTCTAATTCTGTACTTGCATGTATGTATCTATAATAGATTTGACCAAAATATGGGGCTTTTATGTACTGTTTGTGGGATATTTTCAGAGTAATATGTAGCAGAGCTTGGATGCTCTGCCCTTTGTATAGACAGAGAATAGCAAAGGGTAGGGGAATGGCCTCCTCTCCTCTCATATCTTATCCGATTCTTTGAAGGCTTCTAAGCTCAAAGACAAGCAGATTTAGTTTGTCATGTGTAGATGCAGAGGGGAGGTCTTCATTATCATTTTAGCATATTTATTACACACATTTTATTTTAGTGTACAAAATAAACCGTCCATTTGCTGCATTTAAAAATACCTCTCCTCTCTTTTCCCAAAAATAGTAATTGAAAGCTTTCAAGATAATGGTGGGAAAATTTTGTTCAGAGGCATTGATGTTATGGCAACAACATTTATTCTTTTCACATTGAAATAATAGTTTTAAAAGGGCTTGGAATTCCAGAGTGGATTTTTGTAGCATTATTTTTTAATTGACTATGCTGAAAAAAAAAAGGAGAAGAAAATAGAGGAAATGCTCAAAATCAGCAGCCTGTCTGAAGCGTTTGTAACTCATTTTTTAATTTCAAAATGTCTCCTCTCTTTATACAGCGTGAATAGATTGTAAAGTACAAAACAATTAAGAAGTATATCAAAGTAATCTAATCTGTTGCAGTTGCATTAATGTATACAATGTTTATTTCCATTTGAGACCTTTTTAAATATTTGTCCTTTATAAGATTCACAGAGCAATGTAATTAGTTCTGTCACCTCATATATTCAGATTCCACTATCCAACTTCTATTTCTTATTGGTTTACTTATTCTGTTTTTAATGGCTTACCTTCTTTAAAGAATGTTGGACAATTCTTTTGGGGGGCTTTACACATACAAAGAAATACATAATATAATGTTTCTTCTTTTCTGGCACCATTTTTCTTCCTTCTTATTCTAAGGCTAACTTTTAAAAGAACAATAACATTGCAGTTGTCTCTGTCTCCTTGTAGATCTTTCATAACGGGTGTTTTCAGGCAATGAAAACCACAGTGCATAGGAATCAAAAAGAATGAGATTCAGGTGATGAAATCGATTGTTCCTTGGTGCCTGTCTTGATTTTCTTTTGAGTTTTTGCTGAAAGGTTGAGGTTGAAGTCAGATAATAATTTTCTAAGTTCCCTGGATGGCTTAACCATCCCCATGTTTTTAGAAAAGTTAACTGAATACATTTTCATACCAGATTCAGATGGAGATTTTCATCTTTCTTCCGAAGCAAATCCTATAATTTCTTTACAAGTAAAGAGTGAACACCAAATGTTGCTTTGATTTGGTCCCTTGGAATGAAGTGGCTTTGACCATTCCTGAAGCCTAGGAATGACAGAAATTTGACATAGCTGTTATAAAAGAATGCTTGTTACATATAAACATTTAAATATGATAGAATTGTTGTTACATATATTTCAGTTTATGACTAAAACTACTGGTCAGAAATACCTGTGTCTGTGTCTGGAAAACGGTCCATGGAAGGTGGCAGTCACAGCAAGTTGGGCCATCCTAGTGCTCCTGTGCTTATTTTGGACTTTGCCTACATGACAATACATGAAGAAGAAAGGGTTTTTATAATTCAGCTGTTTCAGCGAAGTGTCTTCTGGGACACACAACTGCTTAGCTGTTTTAAAACAAATTACAGAAGTGTAGGCATCGATGATCATGAAAAAGATAGGGAGTTGGTAGGGGTCTCTGGAAAGAATGTCGAGTATGGCTTTAACAAGGACGTTTTCCTGGCTGCCAGACTTAGAGAGCAGGTGTTGGCATTTATGTTCCAGCTGTGTAAATTGACTGTGGGTATCTATTTGAGTAGGTGTTTATACGATCTTCTCTGGTGCAGCATTTGGGCACCTACATGATGCAAAGCAAAGAGAGGCAGGGCACTCATGCAGCTCTGGGGGAGTGATGTTGCTGTTGGCTGCTGCTGAATTGATCTTACAGTGGGGATGCCAACATGTTTTGTTTTTTCTCTTCAGTGTCTTGTTCTTCATGATTTTTCTCCTTACCTCTCAAAGGAAAGAAATAAACGTATGAGTTGGCTGCAACCCTGTAAAAACTTTCCCTCAAAGTGACAGGCAAAATAAATGGCAAAGTGATATTGTTCAGAATTATTCATCTCAGACTGACTGATATAAATTCACCAACAATGTAATCACAGAGACTGAAAATAGAAGGATAAACTTTCTTTACAAATGAGTTCACTCTGCTTTACCTGGTCTCTAGTCAATCATCTTAAAGTCATCGGTGCAGTATTTGAGAGCCTCCAGCTATCAATTAAATGTGACTTTCAATCCCTTGTAGGACCTCTTGTTATTTTTTCAAGCATTCAGTCTGTCTCCTCCAGCTTTTCAGAGTTCAGGCTGTCACATTTTTGGAAAGCAGGCCATCTAATCTAGTCTGTACATCTTTCTGCATCATCTACTGGAATGACGTAGTAAAAGGGTATTGAGTGTTAAAGAGCACTGGCGCACAAGCTGTTACCAGTGGGGAATTTTGGGGGGGGGGGGGGAAGAAAGGAAAGAAAAACCCCAAAGAAAGCACCATCCTGCTGCTGTGACAGCCCATTTCCAGAGC